>NW_019174323.1:1954222-2415074 GCF_002260705.1 Seriola dumerili
CAGCCGTTGGTTCCTACTGATCTTTAAAACACCCCCCGCAAATATAGTTTTTTTTTTTTTTTTTTTTTTTTCTTTTAACTGTGTAATTTCTTACAACAGCTGGTTGCTGTAAGTTTTCGATAAAAGTTACTCAAACAGGAGGAAATAGTGACTTTGTCAGGGACTATTTCCAGTGGCGAATTAATCCACAAGTATTTACAGCAGTATCACAGTGTGTGTTGGACTGAGTCAAAATACACTACAGTGTGCGTGTTCATAATGAAAGAACATGTCGCCCAGTGTTTTTAATAGTTTTTGGGAACAGTGGAGCTCTATATAGTAAGATATATCAGGCTCTGATAAACAATTAATATCAGTTAGTACGGGACATTTAAATTTGGTTTTGGTCTTTTCATGGGATGCATTGACAATGAGAAAAACAGAATAACACCAGAGATATAGTTTAAAGGACGTAACACAAAACTGCATGCACATCTGTCAGACAGCTGTGCAGGAGAATGAGATTTAAAGAAACTGTTGGCACGAATTTGAATAAAGCAGCAGCTATGGTCCTTAACAACACATCTTTATACTGTGCACCGGCTGCAACAACCAATCACAACAGCAACACCTGAGACGATCACGCATTTAAAACACTACACGGTTATTTAAAATACAAACATAAAAGATCATTAACTGTATATTTCATGCACGGAAAACATGACAATAAATCTCCTGAGTGTTCTATAACCCACAGTTCAACTTCCTGATCTTCCTGAACATCAGCAGGATCATCGTTCAGAAGACCAAGGCCACACATGTGAATCCAAGTGAGACACATCTGTACAGGTAACAAACACTTGGTCATTGTTAGACTGACTCATTACTGTCTCATGTGTTGAGTGTTTGACTTCCTCTCCTGTCATCTGCTGCCCCCTGGAGGAGGCTCCGTCGCTCCACCCTCCTCCTCATCCCTCTGTTTGGGCTTCACTACGTGCTGTTTGCCCTGTTCCCGGATCATGTTGGTGTGGGACCCCGACTCTACCTGGAGTTAGTTTTAGGCTCCTTCCAGGTGACAGATCCATCACATCACTCAAACGATAGATTAATAAGTTATTCAAGTTATTTAGTTATTTGGTGTTCTACTGTATCTGTTGGTCTTTTTAGTCAGTTTTTAAAAGCTAAACTGGTTCCAGCTTCTCATGACTGAGGACTTATTGCTTGTCTTTGTGATATTATGACAGTAAACTGAATATTTTGTGGTTTTCACTTTTCTCTGATATTTTTTAGACCAAAAGAAACGAGATCAGATTAATTGATAATCAAAACAATCGCTAGTTCCAGCTCCAGCTGAAACACCATAAAATACTTTTGATACAAACTGTATTATTGATGCAAAATATTACGGCTGCAATTAATTGTTGTCATTAACGATTAACCTGCTGATTATTTTCTTGATTAATCATTTAGTCTAAAAAACAAAACAAAAAGTCATAAATTGTTAAAAAAAAAAAATCTTGTTATAATCTCCCACAGTTCAACATGGTGTCTTCAAATACCTTGTTTTGTCCGACCACTGATCCAAGAAAACGAAATAAACTCACATCAGAAAGAAAAACTGTAAATCCTTCATTTTCAGAAGAAAATATTTGTCAGTTTGATTGATGTAATTACAACACTTTTAACTTTGACTTTTCATGTTGCAACAGGGTTTTATTGTTGCTGTGTTGTACTGTTTCCTGAACGGAGAGGTAAGCTGAGTTTGTACAAGAAGTTTCTACTACATCAGAGTCTGTTTTGTCAAAACTAACAACAAATAAAAAAAAAATCATTATTGCCCTTCAGGTCCAAAAAGAAATCCAGAGGCTGGGGAGAAATTGCAGACCTGAGACAAACACTAACGTCATCAATCTGCCGACTCAGGAAGACGTTCCTTAAACCCAAAGAAAAACAACTGATTTATTCTTTCACACTGTAGTTTGGTTCTTATTCGTTCTTATTTAACTATTTTTTCTTATTACTTGTATGTAATTTCAGTCTAATTTAGAAAACAACTACTTAGCACTTTTACTTTTCATACTTTAAGGACATTTCACTGATGATACTTTGAACTTTTACTACAGTTTGAACACAGGACTTTAGATTCATTTTAAATGACTATTGGCACTTTTACTGGTGTTAAAGCAGATAAAACACTAATGTACTTTAAGTGTTTCACTTGGAACATGTTCATAAGACAAAATTCATCACTTTGGTTTGATGCATAATATATATGTAATTATTGATTTGTGCTCTGCAACTATTCTCCCTTCACCACATTTTCTTTGTGGAACAGCCCTTCGTGTATTGAACTCTATCATAATAAATAATATTTTCACTGGTGTTCGTTAATTAACTGTTCAAATGAACTTTTCTGTCAAGATCTTGTTGCAACTTCAAACAAGTTCAGTTTATTATAAAGACTTTGAAACTAACAACAATGTTTCTGTAAAATACGGACATCTAGTGGTTGAAATATGACCATACAACTGAGAGCTCTGCAGTTCAAACCCAGTTTTTTTTTTTTACATAAAGAAACATTTCATTTTGCAAAGTCCATGATTTCTTTAATCAGTCTGAAGCAGAGTTAATTAGTTATAATTAAAAAATGATGATTAATTAGCATTAGTCTGTGTTGATTAATAGTGTTTATGTAAAATAATTAATGATCTTACTGGTAATGGTGGAAAGAACTAAGCACCTTTGCACAAGTTGCACCGAAGTAGAATTTTAACATACTTGTATCTTTACTTCAGTATATCTATTTTATTTTACTTTATACTTCACTACATTTCAGATGGAAATGTTGTAAATTTATCTATAAATACAGACATATGTTAAATACATTTAACATAACATGTATTGATAAAAACATAAAATAGTTTGTGAGTTCAGGAGTTCTCTCACTTTAATCATCTAATGACCCCTCAGATATATCTGGCGACCCGACCTGGTGGCCCGACCCCTAGGTTGGGAACCACTGGACTAAACCTAACTGTATATAAAGTAGTTAAAACCACCTCCACCTCGAGCAGCTTCAACAGTAAAATGCTGTTTACACATGAATGCATCAGTATTACTAATCTATTAGTGTCATATACTCTTGCCAAGAGCAGGAAGAGACGCTCAGTGAACATTTTTTTCATCATCATCAGAATACTTTTATGATCCACAGGGAAACCTATTATTTATTTATATATATATATATATATATATTATATATACACATACATTTTTTTTTTCTTAAATGGTTTGTTTATACTTTCATTTACATATATTACATATATTTACATATTTTATCATACTGTCTTTCTATTTGTCTATTTTCATTGTCCTTCTATTCCTCCTATTTTATTTGATTTTTCATCATAAAGCACTTAGAGCTACATCTTGTATGAAAAGGGCTCTATAAAAAGTTTATTATTATCATACTGTATATAATATGTCACTGAGGACAGTTCTCTGCAGAACAAGTGCTTTTAATACTTCAAGTACATTTTGCTGATATTACTTTTTTTTTTTAAAATTGATTTTGACTTTTACTTTTAATTTTTGTATTAAAACTTTTATTTTCGAAAGGTTTTTCTTCCACCTCTGCTTGCAGGAGACGTGAGCCTATTTTTTATGATACATAAACATACACACACACACACACACGTGTGTGTGTGTGTATGTTTATATATGTATGTTTCACTAATGTCTTAATCTCCTCATCAGTTCATATCTGAGCTCTGTCTGCAGTAAAAACGTGGCTCTGGCAGCAGCTCTGTGTACTCAGCCACAGACAAAGACCTCAGGGGCCCCCAGGTACAAAGACACGGCATGAATGAATCTGTGGAGGAACTTCAGAGTAACCCTTTGATTAAATGAATGCTCTGCTGTATAAAACTAAGGAAAACTAAGTCTGACTGCCAAACACTGTGAGTTTGATACGTTCAGTTTGTGTCACAGTGGGAACATCCAGCACGGGAGGAGTTAAACAACTGTCACCAAGAAGAAAAAAAAAAAAAAAAGGGGATCCCTCCCTCCACTTTTCTCGCCTCTGAATGGTCTAACCCCACTGGTTCACATGGCGCCCTCCCCCCATGAGTGTGTGTGTGTATGAGTGTATGTTGTCTTTGCCTTATATAGTGCAGAGTTATCCGGCTGCTCTGCCTTGGGACTGTGAGATTAGGCTGCAGCCAAAGTCGACCACACGACCTCTCCATCTTTGTTCCCCCTGTTTTGATAAGAAGAACATCTCGTGCTAGAACAGCTTCTCTGCTCCACAGGCGGCTCCTCTGTCTTTACCCACTTTACACCGAGTCAGGCAGCTTCAAACACAGGGACAAAAATGAACGGTACGATGGACGGGAACTACGACCACGTTCCTCATGATGGCTCCTTCATGTTTACCTCCGAATCTGTGGGAGAGGGACATCCTGGTGAGTACGACTTCCTCTCCATGCTGCGTTTCACCCACAGCTGTTTCAGACTGGGAGCGAGGAGAAGTGGCCGCGGTGCGTTCAACACTTTTATGTTTCACTGATCATTGATGACTTTGAGGAATGTGCAGAATCCTGAGCGCTGCGCGGAGGCACTGCACCATAAAAAGTTTGAAGAGACACACAGCACTGGTTTGAATTGTGTTCAACTGTGAAATATTTAGATCATGGATCCTGGACTACATGGATATGGCAGTGGAGTTTAGGTCATTATCAAAGAGAAAATTTGCACCATGCTGCATCTGTGGTTTAGGATTTCAATCCAAGTGCAAGCCAGTTCCACTCAAACTTCAAACTTGGGAACTTCAAAAGTTTCCAAGTTCCCTGCTGCTTTGCAAATGAGAGTTAACTGAAAGTTGAAAAATGAGACCAGCTGAGTTAAGTTCACTAAACTGGAGAAAACAAGTTCAAGAAATGCAAAATATTAGGTTGAATTAAAAACTGTTGATTACATTGTATCACATTTTTGTCATGTTTGTCTCCACCTGATGAATCTCAGTCCATGATTCCCTCTCTTTTAGCTCTGTGTTTGGTCTCAACCAGCTCCTGATGGATATCTCTGGCTCTTTAGCTGTTCAATGCTCCACTATGTTCACCAGCTGCTCTCTGACTGTGTCTGTCTGCTGTGGACAGTGGCTTTTTACAGATGTTTCTGTGAAAACATCTGTAAAAAGCTGTCGTGTCCGAACAGATAAACAATGAGCTTAAAACTCACAATGAAGCTGTGTAAAGCCGAGAGAAGTTGCAGATTCAAGAAATAATTCACTACGGTTGACCCCCCTTTGTGTGTGGATTGTTTTAAGATTGTCATTTGATACATTGTTGGCATAAAAATATTGATTACAGCAGCTTTAAGGTGTTAAACAACAAGTTTCCATAATATTTGTTTTCTTCAAATTATTATTACTATACTACTAAAGTATCTCTGGAGAGTGTTAACTGATAAACAATGCATGCTGGGAAGTCTGCTCATGTACTCAATTCAATCAGTTGAGTGAGCTTAAGTAGTATGTTCATTCAACTCAAAAGAAAGTGAGAAAATTAAGTTGAATTGACTTGAGAGAAATAAAACTTTCAGTTAACGATAAAAGATTAGTAGATTCAACTAAATACCTAATTAGGGCTGGGCAATCTGACGCTACTTTGACATATGATCTACGTTATTGGTTCAGTTGCTGCTAACCAGTCTGTTGTTAGCTGCTAAACAGCTAGCCCACTAACTGCAGCTAGAAACATCAGTCCTTGCTCTGCTCTGCAGCCTTTGCGAGTTTGGTGTAGCAGCACACAAACCAGTTCTTCACCGGAGCAGAACAAGAACCAGCGTCACCAGCTGCAGTCCAAGACGGTGGAGTTATAGTCCATCTGCAGGAGAAGAGACCTGCCTGCAGGCAGGGAGACAGGAAGCAGAACAAGCCGGCGTTAGCTGGTTAGCAGCAGCTGAACTTTCAAATCAAAACACTTACATATATCACTTCATAAGTAATTAAATAAGCGCGTACTCCAAACAAACACTCAATATGAACTAAGATACGAATCACAACTTCCAGTCAAGACTTTCACAATAAAATCAGGATGCAGATTGTGATTCAGATTGTGGACTGCGATTCTACTCATACCAGACTGATAATTTGTTCTGTGTGTGGACAGTTTTGGGAGTAAAACATTGTGCTGACGTGCGTGTTATTCAAAAGCAGTACCTCTGTATATGTGAAAATGTAAACGCAGCACTCTGAGCGTATGGTGCCTTGTGAGTTCACGAGGGTAGGAGATACATGTATGTGTGATAATAATAGCAGCTCCGTCAATTTAATGCATGGGTACAAGATTTCTTAAAAGACAGTCCACAAACAAGAGAGAGGGAAGCAAATGTTGGTGAAGCAAAAGTGTGGTATCAGTCCATGCCTCACAGTTTACACACATACGACTGTGCTGCGAAATACAACAACTTTACTGTGTTAGTACAGTAGTTGGTGACAGTGGCAGTGCTTTGATGATCTGAGGTTACTGTGTACCATGTCACATTGGCATAAGGGGGCACTGAGCCAGGGTTATTCATAGTGCTGTAGCTCCTAATAGGACTGATGTGTAGTACTCTGATGGAGCGGTGAAATCTGGTCTGTTCAGGCTCTGCCCAGAGCAGAAATCTGAGCCCAGCAGCAGAAGGTCACACGAGGAAACGACCTGGTAGCTTCAGCTAAAAAGCTCAATGTATCTAAACCCTCTTCTTGTTTTTCCAGATAAGATATGTGATCAGATCAGTGATGCTGTACTGGATGCTCACCTAGAGCAAGACCCTGATGCCAAAGTGGCTTGTGGTGAGTAACGTCCTGTTTTCCGCCACCACTGGGAAGAGTGAATAGTTTTCTAAAAGCTACAGAATATGTTTTTGAATTTACTTTTCTACACCCGACAACTCACCTAGCTGATGTAACTTCTTGATACTTATCGTCAAACTGAAACAGGAGAAGACACGACTTATAGCCTTGATATTAGATCACCTGAAGATGCTACCAGTCAGGAACAAAAATCCATTACAAAGGGATTTGACTGGTGTGAAGCAGTCAAAAATTATAACCAGATGAATTTCTCTGTACAACTTTGCTTGAAAATCTAAGTAAACCAGGAACATCCTCATCCAAATTTCAAGTGATCAGAGAAGAACAGCACAACATTCCTGGTTTGCACTTATGTTGTTGCATGTAAAAAAAAATAAAAAAAAAAAAAAAGAGGAAAGAAATGTCCTCTGTGTGTTCGAACAGAGACGGTGTGCAAGACGGGCATGGTGCTACTCTGTGGTGAGATTACATCCCGGGCCAACGTAGACTACCAGGGCGTGGTGAGAGAAACCATCCGATACATTGGTTACGACAGCTCAGAGAAAGGTGAAGAGGAAAAACACCTGAATCTTTTTTATGTCATGCATGTTTGAAAGCAAACACACTGGACTGGGAATTGGTGTCATGTGTCTGAGTTTAGATTCTGATTTGTCCCGTCTCCACCTCTCCGTCCAGGATTTGATTACAAGACCTGTAACGTGCTGGTGGCTCTGGAGCAGCAGTCCCCCGACATCGCACAGGGAGTTCATATTGATCGTCTGGAGAATGACATCGGAGCCGGAGACCAGGTCATCTACATAAACACAATAACACACCACAACCAGGGAACTAATACTGTCTTTTGGATTCGTTTTCTGTAGAATGAGTCACTAAACCACCATGTTTCTCAATGAGACTCGAAACTATAGAACCAGATGTCAACTTCCGTTAAAAATTTACATTAAAGATGAACTATGACGTCAGAGGCCGTGATGACGACATGACTTGTTAGTCTTGACTCCTCGCTCTTTGTGGACAGGGTCTGATGTTTGGATACGCCACAGATGAGACAGAGGAGTGCATGCCCCTCACCATCGTCCTCGCGCACAAACTCAACGCCAAGATGGCCGAGCTGAGACGAAACGGGACAGTCCCCTGGCTCCGCCCCGACTCCAAGACACAGGTGGGGTGAAGATAAGAAAACTACAGTATACACGCAGTTCAAACGGCCGTAAAATACTGTGTCATGCTTTTACATGAGTGCGGCCCTCACAGCGGGGCAACATTTGTCAGACATGAACACAGCTTCCAACGTCCAAACAAACATCTGGAGAATATGATTGGTAGGCCGCAGCGTCTCTGTAGAACCACAACACTTGTGACACATATTACCTTCACCAAAAAAAAAAAAAAAAAAAAAATGCCGATCCTGTGATTTGAATACTGCACTTGGCCAAATTGCGATTTCAATTATATTCTGATTAATTGTGCAGCCCTACTTTCCTTCATTGGTGTCAAAACATCTCAAAGAACTGCAGATGAAAACTCAGACAGCTGACGAACATGAGTCTGTGTCATTCTTATAAATAAAAGAAATTTCTGAAATCCCATATCTGTAGAGTCCAGAACCCCAGATCCTTATAGTTAGCACTGATCCCAGTTAATTCAGCAGGTAGTGTACCTGCTGAATTAACTGAAATATTAATACCCTCCTTAATGCTCTTATGTACATGATAAAGAATAAAAGGACCAAAACACCTCTTTAAATTCAGGGACATCGTGGTTTGAGTCCAGCCACTGATCCGCCACCCTTCTATAGTGAATACTTTACTCAGTAGTATGTGGGACAGTGATCGCAGTCTCCAGAATGTGCTTACCAGCCGACACTGAGCAGAGTACGCTGGTATGTAACATCTGAGCCGGGAGACGCCTTTTCAACAACACTTTGAGCCTGAGCACTGACACACACATATCATCCTTAGATTCACTGCACACGTGACTCTCACAAGACCCGAGACCTCAGTTGTAAAAACTCAGGCATGAAGAGAGGAAAATTATTTACATTATGGATTACTGTTGAGAATTTGCATCTATTTGCTCGTCTTTTATTCTAATTGAAAATTTAAATGTGCTAAAGCCTCCTCCCTCCCTCCTCATCCAGGTGACAGTTCATTACATCCAGGAAAACGGGGCAGTGATCCCCAAGAGGGTCCACACTGTGGTGATCTCTGTGCAGCACGACGACTACGTCAGTCTGGAGGAGCAGAAGAAAGTCCTGAAGGAGAAGGTGATCAAAGCCGTGGTCCCCTCTAGGTACCTGGACGAGAACACCATCTACCACCTGCAGCCCAGCGGGCGCTTTGTGATCGGCGGGCCACAGGTAACAGAGCCGTCATGGTAACGCTTTTTAATGTGTTTGATCATGAGCCTGATGAAGGAGTCAAAACATGTTGGTCGAACAGTTTAGTTGTTGTTTCTATTTTTTTTTTTTTTTAAATGTCCTGATGTTTGGATTTCAGATTATTTCTGATGCCAGAAATCTACTATCAGCTGATCATTCAAACTTTTACAGTATGGACAAGACGTGAAGATACAAACTCCTGAACTTTGCATAAAATCAGGATTAATGCTCCAAATTATATTATGGAAAGAATTGTACAATTACATTATTAGCTGATTCACAGAAAGTGATAAGTGAAAAATGGTTTAAATCATTTTATCAAAGAAAAACAACAAATATTTGTTGTTTTCAGCTCAATTACAAGGATTGTATCAGATTTATTTATCATTGTAAACTGAATATATAGAGCTAAACCTCCCAAAACAAAGTTTCCTCCCCGCTTCATATGTATCAACGGGAAGTGCATAAAAGAACCCAAACAACAGAACTACTGTGATCTGCCATCCTGAATATTCAACAAGCCTCTTGTAATTTTCCTCAAATGCAAAGCTCTTCTCATCTGAGATGTAACTCACATAAACATGCAGCGGGAGACTAACACTGTGCTGGTTCAAGGGAAATATTTTATATAACCAAAGTGAACCTATCTACGTGAAGCATCACCATGTCACAGCTCATCTTGGATAGCAAAGCCCCTTCTTCTTCATGTAACTTAATATTATTGATCACTCTCAGGTTAACATAAGACAAGGGAAATATAAATATAAATACAAGTAAAATTAACAATCACAACAAAATTTGAGTAAAGTCTCTTTCTAATGATCAGATAAAAAGCAACAAACTAAAACCACTTGAAACCACAAGAGGAAGAGATGCTCAAGACTGATTCAGCTCATACAGAAGTACAGCTCCATCAGCAACAGTCTGCCAGACAAGTACACAACATATGGACTCAGCTGCTACACTCGGGTTATACCAAAGCAAATGAACACACACACATTCAGCGGTAGTAGCGTCACCTGCAGACATGAAGCCATAAACGCCAATAATTCACGTTTAACTCAGACTGCATGTGAACAGCAGCAGCAACGAGCAATAACCACCACCATGCAGCCAGGGTTAGCTTACTCTCGTTGCCAAGAAAACACACTGCGCCGAAACACGTCACAACAACGAATAAAAGCACAAACAGAAGATACTCACTGTTACTGTAGCTCAGACCGGGTGTCATGGCGAGTTGAAATCTGGTGAACAGGCCGCTGACGGAGCGGAGGTGACCGGTATCATGAACCGAAGGCTGCGACAACCTGCTGGTCATTACGGAGGAGGAAGATGGCGGAACCGTGAAGCTCACCTGCTGCAAGCAAACAAACTCAGGTGGAAGAGTGACAATGACAAAGTGTCCGGTTGTAGTTCCCGCGGTAAACACCTAAATGAATATGACTGGATGTTGCAGCTGTGAATGAGCCAATCGTCGTAATTCATACTGCAAACGGGGCTTGAGCCAATCAACCAATAGAAACGACTCATAACCAAACCGGATGTAAAAGAGTCCTTTCACAATTAAATCCACATTTCCTACTTAAAGATGCAGCATTGTGTTTTTTACACTTCTTTTTAGACTTTTTTTTCTCTCTCTCTCTCTCCAGCCTTTATTGGAAAACATTCAAATATACATACAATGCAAACATGTGCTACAAGAGTAATGATAGTAAAATAAATACAAGTTGTAAAAAATTATAAAAATAAGTATAATGGAAATAAGAGGATTTTAAGAAAAGTGGATAGACTCAATGTGCTGTTTGACCTCCTTTGTGAAAACCAAGAAGTTTGACTCTTTACCTGTAAATTTGTATTTGTAAATATGAAATTAGGCCAGTAAAATTAAAAGATGAATTCATGCTTCCAGAGTAATATAACATTGTTATAAACACTTCAGTTGCTGTTATTCCAAAAAAGAAATTCTCACACGTTCGTCGTTCCCCTGCAGGGCGACGCTGGAGTGACAGGCAGGAAGATCATCGTCGACACATATGGTGGCTGGGGGGCCCACGGTGGCGGGGCCTTCTCTGGGAAGGACTACACCAAGGTGGACCGCTCGGCTGCCTACGCCGCCCGCTGGGTGGCCAAGTCTCTGGTGAAGGCCAAACTGTGCAGGAGGGTGCTGGTGCAGGTGAAACCACCCCCCAACAAATCTTCCCACAACTCATAAGGGATCATGTTTATCTGATGTGGATCTTGGTTTAATGTGGCTCAGCTTTCACATCTTCTTGGTGATTTTGGAAGATCAAAGTGTATCTGCTGTATTTGCAAATGCCTTAAAGTCTCCAGTATTTTATCCTCACAAGATAATGTTAACCCCTGGAGCTCATCTTAGGATAACAGAGAAGTATCTCAGCTGCTTTGTTAAAAAAAATCTCACCTACACCCATTGACTGTAAATGTACTTTGGTCTGGGTTGTTTTTTGACAGATGTTCCCTGAACACCTCTCCTGCAGGCAATGGGTAGAGCTAGCTACAGCACACACCATCAGGGGCAACACTTGGGGCATTTTTGGGGCAGCAGCAGTGAACTGTATAGAGTCTTAATGGGAGGTTTAAGGGGGTTTATAGTTGTCATTGCAAAATGTGCCAATATGAGGGACCATCAGGGGCCCTTTTACCCCTTAGGGGCCCCAAACATTTGCCTGGTTTGCCTTTCCTCTGCCATGTGCACAAAGCCATCTCCATACAGAAATGGCTTCCCCAGTTTAGTGTGGAAGATCTGGTCTGCACCTTTAGGATGACCTGGTGCGATTCACAGATTCACTGATTCACTGATTCACTGTGTCTCTTGTCTTTTATTTTCAGGTGGCGTATGCGATCGGCGTAGCTCATCCCCTGTCCATCTCCCTCTTCACCTACGGCTCCTCTCCGAAGACGGAGACGGAGCTTCTACAGATCGTCAACAAAAACTTTGACCTCAGACCCGGCGTCATCGTCAGGTCAGTGTTAAAGTCATGAGGTTCGATTGGTGTGTTGCATGACAACACTTCACCCTGGAGAGCTGAACATGGCTTTGTTGCTTGTTTGGACTTTAGGGACCTGGACCTGAAGAGACCAATCTACCAGAAGACGGCCTGCTACGGACACTTTGGCAGGAAGGAGTTTCCCTGGGAAGTCCCAAAGAACCTTAACTTCTAGTGTATCTACTGTATGTACCAGTGTGTGCGTGTGCGTGTGTGTGTGTGTGTGTGTGTGTGAGTGAGTGAGTGAGTGAGTGAGTGAGCGTGTGTGTGTGTGTGTGAAGAGAGTGTCAGTGATTTATAGACAGCTGTCCTCGCGCTCCTGTAACCCAGTAAGAGAAAGGCAGCTGCCAGTGAACAGGGGAGGGGATGGAGGGATGGGTCGGGGTGGAGGTGCAGATAATCTCTGGTCTTGGTTCACCTGGGAGTGGACAGTGGGGAGGGGGAGGGAGGGGGAGAGGACAGGAGAGGGGGGGGGGGGGGGGGGGGGTTCATCTGTAATTTATGACTCTGCAGCCCCTCAATAGTAACAAGAAATATGAGAGAGCTACTTGGTATTTCTGTCCCGTAGATGCAGAGCTCAGTCACATGGCTGCAGGTTGGTTCACACCTTAACAGGTTTTTCTGTCCAGAAATAAGTGAATGACCAAAATCTGAAGGGAGAACAGCCACAAGTACTTCAACAGAGACATTTCACCGTAACGTCTTAAGAACAATCTGATAATCTAGTATTTTTATATGACAGATCCTGGACAGTGCGAGTGTCTGCAGGCGTTAGTGTTAAACTGGACGATATAAACCTTTCAGACATGTAACACACCATAACTAAAGTAGGTTTTTTTTATCAGTCTTGGTGTTTTGTTTCTCAGCATGAAATCAAACCGGTAGCCTGAATCTACTACTTTCTTATGCTGTTGTTTCTTAAGTTTAAGATTAAATTGCATACAAACCTGATCTGCAGACACTTCACCTACACAAACCACCTGCAAAACAAAGATGAGACAAGATCCTAGAAGGAGGAGAGGAAGATTCCCCAAAGAACTTAGAACCACGAGTTGTGAATCATTTTTGTTTCCAGAGCTCTTGTTGTTTCACTTTTCAGTAAGAAGTCAATGCACAAACGTGTGTTTTGAATAAACTGTCATAGCTTCTCTAAAGCCTCCTCCAAGCTCCATAAAATATTGTTTAGGTTTCATATTATTTTGTATGAAAACACAATGAATTTCCTCAGGACCTGCAAACACTTGATCTGCACCAAAGTCGACTACAAATCAAAGATGAAATTTTTTTTTTTAATCTAAAACCTTTAAATTTATTACATCCGGTACAAAAGGTCTTAATGTTTTCTTTTTCTGTAAGAAATCAATGCACAGATCTGTGTTCTGAACATTGTTCTTCCAAGGTTGATGTTTGAGGTGACACTGTCATGAGTTTTCTATGATTTGTTACAAAAACATCATCAACACCTGCAGACAGTTTTCAGAGGTCTTCATTCAGAAATAAATGCATAAACCTGTACTATAACTGTACTACTATACTCCCTCTAGAGCTTCCTCTAAGGTCCATGTTTAAGTTCGATATTGGGCGTTCAAATGGTTTCAAATTTTTATAAAGACCTGCAGAAAAAAGCAAAGATGAGATGTGATCTCAGGAGGGGAGATGAAGACGCCCTAAAGACGCTGTAGATGTCTGGCTGCTGGTAAAGTTTCTGCAGGATGATCTAACGTATGTTACAGTAGAAAGTCTTAATAGTTTTTAGAGCTGCGATGTTTAGTTTTCCATAGGAAATCGATGCACAAACCAGTGGTCTAAATATACTGTTATATTCCCTGAGATGATACAGCTGTTTCTCAGTTTACATCATTTGGTACCAAAACAGGGAGAATCTATAGAGACCTGCAGACACTTAGAAAAACAAAGATGAGGAGTGATCTCATTAAATGTCCCAAAGAAGTTTAAAAAAAAAACAAAAAAAAAAACTGTGAATCTATGACTTCTCATTCTGTTCATGTCATTCGTTCTGGAAAATGATGTAAATATGATTTTTCAACAATAAAACCTTTTAACAACAGCAAGTGTTTCATTTTCCCTGAAGGCTGCAGATACACGATGAAAGAAAACCACAAGTAATGTGAATTTTTTTTTTACTTATTTGCTTTAATTTGCTGTTTTCTGCTTGTTTACACTGCTGATCTTTATTTTCTGTATATAATCAAACACAGCGTGTTCACTCCCTCCTCTGTAGTTTGGTCACATTAAAGCTGTAACATGTCAGCGTTACTGACTGTTTAAAGACATATAACAAAATATACAGCAGAGCTTATTTAGACAATATGAGACAGAAAATGTTTCTGTGGATAATAAAACTTGAATTACAATTGAGATACACTTAAAAAAAAAAAAAAAAACATGACACATTTCTCAACATGAGGGCAGATACTCCTGCCGTTCATTCTGGGCAAAAACAACAGTTAAACCACTTCAAAATCAAACACATTATTCTTGGCACACAACGACCGTCAATCTATTGTCAAAAGGTTTCTGGAAAACTTCACCTTATTATTGAGGTAAAGAGCAAAAAGCTGATTATGTAACAAAACTTCCTGAGTGGGAACAATACGGAGCTCGATGTCTGAACGTCCAAACATGAAAACAAACAGCAGCTTGGCGAGGAGCGGCGTGTGAGGAGGCACTTCCTGGACGTTCGGTCTGATAAAAGGTCCAGAAATCAGAGGCCGATTGTTTCATTAAGAGAATTAAAACAAACACAGAGGACTGTGTGTGTGTGTGTGTGTGTGTGTGTGCAGAAAGGCACTGACGATATTGTGCAATGTTTTGTAGTGTTAGCCTGCAGGATCTGTAAAGTCTTTGGTCACTGCTGAGGAGAACAGCTTTGGCGTCGTGGCTGTGTGCAATAGTGAGCGTGCTGATATGCAGGATGCAGCTTCCAGGCTCTAGCTTTTTCTTTTTTTTTTTTCTTTTTTTTCCAGAGTGGTTCATATTTTTGCCCTTTTGACCTCCAGGTCAGTTATAGGATGGATAAACTCTCCGGCTGATGGTGGTTGGACCCCGCGCCCACCACCTCTGTCTTGTGCTCGGAGGCGGAGAAGCCCTGTACGCCCCCTCCTCTGGACAGGACCATCAGCGTGTCCCCCGACATGCCCCCGAACTCGAATGCGAACGTCCCGTAGAAGAGCATGATGAGCGAGCAGTAGATCCACTCGAAGATGGCGGAGGCGTGCTGCAGGGCGTAGCTCTCCTGGCAGAAGAAAACTCCACCTGGGGATCAGAGGTTAAGGAGAAACAATGGCAGGAGGGAGACCAGATCAGAGAACACATAAAAAAAAAAACTAAAATATCTGCTTCTTAGGAATCCAGAAATACCCTCAGACACCTGCTTTTTATTGATTATCTTTTATCTTTGCTGACTTAATGGGTCAAGATCTTGGAACTGCAATCAATATCACGTCTTGTTATCTCCTCATGACCTCTGCAGACTCCCAGAGGTTGGAGAAGATTCACGTAAAGGGGTGTAAAACAGTCTTTTCTCCAGCAGGGGGCCACGTGTCACATCACTCTTTACATGCATTAACTGACATGAGCGTCACAGGAAGGATACTGAGCACCAGGGCGATCAGAGCCAGCAGGGCCATCCCCACCCGCAGGTGACCCACTCGGTACTCCTCCTGGGTCTTGGCCAGTCTGTAGGTCAGAGCCGACTGCAGACACACAAACAGCATGCTGGACGGGAAGGCCACTCCAGCTCCGACGTAGTGGAGGACTTTGGCAAAATCCACCTGAGAAATAAAGAAAGAAACACAAAACAGGGTCTATTTAAACTCAGGGAGAATAAGTGATGTTGGAAGGTTTCATTTTTCCATTTAGGACAAAAACACCTCACGTATGTCATGATGCATAAACAGCTGTAGTTTCTGTCCCTCACTGTACTTTGGTTACTCTTGTTATTTTTAATTTCTTCCCTTTTTTCCCCATCTCATATTTCTTCTGCTGGTGGCAAACAGCATCTCTATAGAAGGTAATGTTGCTCAGTCCACCACTGCTGCCCAGGCTCAGATCTCTCTATTAGATATTAATGATGCCCAGAGGACGAATCCCAACCCCTTGACTTTTCTCCTAGTGCCACCAGCAGATCAAAGTTTCCTCTTACCCTGAGAAATAGCCCACAGCATCTTCTATGGGTTGGAACTAAAGTTTGTGCAGAACATCGTGGTTTCCAAAGAATGGATGCAACTTTGGAAACCACAAGAGCCACATTTGCAGTTTTGAATATTTTGACAACTTGTAGATGGATTTGCCATGAAAATTCCTAAATGTTGCCATTTTTGTTTTTTCGAGAAATGTCTCAACACGTAGATGGATTGCTACGACATTTAGGGCAGCAGCTCATGATTATTACCATTATCAATTGATTATTTATATATCACAATTAATCATTTTGACTATAAAGTGTCAGAAAATAGTGAAAAAAAACCTTCATAATTCTCCAGAGCCAAAGTCAACGTCTTCAAGTGTCTTGTTTTGTCCAAAACTCTAAGACTTGCAAATCCTCACATATAGGAAGCTGGAACAAGGAAGCATTTTCAGATTAAAAGGATTTTTTGATTATCAAAATAATTGCCAATAAATTTTTTTTTTGTTGATCAGCTAATCACTACAGCTCTAATGACATTTGGTATAAACATTCATGTCCCCGCAGAATTAATCATAACGTCTTCGATGATGATCTGACTTTTCACGTAGCGCCATCCTCAGGCCAACATGTTCATTTATTTCATTCCAGTATTGGTTTATGACCAAACACCAACAGAACTAATGACATTCCCATCATCCTCTGCTGCTCTTTGTGTTCAGAGATGGTGAACATTATACCTGTTTAATATCAGCATGGCTGTGGATCTCTTAATCTCTTTTCACAGAAGTATTAGCCATGAATTCTGATGCATATTTTTCCTTCTTTATCCAAGATAATTGTCTCACATGTATCTGACTATTGATAAGCTATTGATCTGGCTCTGATGAGAAGCTTTCCTCACTGATAGGATTCTCTTCACAAGCATTGTCTAAACACATTTTTAACCCTCAAACACATGTGCCAATAAGCTTCCCTCAACCTGAAGTCTGAATCTAAAAGACGCTAAACTACTTTTTCCTCATGAGATCCAAAATAATCATCACTTACATCAGAGCATCATTTCTTGTGGGAACATGTGGAAACAACACAGCTGATATAAAAAAAACAAAACACAAATGACACACAAACACGTATACACGGGTCATGGTGACCTAACACTGGAACTCTGGGTAATCAACTGTTGCAGCATCATCTAACAGACAGCGTCACAGGACAGGACAATCTGCACCAGGAAAATATCAGAGAGAGGGGGGAAAAAATTATGTGATACCAATTTGAAAAGGCAAAGAGCGAGAGGTGCAACACAGTGTCAACTTGAACTCAGCAGCTGATCAGCAGTGAGATAACTGAGGAAGTGAATTAAATCCTCCCTGCATTTATAGTTTTCAAAATAGTTCCTGTAATCTGCGCACAAGCACTCACACACACACACACACACGCACACACACACGTATTTTGAAATGCAGCAGCTGGTATGATGATAACACATCCTGCACATGGAGTTGAGTGAATGACAGATGCATTGCGAGGGACATCACAGCTGTTTAAGAGGCGTAATTACAGGGAAGAGACACAAAGAACAAGCGAACTGACTGATTTACACGTAAAAGTGAGCTGGGTGTGCAGGAGAGAGATGAAGTACTTTGCAGTGAGGAGGCTGCGTCTACAAAATGTCACAACACTTAAATCCAACATGGACGTTGGCAGAAAGAATCTACGTGTTCACCACTTCCTCCAAAAGAAAGGTTCAACTGCAGACCACAGGAAGAAAGTCAAAGTGCTGATGTGTTTATTTTTTTTTTTTTCTGAAGTGCTTGTTTCCGCCTACAGCCACGTGCCCGGCTTCTGCAGAACTCGTGCACCAGAGTTCAAGCAGCGAACCCTACCTAGCAGGGTGAGGAGTCGGACATCTCCCTCTGCGCCCAGCGTCTTAGTACATGGTGGAGTATGTGGAGGGGGCGGAGGGAAGGTCACAGCCGGTTATCATAGATGATGTGTGAACAATTCTGTCTGAGAAGTGTCCCCTCTCAAGAACGGTTGTATTACTGCAGCTCACACTAACAAGAAAACACACATATGCTAATCTCACTACACTAACCTTGCGCAGGAAAGCAGCTGAAAGCAGGGAGAGCTCCGTTTTTCTTTTGTTTCACTGGAGGAGAGACCACCTGTTGATTCAACATCTGTCTCTGAATCTCTTTTCTTTTAATTCTTCCTGTTGCTAACCAGCTATCCATTTTGATACTCCAGTTTTTACTGTGGATGTAAATTTTTTGCGCAAAATTAGACCGAGATAGAAAGTTGGAATTAGAGCTTCAATTATTTTTTGATGAATATGTTTGTGATTTACAGAAAATTAGCCAGAAACAAGTTTGATCATTTTGATCATTTATCAAAAAATGTCAAACACTCTACATTTAATTCAGCACTGCACTTCAACAGCAACACTTCATCTGGGATGTAAACGCTGGGCCTCGTGTGAGCGCGGCTGTTTACCGCCCGTTTATACAGTAACATCAGCCGCTCGATACCGTGTTTACTCTGAGGCAAACACCGAGGTTCATTATGTAAGATGGAGCGCAGACAGGGAGGAGGAGGGCACCGCAGCCAATCACCAAACCCCCCCCCCCAACCGCTGGTGTGTGGACTGGATGAAGGACCCTCAGACTGGATGTAGCTGAAGGGGCCGATAGAGCAGAGGGAATCTGAGACAGCCGCTTCACACAACCACACAGAGGAGAGGGCCTCCCAACAATACTGACCTTCAGCAACTCAAACACACGCACGCGCATACACACACACGTGACTGAGGATAAGCATTTATATCTGAGTGTAGTTCTGATGGTTGTTACATCACACACACAGAAAAACACATGGCACAAGTATTCAGGAATTTTTACTTCGAGGTCCCATATTGTATAAGGTGAGATTTCCTTGTTTGTATTTATCTTTATTATATAGCAGGTCTAGGTTCTAAATGAATACTGTGAAAGTATAGTGTTAAAGGTCTGTATTTTCTGTATTGTATTGTCTGTATTCAGAAACTGAGCCTCAAAACGAGCCTTCAGGACTTTATTAACAACACAACACTAAGCGGTCATTCCATCGTAGCAAGCTACAAGACAATCACTGGACGTCAGGAAGCCAGTATATCACTGCACAGCATTCCCAAGGACAGAAACATCAGAGACCAATGGCTAAAGTGAACTTTTATGAAATACCAGAGCATTTTTAGTCTAAATTTGACCGTCTGTTCAGCTCATGTTCAGCGTCAACTGACCAAGCTACAGCAGTGGGCTACACTCCTTTAACTATGTGGCCAGAAAACAGTAAGCCAGTCCAGAGAGATGCTCAGAGGCTGGTTGCTGGTTGCTCCGTAGAGAAGAGCGAGAGAGGAGATGTAAAACTACACTGAGATGGTTTTTGGTTCTTAAAACCACAAATATATCTTCACATCACAACATTTCACATAAAATACTGGCGATAACCCATAATTTTATAATAACAGTTTATCAAATACAATGGGTCACTCACAGTGATGAAACTACAGCTGAACCTGAAGCTCCCTTCAGCTTCACCCGGCTTTATAGTGAGATGCAACTCATTGTTTATGTGTCCGGCCCACACCTTTACTGTTCTGGCTCACTCTCACTGCTCTTGTTTTTGGCTGCAGCAGGCATGTTTTCATCTGTAAAAAGCCACAGTCCATGACCTGCCCAGCAGCAAACAGCAGACAGACTAAGTTAGAGATGAACTGGTGAACACAGTGGAGCATTTAGCAGCTAAAGAGCCAGATATTTCCCTGAAGAGCTGGAGGAGACCAAAAACAGAGCTATAAGAAGGGGGAATATTGGACACAAACAAATGAACCATGTGTAAATAAGCAACTGTACGCTAACACGTTCATCATATCAACTTCAAAATGTACTCAAGTGAAGCACAAATACTTTTAAAGTGAAGTGTAATACTTGAGTAAACGCACTTGGTTTCATTCCAGCAGTGCACATGTCTAAACACATAAATGTCACTGTAAATTTGAGGCTACATTCCTGGCAGAAAGCCCCACTGTCAGAACATGTTCAGTGCCAGATTAAACTCAGTCAGCACCTGAGGCCATGAAAACTCCCAGCACTGGAAGGGATGTGTGCAGAGTTATATGCTTGTGCATGTGTGTGCTTGTACTTACAGCATGTTCCTGTGCATTTAGTGTAGAAGCATGCATGTACTGAATGTGCATGTGCTGTCGCTCCTCTTCCTCACAGTAAATCTTTATCACAACCTACAGTAGTTACAACTACTACTATTAAATCATTCTGAGCCTCTTTTCAAAATAAATGCGCCCTTAAACTGAACTTCTCCTGAGCGTACTGATGGCAGGAACTCCAAACCTCTTGTTTTTAAGATCACACTACCACAGAGAGGCGGCCAGACGATTTCCAGACAGAACAAACGGAGCATCAAAAGAAATTTGCTTGGAAGGTCTATAAAGTGCTGAGAGGCTGCAGGAGAGAAGAACATCAGAGAGGCTCAGCAGCCACGACACCGCCGAGCCTTATCCAGCCAGCAGAAACAACACATGCTGTGCACATGCGCCAAGGAGGCGGCCTTCAAGACGCTAAATCCATCATCTGTGACATAATCCGGAAGATTAAGTGATATAATCAGATTATTTTAGTATTAAATTCAATTCTGAATGGTATTTGGGCTTCAAAGCAGGATGTAATAAGACTAAAGTCGTATTTATACTTGCATTAAGTGAAATGGTCCCAATGGAGCTGATGGAGCTCAGAAATACATGTATGTGCACCTTGGTGGAGGTATGCGCTCCTCAAGTTTGCAGTATTGCTTCATCTGTGTGTCTGATGAGGTATTTTCTTATGGTGATGGCAGCAGCAGGAGAGAAACAAATAAGAACTCTCCTCCTCTGGGGATCATGAATATAATGGTCCAGATGTCTCGCACACAGACGTACAGACTCACCAACATCAGCATCAAGAGGCCCTGCTGTCAGTTGTAACCATAGCGACCGATAATCTGGAAATAAAGCCTAAAAGGCATTTGTGTGTGTGAGTGCAGCTTTTATGTTTCATTCTCGCTTTCAAAAGTAGAAACCATCCTCGTCCCATGTTACCTCCATACTGTTTATATTAGACCACTGAGACCCTCTGCTTCCTGTTGCCATGGCAATGACCCATAAATCATGTGAAGTCTTATCTAAGCACATTGTGTTAAAGAAGAAAAACATTAAATGGGGAATAATTTAATATTTTTTAACTTGTACTTAATTCTAGTAGCATGTGGGGAAAAGCACAGAATTTAATTGGTATTTTAAAATCTCTGTTTCCAGTATAAAGGCCACATGTTGCGCTGCTACAATAACAAAAGGCCTGCTGACTGTTATTAAACCAGACCTGCAGAAAAGATCAAACACCCACCTCGTTTTCAGACAAAGTTTTACAATTGCCGGGGGCAGAGATAATCACAGCAGTGAGATAGCATCTCTCTGTGTGAATGAATACCATTTGGAAATTATGTAAGAAATTATGTAACTTACATTTTGAAAGTGCTGCATTTTTGGCAGGGACAAAAAATTCAGGTGATTGTTTTTATGAAATCAAATCCTTGATTGATGTTTTTTCAGTGTGCTCCAACTTAAAAAAAAAAAAGGTCATTTAAGTGATGTAAGAAACATTTCTTCTGAATACATCACTGCATTTTGTTTTGTCAACCTTTCTGTCCGACATTTCTCTGTCATAATCCCAGTTTTCTCTTTGGATCCCTGATTCTTTTGATTCTTTATCTCTGATCCTTTGGAAAAACAAAGCAGGGCTTTTCCACAAGAAATGCATTGCTATATAATTAGAGCTGCAGGGCAACAATGAACTGACTCTCTTGTCTCTGTTTATTGTGTATCTACCCAGTGCTCATCATGCACAGCAGACTACATGTAGCTGCTTCATTATATTTTGCCCAGAGACAGATAAAACCAGGACTTCTGTAATTATCCGGTTAATTAGAAGAAAACTGATTAAACACAAACTTATTTAGGAATATGCATCACATGAGCACAATATAAACTTCAATAATAAATGTTTGAAAACTATAATTGGACAGATTAGATACCAAAACTGTAGAGTCTACATTATGCCAGCGGCTCTGTGACGCTGTGGTTGGAGCTAAACTCTGTGTTTGGCAGGTGTAGTGTTTACCATGTTCACCATGTCAATTTAGTGTGTTATCTTGCCAACATTTGCTTATTGGCACTTAACACAGTAGTACAGCTGAGGCTGATGGTGTCATTGCAGGTATTTGGCACGGACGTACTAAGAGAGGGTAAATATACGATTCAGAGATAACTGGTTAGGGATGAAGCCAGGATCAGGTCAATGGAAGGGGAAACAAACAAATTTCCTCGAGGATCTGTTCCTGAGTGTTACAATCTGACACCAACGATCAAGAGAGCTGGATACGACGCTGCCACTGAGCCTCGCTGCCAATTTCCCCAGTGGCAGCTTGCGGTACTGCAGGGCTTTGTACTTGCAGAACTTTCCCAGAGCTTAGAGAAGTGATTTTTCTGTGTCTGACATCATCCTAATGCGAAATACTGATGCACAACATGGAAGCTAGACAACTTTTTGGGGTTATTCACTCCGTAAGCAATCTATGTTCAAGTGAGTAGGAGCCATTTTGTATGCAGTTATGAAGATACTGCCTTGGTATTTGGTCATGAACCAAAGTATTGGACAAACAAGTTTTGACCTGATGATGCTGCTAAAGGAAAAGTTCAGCAATGACCAAAGTTATTACAATTCATCCAGTAATTCAGACGAATTCAATAAAAATCACAAGAGTGAACCACAAGGTGGCGCTAGAGGGGAAAGTCACTTCATCCTCTGGAGAACCTGACTGTCTGTTCAAAACTTCATGACAAACCATCTGATAGTTGTTGAGATATTTCAGTCTGGACTGAACCACCCATTTTATTATTAGGCTATTTATAGGTGAATCTGGGACCACTGTGGCCCCCGAGGATGTGGGGCCCCAGACAGTGGCCCATTTGGCCCTTGAATACACCTACAGAATGTACCTGGGTGAAGAAGTTAACAAGCTGTTGCATCAATCAATATGAATCAAAATCAATAATAAAAGTAACACATCAGCTGAATAACCAAAGTGCTGCTATCACTTTCACTACTATCACCCCACAAAGTGAATTATTACACACACACAGTTTGAAGCTGTGTGCAAAGGTCAGTCTGAACACACACACATTTGTTCTGTCATTGTTTTTCTTGTGTGTGTGTGTGTGTGTGTGTGTGTGCGTGTGTCAGCTGCTTCTGTGAAAGTGGTTGAGCTGATATAACTTCCTCTAAACCTCCTAGAGCTTCAGTCACACTGTTGATTTACCTGGAAGTTTCCCACCATGATGAGACCAGCGGCACAGATCCATCCGGTGGAGAGGCCGGCCGTGTTGAGGACACAGTTCTGGTGTTTCTCTATGACGTGAGCGTAACGCAGCAGACCGATCAGCATCACTGCAGGGACAGGTACAACAGACATAAGGAGAAAGAAGTGAGAGATGAAGATGGAAGGAGGAGATTCAGTTTGGCCCAAATGTGCTCTCTTCCAGGAACCGTGCCCACACGACAAACTGTAACTGAGGTGTTTATAGTCTGAGTCTCTTCCTGCTTTCTGTTCATGTTAAAGGAGTTCTTTCTCTAAACAGAAGGAAAACAACCTCAGGGTTCCTGATGCATCCACAGACAAACACGTTTTGTTTCAGCAGTCACTCTTTACACACAGTCCACCATTCATCCTCTTTGTTTACTTAAAATTACCTTTAACAAGCTCTGGTTTCTTCCCAATTACAGTGATTCTCTCTGGATACAAAGGTGTAATCTCTACTGTCCTCCTCACCCACAGTCCACGTCAGAGAATGTCATCTACACCTCTGCTAACTTTTTCTCTTCACTCACAGCAAGTTGTTTCACAAGCAGCTGGAGATTTTCAAGTATTTTTTGCCCTAGGTTTTTACTCGAGGAAACCACATCTACCTGAATTTACTATAAGGTAAACTGGTTCACCCTCAGAGTTAAAACAGTTTGTTAAAGTTCACATTTTATGTGTTTTTATCTTTTTGTAATGCAGAGGAGAAAAGCCAGAATTATGCTCCCAAGATACGTAATCTAAACCTACGCAGAGAAGGGTGTTATGGGTAACCGCAGGTCACATGTACACCTTCTAATTTTCAGCTACATGTCTCGGAGATCAGAGACTGTAAATAGAGATGGAGGTAGCCTCCATGACATCACCCACAGGTTTCTGATGAGCGGTTTTGAAGCTCAGAGTGAGCTGCTCCACTGTCGCCATCTTGGCAGTGCCTGACTCCACCAATAACTCCCAGCTAATTCAAAAATGGTCAAAGAGGAGGGGCGTGTGTGGTGCTCAGACTTCATGATGCCAGTTTGTGGCAAGCATATGCTCACCCACCTGTCACTCAAAGAGGCCAAGCCCTCAATTATGTATAACTTTAAGCCTTAATAAAATGTAAACAGGTGAGTTCTATAAACAGTTTTCATGAAGGAGGAAATGAGCTCCAGAGACCAAAATTGTTTTTGTACCAGGCTGTAAACACGTTTATTTCGGCTGCAAAGTTGGACATTTTAACATGTGAGTCTATGGGGACTTTGTTATGCTGTGTATGTGTTGTCAAATTGGTGAAAATATTTTCTTCATTCGCTTGTGTTTTATATATTTGCAGGTGTTTTTCTAGTTGCAGTGCATTGAGCTCTCAGGGCCACCATACTTTTACATCCTTTACTATTCATAATGAATGCAATTCTCTTATTGTGCCTTTAAATTTTTATGCTTTGTCTTTGTACAAAGTTTCAACTCCAACCTCTCCTGCAGTTTTTTTGTATATATTGCTAATGCACAAACAAATAAAAATAAATTTACTAAGATTGACTGCAACCATGCTAAAACAGCTGAATAAAACTATTTCATAATTGCTGATGCTAAAGGCAAAGAGCTTTAATCTTTCATATCAGGCCGGTGAAGCAGCATCAAAGCCACATCCTGATCAGTGGAGCGATGATGCTGCAGATCTCTGTGTGAGCAGATTCCTGATGTCTGTTTACTGAACGCCTCCATCAAAGCTTCACAGCAGTTTCACACCGCTGTAACATCTGCTGCTCATCACGCTGCAAAACTGTTTTGATGCTCATGTTGTGACTCCTACGGCGAGCACCGGCGGTCAGTTTTTGATCGTCAAGCGTGTGTGACGATAAGACTCCATGTTTTTGGACTCTGGGTTATCTGCCTGCAGCACAGCCAGGGAGCAACTTTCTCTACAATCACCATTCTTCTCATCTCGAATCACACCACACCTCCAGGTTAAACAAACTGCCTCACAAACAAAAAGTGTGTATTGTTTGTGAGAGTGGAAGAAAAAAAAAAAGGGGGAAAGCTTTTGATGCTGGGGAAATTTCCAGAGTGTGAGCGTACACAAACCAACACCATGGCTTTCATTTAGAGCTGAAAGAAAGAAAATCTATCGGCAACTACTGTGGTAATCGATTAATCGTTTCAGTTGGTTTTTAAGTAAAAATACCATGTATTCAGCTTCTCAAGTATAATGCTTTTTGTGTCACGATTTTTGGATCAAGTTCCAAGTTGTTAAAATACCCAGATCTGTTAATCTCTCTTAGATCATCTCTTTGGCCTCTACAGACATCTGCAAAGAAAACAAGACCAGGTCCAAACCTAGCATGTGGCTGGACCGTGTGTGGTCAAATGTGTGAAACTGATGATGTAGTAGAAAACTATTGTGGAAAGATTGTAAACAACTACTTTCCATGAAAAGTAAAAAGTCACCAAATGCCACTCTCCTCCTCTCTGTGCTCACATGTACAGTATTTGAATACAGCTGAATTCACAATAAAGCTGTTCTCATTGACATGCCATTCTGTTCCTGTTGTCAGACAACGGAACAAGTATGAAACAGTGACGGAAGAACAGGCCACTAAGACTACATGTCAACCAGACGTTCAGCTGTGTTTACCTGTAAAAATGATCACTCAGAGAGAAACTCAGAAGCTCAATCACATCTGCTGCCGTATAGAGAGGTATGTCTGTGGAGGGAAAGCCCGACATCACGCTCGTGATGCAAAACTGATGACTCCCTTCTACGGAAAGTAGCTGAGGTTTGTCCTAAGAGTTGCTTGATTTGTTGCTAGATGCTTTTTTGAAAAATAAAAAAAAAAGATGCTTGAGGAGCCGGTAAGTCAGAAAATTTAGCATCAAAAGTTCAAAAACTAAGTTGACAACACAGCCTGTAAATGCCCCCTGGTTACATAATGGAAAGTGTTTGCACCAATTCATTTTGAAAGAGTAACAGCCGATGGTGTAACTTCATCACTCAGCCACTCAGTCATAACAGACATTTGTGTTTCTAAGGCTGGACTCACTGTTGTTGTCCAGGCAGAAAAACTCGTGATTTATCCAAACACATTCCGACTCACTGACACCGACCACCTTCACTTAAACTTTCCAAAGTGTGGATACAAACCAAAGTCAACAAAACAACTGTAAAATACAATATCTGTGGTTTGAAGGAAGGAGGGAACAACAGTCCCTTCCTTACCTACTGGTCATCATGTTAAAGTAAGAAATTTTTTGGTAACTTGAGAATGACAACTGCTCAGTCTCATCCTCCCACTGGTGTTACAACATCCATTTCACCTAACGTCAAGTGTATTGTGCATGCAGAAGAATTAATACAACTTCTATCATTTCCACTGTGTTGTTGAACTTTATTCTGCAGCTTTTGCAGAAACATCGGCCTGTGTCTTGGTGTCTTGGTTTTGTGAAGTCATGAAGGATGACGGGGCGCTCAGTGGTGTGTTAGAAGATAAATACCACACACACAGGAAAAAACCCCTGAGCTCAGACAAGTTAATGGGCTCGTTAAACGTCCGTGGATTCCAGCATTTTCTCAACAAAACCTATGAAAACCAGGTGTGTTCTGGTGATAGGTCGAATAAATGACACTGAGCAAATACACAGCTTCAGTCAAACAGTTATTGCAAGATAATGCATCAAGCCAGAGATACTGGACTATATATTTCCTCAGTATTGTACAGTTTTAATCTCCTCTCCTGTTGATGTTAGTCTGCTGTTAGCAGTGTGTCCTGCAGAGATGAGCCTACGTGATACGCAGCACTTCACGCTATATTCATCTAACAAACCCAGTTCCTGTGAAACACTACATCAAAAAGTTGGACAGCGCTGCTCAAACAAACAGATCCACATGAAGAATCACAAACACTGACTGTTGTTACCTAATGATGCCACTTTCTCTCTTCAAATGCAGGAGCTGAGATATCACTGCACCGCTCCCAGGTTTGAAGCTTTTTACTCTGCACAAACACAAAGGCTTTATACAGCTATAAATTTGTGACATGATCGCCCAACACATCATGCAAACTAGTTGTTTAGTTAAACTTTTGCTGCAAAACCAGGTGTAAAATCAATGTAGTGAGCTCCACTCTCCACCTGAGAGAACACGCCGCCGTCTCCAGTGTTGGTGTAGAAGACCCAAAGTCCTCCATGTTAAAGCTCAGTAGACTAAAGTTTACTAGAGCGCAAATTCTCAGAAAATTTTATTTAGCAAATAAAGGAAAAAAAATCAAAAGGCGCTCCGCACAGCGAGTGATGAACCCTGGGTAAACCACCCAAAATAGACGGTTCAAAGCAGGACTGGCACACAGCGGAGCAGAGCAGCTGCCCTCATGGTCAGAGGTTGAATGCTCGTGGGTCATGTGAGGCATAAAAATGCACCATTCATGGCAAAGGGTAAATTTTCTCCTCGGTGAGAGGGGGGGGGTGAAGCAGTGAATTCTGGGGGAACGGAGACTTGGCTGGAGCCACTACAGCTGAAAAAACAAGTCTGAGGTCTTGAGCGTACAGCAAAGAGCAGCATGTCGGGTAAATGTGTGTGAAGATGTACTAGAGCCACGTTCTGTGTACACAAATGTCTAAAAGTGCGCCTGACTGAATACTTTTACTCTGTACTGATACTCACCCATGAAGGAGCCGGTGCTGCATATGAGGCTGAAGAAGCAGCTCTCAGGTGGCAGAGTTCCACATTTACTGCAAAGAAAACAGAGGAGAGGAGGGTAGTTAGTCTGGGCTGGCTTCCAGGCTCAGTGGGCTAAAGTTCAATCAGGTTCTCAGAGTTCAAACCAGATCCTGCATGTTTCCCCACTTTTGGTTTTTGGTCCTATGTGTTTTACCGTGCAGCTCTCTCTCAGCCAGGAATGGCTTAAAAATAGTCATGAAAAAGCACAAAGACCTTATATGAGTCCATAGTTACTCTGCGGTATTAAAACCATGCCAGTGTTTTGTTTTTGTTTTTTTTCCTGGATAGCAGAGAAACGCTTGTCTATAAATGGAGAGCGACAGTCTCAGTGGGAGGTCGAGGACAGAACGACACTGAGATCTTTATCTGCAGATCAAAAGCTGCATGAAAAATGCTCCGCAACTAAAACATGAGGACCTAAAACAAGTACTAAAGACACGCTGACGACCTCTTCAGCAGATTTTTTCTTTAGTTGCAACTAAAGAAACGAGAGCTGTGAGTTTGTCCTGTTTGCATTTTGCGTCTCAGTGTGGCGACGGATCCGCTCCGCTCAACAAAAGCTCTTCTTCCTGTCCAGGTCAAGAGGTCATCCCTCCTGACTGTGAGCCTCTGTCGGGCAAGTGTGGACTCATCTCACAACAACTCGCAACTCTGCAGCTGCTCAACAATCAGAGAGATGTGTCCAGCAAGAGCTAAACTCAATCTGGATCTTTAAACGTGTGTCGATTTGACTTATAATACGTTTTTCTTCAACAGTGTTGACTGTTCAGACGTGGAGTATAAAACACTTTTCTCATTCAGACAGAGATGACTGTGAAAGCACATCCAGGTAAAGAGACAAAGTTTGCGTGATAGTAAGTGAACAGCAGTGAGGTAAAGTTGATATAATGGTAAAGAAGAGGAAGAGCGTTTTCTGTTTTTGCACCATTAGTGTCAGTTTCTCCCTCTTTGGATTCCTTCAGTGTCAGAGGTTCAGGATGTTTTTACCTGGAGCCGAATTATCCACAGAGGTCTCCTCCTCTCCAAAACAACCGCTAAAAACACTAAATAAAGCAGTTTCATGTTAAAAAAAATCTGTGATTCTCTCAGTGGAGACGGGACGTTCGGAGGGGCTGGGAGCCGAGCTGTTGCTCACCTCTGCTCAGCTTGTTTCTCTGATGTCCCATGACTAAAATCATTCATCTGGTTAAAACAGATTAGAAATAGATAGAAACTTAATTCTAAAAATGTATCTTCAAACTGGATAAAAAGCCAACTTGGAGCTTGTGGCAGACAAGCACAATGCCGACGCATGCACATAGGAGACTGAATGACAAGACGTTAGGTTGGGACTCTTGCTTGACGCTCACATGGTGTGTGCAAAGCATTTCGCTGCTGTTCATTTATTCATTTACGACTCTGGTGTGAATGAGCATAAAAATGAAGAGAGGGAAAGACTGGCGGTCAGATTATTACTATGGTTTTTTAAACTCTTCTCCAGGGAGGAGAAGATTGTTTTTATGGAGCAATCTGATATGAGAAGACGTCGACATTGGCAATATCATCGTTTATTGAACTGATTTTATTTTCTTTGTGAATAAGAGATGAAGATTGGGAGAATAAATGTGTTGCAGTGATGTTAGAGGTAAAAGGTGTTCGTTTCTCTCTATCTGTCTTCATGTTTTTGCTGCTGCAGCTTTTACCTTAATCTGAAGACATTCAGTTCAGTGATACAGGAAGTGACACAGAAACATAACTGGATTGCCATCGTACCTTTCAGGTTAAAGCGCTCAGGGTACTTATTCAGACATCAGGCCGATTTGTTAACTTGCCATCCGATAAAGGTAAAGGTTTGCATGTCTGACTGTCTGGTCTCGTCCAGCATTTTTGTTGCTTTACTTCTTGTTTTATTTTTGTGTTGCTCACCTTCACTTCTCATTTCAGATCCCTTCTTCCTGCCTTCGTGTGATTGTGTGCCCAGCCCTGAGGTGTTTCACCTGTGTCCCATTATGCCTGCCTCTCTTGTGTATCCAGTCTGTGTGCTCCAGGTTCCCTGCGTCAGTTCGTCTGTGAGTCTGGAGTTAAACGTTTCAGCTTTTTCCTCTTGTTTAGTGTTTGAGTCCATCTCTGTGTTTCGTCACTGTCCACAGATATTCCAGTAACAAAGGTGCATTTGGTCCCAGTTTTTCTCTCTAAACACAGGCGATACTGTGTGTGTGTGTGTGTGTGTGTGTGTGTGTGTGTGTGTGTGCGCGCGCAAACACAATGTATAAAACACAATGTGCTCTGACATCTGTCCTGTTGCCGTTTGGGTTCAATAGAAGAGGGAAAAACGACAAAACCAGACATGGTAGAACTCATAAAAATGACTGACGGAAACCACGGACCGCTGCTATTTCACGTTATTCGATACCCGTGGTCACATCGTGTGTACAGTGTGTGCTCTGTGGCGCTTCAATGAAATTGTTGTTGTTTCAAGAGCAGAAAGAGGATCTTCAGTCACTGATTTACCACCGCGGTTTCAGAGAAATCGCACTTTCAGCAACTCGATGTCAACTATGGTGATTGTTTGATTCACGTACAGAAACCAGATAGCTGTGACCTATGTTAAACACACAGCAGCAGCTTTGCTAAGTGAATAAAATGCCTCCTGTAGCACCTGCAGAGGTGGGAACACTCACCTGATGAGTGGTATGTTGTCCAGGGTGCAGCACAGCACAGGACCCCTCTGCAGTGGAAGCTGCTCCTCACACGACTCATTATAAAGCCTGTAAACACACACATGGACACGCTAACTTCATACTGTATGTGTGATTATAGACACTTCAATGATGCAAACACTCGTTTAAAAGAAACCCGCTCATCTTTAAAATAGTTCAAAGCTTAAAAAAATAATCCCCCATTTCAGGTCAAATTTTTACTTCTACCCATTATGGTTCATAATGAGCGTCTCATGATGCAGGACGACCAAAGTAAACAAACTCTGTTAATGGTTTGAGCATCAAGGGTCTCATGCGGGGCATCACGGCTCCTGCTCTACGCAAACCACGGTAGAAAATTAACCCAAAGTATTTTTAGGGTGAAAGGTCTGTTAAATGTTAAATAACACATAGTGCTAAAAGCTGAGTTGTGTGTGTTGTTGTGATTAGAAAACTGTGAGGATCATCTTTATAATATGAGAATCCCCACATCAGAATGCATTAATTAAAAGTAAATGAAAAGAGGCATTAATAAGCACATAGATGGGAATCAGGGTAAATAAATTGTGTTTTTGTTTTTTATTTTCTTTACATTTCTGGTCGATGGATTCATTTAAATATTTGTATCTCTTACACTGCACAGATTGTTTCTTGTTTATATTCTCTTATAACAGCTGCTAATGCTAACTTTAGCTTTGTAGCTCCTTTAAAGCCAACTGTATGCTCTAACAGTAGAAAATAAAAGTAACTTTGTCTTTTTTATTAAAACAAAAAACTAAATATCTTCATACCAATGGAACTAAAACTCATCATCTTGTATTTTAAAGACGAAGAAATACATCACGTGACTAAATCTAGACGTAATAATCTTATAAATCACAGATAAGGGGATAGTAATCTAATATTTTTCTTATATCATAACATAAGAGCTTTAACCTAAATTCACAAACCTTTTCCCCTTAGAAACTCTATGTTCTTTACACAGGTTGTTGCAGGGGTTTTGCAGAGGTTTTATGGTTCTGTACCAGCTGGGAAGGTGCTTTTATCAAAGAATCCAGCATGTGATTTTACTCCATGTTTAGGTTTCACATACCACACAAGTCACTCCACATCAGAGATGATACCTGACATGAGTTTGGATTCCTCCTCTTTCTATTTAAACCGATGTGTTTGTCTTTATCTCTGCAGAAACCATCCAAACTCCCACTCCCCCATCCCCCCCCACCCCCTCACCCCAACATACGCTTCTACACGTTAACATTTGCCCCTGCAGCACTTTATTTTCTTAATGCACCCCCCCCCCGTCTTGATCTCTACGTTCTTTCTCCGTCTCGTGCCTCGTCGTGTTTGAATTAAGACGGACGGACTTGGCAGGAAGTGGTGGAGCGGGGCCTCTGTGATGTAGGTTGAGAAAAGATTCCTTGGGCAAAATGAGCCTTTTCCTGGATTAATGCTACATAAACACACCAGCTGAGAGAAGTGGTGGTTTTCCTTCTACGGTTTTCACAGTTTCACAGCAGGCATCCGTGTGGTGATCACTCATGATCAATGAGCGACTTTTTTCTTTGTTTGGTCATTGTTTTGAGCTTCCCTACCCAAAAACTGTCGGGTCCTGTTTGAAAATGAAGATACGAAGAAAACTCCTCACAAGTTGTTTGTTCAGCTTATGTTTGAATCAGAATATGTAAATGAGAACAACTAAATCATGAGTTTGGTATATTTAACTACAGGGGTTTCACCAGCAGGGCACACTGGGGTGCGGTTGAGATGAGGATGAAGATATTTAGCTGTTTGAAGCATTAGTGTGGACACTAAATGATCAATATTGTGGTTTGAAATTTAGCCTTTTTAGCGTGGACATATTCTGAGGATTAAATAAACTTCAGGATTAATTGTGTCCAATTTAATTACTGGCGGTGTTAGGAAGTGTTAACTTTATGTTAACACTTGGAAGTGGTGACAGTGAACCAGAACGGTAAAGACGCGGTCCAGATAAACAATGAGCTGTGACTCACTGTAAAGCTCTGTAAAAGTCAAGGGGAGCTGATAATTCTCTGGAATAAGCTGGACAAAAAAAAACCACTTAACAACAACAGAGTCAGTCTCTGTGTGTGTGTGTGTGTGTGTGTGTGTGTGTGTGTGTGTGTGTGTGTGTGTGTGTGTGTGTGTGTGTGTGTGTGTGTGTGTGCTGTACCAGTTGTGCACAGGGCAGACATGCTGGTTGTACAGGGCCATGGCATATCTGTTAAAGCAGAGAAGAAGAAGAAGTGAACAATCAGTTGAACAAGAAGGAAATAAAGAAAATAAAAAAAGATGATATCTTGATTTGGTCTGGACACAAACTTTCACTGTCACAACAACCTCTCTAATGTTTAATAAAAATGATCTACAGTAGAAGTGAAGTTCTGTTTTACATACTAAAATAGAGTACTTGACAGCACCGTCACATAAGGAATCAAAGTTAATGTCAGTCCAGCCTCTGAAGTCACATGAATGAGCAGCGTTTCTTTCACAGACTGAGGACACTTGTCTTCGTCATACTTGTCCTGTGTGCAGAGGCTGGCTGTATTTTAACCTGAGCTCTGACGTCATAGGCTACATACCACCCCCAAGCATACCGCGATGTCTGCTCTCTCTCGTCCATAATTGTCTGGCAGTAAACCATTGTGCACGAAACCACCTTCCTATTCTCCTCCTTTCGGCCCCCCCCCCCCACATAGTCTGACGTTGTCATTACATTCTGTATATTTCGCCCCTCGGGACTTCAGCTCTTATATTGTTGTCTGTGAGATTGCATCCTCTCGACATTAAGACGGACGGACCCGTTTCTTGGAGTATCGGTACGTTAACTTGTTCAGGTTGCTACCGCTGCGTGCGTCGCTCTGTTGCGTCGTATGGTTATGTGAATTTAGACGGAGAACGAGATATTCTTGGTTGAAGGGCACAAGTAGATTGGCAAGGCGGGGTCCTTTTTTCTCTGTGTTATTCCGTATGGGTGGTAGTATAGAATTACTGATTCCCTATGTGGACAAACACATGAGCTCTCCATACGCCTGCTAGAGAATATAAGTATGGGTGTGGTACTTTCAAGACCTTACTAACCAGATCTTGAGTACAGCAAAGTTGGTTCATCAGTTTTTACGCGTCTAGTCCGCGGTTGTTTGGAGACAGTGGTGTATTCAACACCACGCAGGCTATGATCATGAGTGAGGCGTTTTGAATCCTATATTTCTTTCATTTTGTATCATTTGGGTTCCGTGATGTGTGTTTTTTGTATTGCTTCCTTGGTCTCACCCATTGTTTTCGAGAACATATACCCTGTACGGGTCCTGTCTTGAAACACAATAGAGAACAGTGATAACTACGGGTACCGAGCATAGTTATGCAATCAATCGCACAAAATCACGTAATTGAGATTCAAAGACTTTCTCAACATAGCTATAGTTAGATAACTATGATATTTCAGAACTTTATAATGGAAGATAATAATTATAAACTACGATGAGATATATAGTGTGATAAATGAGAAATATATTTAAATACAGGGAGGTATAACCAGGCGATGATAGGCACACTGGTGGACGGGTGTAGGTCGAGGGTGTGTGTCTAGAGAAATGAAACGACAGCAAGTGGAGACTAATTATCACGTGGGGTGCTGTTGGTTGTGAAAGACTGTTAGAGTGAGTGGAACAGAGATATTAAGCATGTCTTATAAGAAGTCGCATATCAGATTAGTGTGAGTCGCAGTATTGAAATGATAATGCAACTACTTTTGTGGTTAGCGTTGAGAATGTACTATAATGTCCCTGGTGTATAGGATTTATAGTACGTAGGAACACTATTCTTGAGGCAAATATGGAAAAATTTAATAACTTTTGTTCATGGATGTGTGTGTGTGTGTGTGTGTGTGTGTGTGCGCGCAAACGCAATGTATAAAACACAATGTGCTCTGACATCTGTCCTGTTGCCGTTTGGGTTCAATAGAAGAGGGAAAAACGACAAAACCAGACATGGTAGAACTCATAAAAATGACTGACGGAAACCACGGACCGCTGCTATTTCACGTTATTCGATACCCGTGGTCACATCGTGTGTACAGTGTGTGCTCTGTGGCGCTTCAATGAAATTGTTGTTGTTTCAAGAGCAGAAAGAGGATCTTCAGTCACTGATTTACCACCGCGGTTTCAGAGAAATCGCACTTTCAGCAACTCGATGTCAACTATGGTGATTGTTTGATTCACGTACAGAAACCAGATAGCTGTGACCTATGTTAAACACACAGCAGCAGCTTTGCTAAGTGAATAAAATGCCTCCTGTAGCACCTGCAGAGGTGGGAACACTCACCTGATGAGTGGTATGTTGTCCAGGGTGCAGCACAGCACAGGACCCCTCTGCAGTGGAAGCTGCTCCTCACACGACTCATTATAAAGCCTGTAAACACACACATGGACACGCTAACTTCATACTGTATGTGTGATTATAGACACTTCAATGATGCAAACACTCGTTTAAAAGAAACCCGCTCATCTTTAAAATAGTTCAAAGCTTAAAAAATAATCCCCCATTTCAGGTCAAATTTTTAACTTCTACCATTATGGTTCATAATGAGCGTCTNTCCCCCATTTCAGGTCAAATTTTTACTTCTACCCATTATGGTTCATAATGAGCGTCTCATGATGCAGGACGACCAAAGTAAACAAACTCTGTTAATGGTTTGAGCATCAAGGGTCTCATGCGGGGCATCACGGCTCCTGCTCTACGCAAACCACGGTAGAAAATTAACCCAAAGTATTTTTAGGGTGAAAGGTCTGTTAAATGTTAAATAACACATAGTGCTAAAAGCTGAGTTGTGTGTGTTGTTGTGATTAGAAAACTGTGAGGATCATCTTTATAATATGAGAATCCCCACATCAGAATGCATTAATTAAAAGTAAATGAAAAGAGGCATTAATAAGCACATAGATGGGAATCAGGGTAAATAAATTGTGTTTTTGTTTTTTATTTTCTTTACATTTCTGGTCGATGGATTCATTTAAATATTTGTATCTCTTACACTGCACAGATTGTTTCTTGTTTATATTCTCTTATAACAGCTGCTAATGCTAACTTTAGCTTTGTAGCTCCTTTAAAGCCAACTGTATGCTCTAACAGTAGAAAATAAAAGTAACTTTGTCTTTTTTATTAAAACAAAAAACTAAATATCTTCATACCAATGGAACTAAAACTCATCATCTTGTATTTTAAAGACGAAGAAATACATCACGTGACTAAATCTAGACGTAATAATCTTATAAATCACAGATAAGGGGATAGTAATCTAATATTTTTCTTATATCATAACATAAGAGCTTTAACCTAAATTCACAAACCTTTTCCCCTTAGAAACTCTATGTTCTTTACACAGGTTGTTGCAGGGGTTTTGCAGAGGTTTTATGGTTCTGTACCAGCTGGGAAGGTGCTTTTATCAAAGAATCCAGCATGTGATTTTACTCCATGTTTAGGTTTCACATACCACACAAGTCACTCCACATCAGAGATGATACCTGACATGAGTTTGGATTCCTCCTCTTTCTATTTAAACCGATGTGTTTGTCTTTATCTCTGCAGAAACCATCCAAACTCCCACTCCCCCATCCCCCCCCACCCCCTCACCCCAACATACGCTTCTACACGTTAACATTTGCCCCTGCAGCACTTTATTTTCTTAATGCACCCCCCCCCCGTCTTGATCTCTACGTTCTTTCTCCGTCTCGTGCCTCGTCGTGTTTGAATTAAGACGGACGGACTTGGCAGGAAGTGGTGGAGCGGGGCCTCTGTGATGTAGGTTGAGAAAAGATTCCTTGGGCAAAATGAGCCTTTTCCTGGATTAATGCTACATAAACACACCAGCTGAGAGAAGTGGTGGTTTTCCTTCTACGGTTTTCACAGTTTCACAGCAGGCATCCGTGTGGTGATCACTCATGATCAATGAGCGACTTTTTTCTTTGTTTGGTCATTGTTTTGAGCTTCCCTACCCAAAAACTGTCGGGTCCTGTTTGAAAATGAAGATACGAAGAAAACTCCTCACAAGTTGTTTGTTCAGCTTATGTTTGAATCAGAATATGTAAATGAGAACAACTAAATCATGAGTTTGGTATATTTAACTACAGGGGTTTCACCAGCAGGGCACACTGGGGTGCGGTTGAGATGAGGATGAAGATATTTAGCTGTTTGAAGCATTAGTGTGGACACTAAATGATCAATATTGTGGTTTGAAATTTAGCCTTTTTAGCGTGGACATATTCTGAGGATTAAATAAACTTCAGGATTAATTGTGTCCAACTTAATTACTGGCGGTGTTAGGAAGTGTTAACTTTATGTTAACACTTGGAAGTGGTGACAGTGAACCAGAACGGTAAAGACGCGGTCCAGATAAACAATGAGCTGTGACTCACTGTAAAGCTCTGTAAAAGTCAAGGGGAGCTGATAATTCTCTGGAATAAGCTGGACAAAAAAAAACCACTTAACAACAACAGAGTCAGTCTCTGTGTGTGTGTGTGTGTGTGTGTGTGTGTGTGTGTGTGTGTGTGTGTGTGTGTGTGTGTGTGTGTGTGTGTGTGTGTGTGTGCTGTACCAGTTGTGCACAGGGCAGACATGCTGGTTGTACAGGGCCATGGCATATCTGTTAAAGCAGAGAAGAAGAAGAAGTGAACAATCAGTTGAACAAGAAGGAAATAAAGAAAATAAAAAAAGATAATATCTTGATTTGGTCTGGACACAAACTTTCACTGTCACAACAACCTCTCTAATGTTTAATAAAAATGATCTACAGTAGAAGTGAAGTTCTGTTTTACATACTAAAATAGAGTACTTGACAGCACCGTCACATAAGGAATCAAAGTTAATGTCAGTCCAGCCTCTGAAGTCACATGAATGAGCAGCGTTTCTTTCACAGACTGAGGACACTTGTCTTCGTCATACTTGCCCTGTGTGCAGAGGCTGGCTGTATTTTAACCTGAGCTCTGACGTCATAGGAGCCGCTGCTGCTTTTTAAAACCCCTTAAATGTGTCGACTACACACTCACCACGAGCCTGAGATAATTCATTACACACACAAATACACAGTGAATCACAGTGTGGGAGAATGAGGCTGAGAGTCTTGTTCAAGGAGTAGGAGGGACCGAGCAGCAAATGTACAGAGTCTCAAACTTGATTCTCAGTGGATGGTTAATATTGGTCTGTTGGTCCAGACTGTAATATCTCACCAACTATTACATGAATTTCCATAAAATTTTGTACAGACCTTCATGGTTTTCAGAGGATGAATCCTACTGACTTTGGTGATCCTCTGACTTTTCATCTCGTGCCATCATGAGGTTTTGTGCGAAAAAGTTCACCAAATACTCGCTTGATTGCTATGAAATCTGGTACAGATGTTCATGTTTCCCTCAGGATCATATGTAAAAACTTAAGTGATCCTCTGACTTTTCATCCAGCGTCATCATCAGGTCAACATTTTTTTCAAAAAAAATACCTGCAAAACTAATGTTTGCAAGGCTAAAGATGGAGAACATTAAACATTATAAAAAGCCGAAGTGAAACCAGAACATCCAGGGTCTGTTTCAGATGTAAGAACATCAAACAAAGCCATTCTCAGTATGTCTTGTGGCTCAAATCATGTGTTTAGATCAGGACAGAAGTTTTTTTGAAAGACTATTTAAAGGTCCCATACAGTATAAAGGTAGCTGTCCATAATCTATGAGTATTAAAATTAAAAAAAAAATAATCCCCCATTTCAGGTCAAATTTTTACTTCTACCCATTATGGTTCATAATGAGCGTCTCATGATGCAGGACGACCAAAGTAAACAAACTCTGTTAATGGTTTGAGCATCAAGGGTCTCATGCGGGGCATCACGGCTCCTGCTCTACGCAAACCACGGTAGAAAATTAACCCAAAGTATTTTTAGGGTGAAAGGTCTGTTAAATGTTAAATAACACATAGTGCTAAAAGCTGAGTTGTGTGTGTTGTTGTGATTAGAAAACTGTGAGGATCATCTTTATAATATGAGAATCCCCACATCAGAATGCATTAATTAAAAGTAAATGAAAAGAGGCATTAATAAGCACATAGATGGGAATCAGGGTAAATAAATTGTGTTTTTGTTTTTTATTTTCTTTACATTTCTGGTCGATGGATTCATTTAAATATTTGTATCTCTTACACTGCACAGATTGTTTCTTGTTTATATTCTCTTATAACAGCTGCTAATGCTAACTTTAGCTTTGTAGCTCCTTTAAAGCCAACTGTATGCTCTTACAGTAGAAAATAAAAGTAACTTTGTCTTTTTTATTAAAACAAAAAACTAAATATCTTCATACCAATGGAACTAAAACTCATCATCTTGTATTTTAAAGACGAAGAAATACATCACGTGACTAAATCTAGACGTAATAATCTTATAAATCACAGATAAGGGGATAGTAATCTAATATTTTTCTTATATCATAACATAAGAGCTTTAACCTAAATTCACAAACCTTTTCCCCTTAGAAACTCTATGTTCTTTACACAGGTTGTTGCAGGGGTTTTGCAGAGGTTTTATGGTTCTGTACCAGCTGGGAAGGTGCTTTTATCAAAGAATCCAGCATGTGATTTTACTCCATGTTTAGGTTTCACATACCACACAAGTCACTCCACATCAGAGATGATACCTGACATGAGTTTGGATTCCTCCTCTTTCTATTTAAACCGATGTGTTTGTCTTTATCTCTGCAGAAACCATCCAAACTCCCACTCCCCCATCCCCCCCCACCCCCTCACCCCAACATACGCTTCTACACNAGCATGTGATTTTATTCCATGTTTAGGTTTCACATACCACACAAGTCACTCCACATCAGAGATGATACCTGACATGAGTTTGGATTCCTCCTCTTTCTATTTAAACCGATGTGTTTGTCTTTATCTCTGCAGAAACCATCCAAACTCCCACTCCCCCATCCCCCCCCACCCCCTCACCCCAACATACGCTTCTACACGTTAACATTTGCCCCTGCAGCACTTTATTTTCTTAATGCACCCCCCCCCCGTCTTGATCTCTACGTTCTTTCTCCGTCTCGTGCCTCGTCGTGTTTGAATTAAGACGGACGGACTTGGCAGGAAGTGGTGGAGCGGGGCCTCTGTGATGTAGGTTGAGAAAAGATTCCTTGGGCAAAATGAGCCTTTTCCTGGATTAATGCTACATAAACACACCAGCTGAGAGAAGTGGTGGTTTTCCTTCTACGGTTTTCACAGTTTCACAGCAGGCATCCGTGTGGTGATCACTCATGATCAATGAGCGACTTTTTTCTTTGTTTGGTCATTGTTTTGAGCTTCCCTACCCAAAAACTGTCGGGTCCTGTTTGAAAATGAAGATACGAAGAAAACTCCTCACAAGTTGTTTGTTCAGCTTATGTTTGAATCAGAATATGTAAATGAGAACAACTAAATCATGAGTTTGGTATATTTAACTACAGGGGTTTCACCAGCAGGGCACACTGGGGTGCGGTTGAGATGAGGATGAAGATATTTAGCTGTTTGAAGCATTAGTGTGGACACTAAATGATCAATATTGTGGTTTGAAATTTAGCCTTTTTAGCGTGGACATATTCTGAGGATTAAATAAACTTCAGGATTAATTGTGTCCAACTTAATTACTGGCGGTGTTAGGAAGTGTTAACTTTATGTTAACACTTGGAAGTGGTGACAGTGAACCAGAACGGTAAAGACGCGGTCCAGATAAACAATGAGCTGTGACTCACTGTAAAGCTCTGTAAAAGTCAAGGGGAGCTGATAATTCTCTGGAATAAGCTGGACAAAAAAAAACCACTTAACAACAACAGAGTCAGTCTCTGTGTGTGTGTGTGTGTGTGTGTGTGTGTGTGTGTGTGTGTGTGTGTGTGTGTGTGTGTGTGTGTGTGTGTGTGTGTGTGTGCTGTACCAGTTGTGCACAGGGCAGACATGCTGGTTGTACAGGGCCATGGCATATCTGTTAAAGCAGAGAAGAAGAAGAAGTGAACAATCAGTTGAACAAGAAGGAAATAAAGAAAATAAAAAAAGATAATATCTTGATTTGGTCTGGACACAAACTTTCACTGTCACAACAACCTCTCTAATGTTTAATAAAAATGATCTACAGTAGAAGTGAAGTTCTGTTTTACATACTAAAATAGAGTACTTGACAGCACCGTCACATAAGGAATCAAAGTTAATGTCAGTCCAGCCTCTGAAGTCACATGAATGAGCAGCGTTTCTTTCACAGACTGAGGACACTTGTCTTCGTCATACTTGTCCTGTGTGCAGAGGCTGGCTGTATTTTAACCTGAGCTCTGACGTCATAGGAGCCGCTGCTGCTTTTTAAAACCCCTTAAATGTGTCGACACTCACCACGAGCCTGAGATAATTCATTACACACACAAATACACAGTGAATCACAGTGTGGGAGAATGAGGCTGAGAGTCTTGTTCAAGGAGTAGGAGGGACCGAGCAGCAAATGTACAGAGTCTCAAACTTGATTCTCAGTGGATGGTTAATATTGGTCTGTTGGTCCAGACTGTAATATCTCACCAACTATTACATGAATTTCCATAAAATTTTGTACAGACCTTCATGGTTTTCAGAGGATGAATCCTACTGACTTTGGTGATCCTCTGACTTTTCATCTCGTGCCATCATGAGGTTTTGTGCGAAAAAGTTCACCAAATACTCGCTTGATTGCTATGAAATCTGGTACAGATGTTCATGTTTCCCTCAGGATCATATGTAAAAACTTAAGTGATCCTCTGACTTTTCATCCAGCGTCATCATCAGGTCAACATTTTTTTCAAAAAAAATACCTGCAAAACTAATGTTTGCAAGGCTAAAGATGGAGAACATTAAACATTATAAAAAGCCGAAGTGAAACCAGAACATCCAGGGTCTGTTTCAGATGTAAGAACATCAAACAAAGCCATTCTCAGTATGTCTTGTGGCTCAAATCATGTGTTTAGATCAGGACAGAAGTTTTTTTGAAAGACTATTTAAAGGTCCCATACAGTATAAAGGTAGCTGTCCATGTGTTGTTTAATATTAAGCAGGTCTAGGTTCTATATTAATACTGTGAAAGTATCAGACACAGCCTGTATTCAGAAACTGAGCCTTAAAACCAGCCGTCAGGACTTCTGTAACTCTCAGCCATGCCCCAAGCCCCGCCCACCTGGACCCACCATCCAACCTTGCAGGATTTGGTTTCTCTGAGTGCTTTCCTGAAATCTGCTAAATTTTTATTTGATCACTCAGCCAATCAGAAAAGAGGCTCAGAGCCTCCTCTCTTCTGATTGGCTCACCAACCTGTTTTTACTGGCGCTCCATGAAAGAAGCCTGAGAGAGGAGATGTAAAACTATATTGAGATGGTTTTCGGTTTTTAAAACCACAAATATATCTTCTTATGGATCAACACTTCAAATAAAACACAGGAAAAGTGTAAAATATGGGACCTTTAATATAATTGTTTATTCAGTATTTCTGTTTTTAGCAGCCTTTAACAAGCACAATTTCCTATAAGTCCTAGATGTTCATGGGGTAAGTGTTACAGCTCAACAGAAGAGATGAGTCCATGAGTGAGTCGAGCTTTCACACAGCAGACTACAACTAGAAAGTTGAAGGAGTTGGTGAGTTTTATGATTATTGACAAAACTAAGATACAATGACATAATCAGCCACTTTGCAGCACTTGTAAATGTTCATAGTAAATGTAGATTTTTTTTTCCCCGTACTCACAAAGTAATATTTGTTTAACCTTGTTACGATCATGAAGGTTTACCGTCGGCTGTGGTGGAGTTTCAAGTAAACCCCAGGAACAGGCTTGATTTTTCCAGAAAGGTCAATGAAATGCTGCATGAGAGATTTGCACTGCGTTACAGAAGGTAGTGGGACAGAGGCTAGTCCAGACTCTTAGTCACTGCATGTAAACATGTTATCTGATACTTAAACACACAGTGGGTAAAAGACAAGAGATTCTCAACCACTGACACAGACATGTTGAGCCACAGATAAGATACTGACAGGAATCGAGAAAACGAGCTGCTTAAAAAGTGAAAATCAAACATGTGATGGTTGGAGTGGATCTACTGATCACTGATAACAAGGGGACTCTCAGGTCAGAGAAACTGATCTGTGTTTGCTTGAACAAACAGGAATCACGGCACTTTGGTCTGAACTAGTGTTTCTGTGCAGTTTCAGTTATTTACTTGGATTTGGATCAAATGTTATTTTTGTTTTCAGTCTTTCCCACCAAAACTTCACAAGCCTCAGTTTCTGTTTCTGGGTCAACAACAGCACTCGAAAGGCTGAAGCAGGGCAGGTATCGACATGTATGAAGAACAACGGGACTGACAGAACGAGGGGGGGGGGGGACCACAGACTCATCTCTGACGGGCAAATCTTCAGAGACCTGCCGTGAAAAAACCCCGCGTCCACTTTAGCGAAGGTGTGAAAAGCTTCTCACAGAGCAGACTGTGTCGGTCCGTTCACACCGAGGAAGGAGAGGAGGAAGAGGCGAAACGGAGACCGGCTGACGTTAAACTTAAAGAAAAAAGTGAAGCATCTCAACATCCTAAATCTGCAGAGGGTGTATGAAGGTGTTGTTGTCGCGTGCAGCCGGCTGGGTTTGTTCAGGGGTTTAGCTCAGTGGATACAGTCTGAGTCTCTGGTTTGTAGTTTTAAAATCCCTGAGAATTAAATGCCTGAAACAATAACTGGAAAAAGTGACTGTGAGCAGCCAGGGGAGACTTTAAGGCGACTATCTGATTCTGTGGGACATGTATGTTGTTTTTGATAATTAGATTATCATTGTCCCGGCCTTTCTACTGCCCCTCGAATACACACACGTGAGTTATATGAATTGTAAATGAAGGTGTGTAAGATAGAGGGTGACTCCAGGACTTTAGTACTGAACTTCCATTAATGAAGGGGACTTCCAGAGACAGATAAAAACAGATAACAGTCGACAGTGATGCAGCAGAGACGGAGGTAACTTTGACTTCATGTCCCCCGGGCTGAGACAACATTAAAGGAATAGTTTTTCCAAAACAATGACGCAAACCCAGCCCAGAGTGTGAGGGGCTGCGTGCCACAGTATCAGTGAAGCTATGAGGATAACCTTCATAAAATACAATACAGCTGAACACACAGCAGAGCTCTCGTCATTAACCTATTTACGTCTGCGCCTCTTATCATCAGATGTTGGCTGTGAAGCAGTGTTGTGGAAGATTTAGCAGTCTTCATGTTGTTCAGGTGTTTCACTGTGGATGAAGGACCCGATGAAACCAACTTGAAAAGTGTGGACGCAAGCTGTTTTAATTTAAACAGCTTCATGTGGACATAGTCTCAAGGGGTGTTGAATGAGTGAACGGCAGACACAGCTAACCTGGCTCTGTCCTGTCGTCACTGTATGGTTGCTAGGAAACCAGTGGAGACTTCAGGAAGTCAACAGCCCAGCACTGAATTGTTACAACTCAGTTTATGCACAGGTTATTAAACAAGCATCATTTGTACTGATGATATTTTCTTACCTTTGGAGACAACCAGGCTAGCTGTTTCAAGTCAACGGATGATAATAGAAATCCAAACTCACATTACCTCCTTTATTTTTTTGTGCAATTCAGGATTACGGAGGCCTTTTCAGTCGTCTTCAACAGCTCTTCCAAAGGTAAAGATGATACTGGATGTGTAAAATAGCTGACAATAACTTCTTCTTCTTCAGTCTACCATCTCTCTCTTAAATCTTCTGTTCCACCTCCTGGAGAGTGGCAGGATTTATTACTGTTCTTGAATTTAAGTAAATGTTAAAGGTCCTGGAAAGCAGCCATCTTAACTGGATATTTTTATGTTATTTTCTGCAGAGTTTGACAGTTTTCTTGACCTATTTATGTCTGTATTGTATTTCTTGCCATAACCCTGTTTTTACGCTGCTTTATGGGGCATTAAATGAGCTATTTTTAAGCTTGGTGTTAGCAAGCTCACCAGGAGTTGTCTCCAGAGGTGGAAAGCAACACCAATGTTAACTCTTGTTTCTATCACTTTTTTTCTTCTGCTGAAGTTAGCACGCTAACAAGCTAGCTCGTCACTTCCTGATAGTGACTCACTGTAGCCTCCAGTCTGCCCTGAAGAAGTAGTGTTGTTCAGAGGGCATATTATAACCTCTTGTCATCTAAACGCAACAATGTCTGAAGCTGTTGTCAAGCGACAAGTCACCACCACCTGCTCCCGGCAAGAAACCATGTTCAGCGGCAGAAAAACTTACAAATATCCCCTTCAAAGTGAAATGTTTATCTCCATGAAAATTCTATATGTTTAAAAAAAGGAAAAGCAAATGACACAGAGCCAAGCTGTTTCCCCTTGTTTCCAGGTTTTACGCTAAGCTACGCTAGGTTTTACGCTAGAGTGGTATCAACCTTCTTGTTTAATTCTCCCAAAATATCAGACTCTTCCTTTGAGGATGTTTTTCTTTAAGATATCTCCCCTTGATTTTGTATATCAATTCTTGCATTACATTCAATTCTGTAGAAAACTGTTACAGATGTCGTTCATGTTTCCTCCAAATTGGCACTAAAGCAGCTCCCACCACCTGTTGCTGATGCTGAATGACCCTGTCTGCTCATTAGGACCACAGAAGAAGCAGCTCTGACTGAGTAATGCTGCTGCCATGTGAAGAGCTACAGATGGGACTGCTGTGTGTGGGCAAGTCACTAAGTTTAAAGCACAGGGACACACAGGCCAGACCAGCCAGAAGGAATTTCAACCATGACTGTTCTCCCACACAATCGCAGAATAAACAAGCTGTTGCTGTTTTCCTTCCAAAAAAGGAAACGCTTTTACATATATGAACTTCGTGCAGCCAGCAGAGGTCATCGCCATCAGTGCAGAGATAACAGGTGCTTATGTACAGACAACTGGAGCTCTGAGCTGCAGCACTTTGTACCTTGAATTTTGTCTACAAATGTTGAACATGAAAGACAAACAATGACAAGCTGATGTATATATTTACATAAGTCAGAGGTACTTACACAACCCATATTCCAGTGATGGTGAAAACAGGCAGGCTGACAGGAAGGATCATCCAAACGGACATGATGACCACCCGGAGGTCGCTACGGTCAAAAAATAACAAACACCACACACACGGTAAGTTCACCAGGGTTTAATCAGCACATCCTGTCAGGGGGGGTACAACCTGAGTTCAAAACTGAAATAATGAAGGCCTACAAAAGGTCATTCTGACTCAGGGACCTCTGATTCTGTGGGATCACAGTAGGCCTACATGGAGGCCCTCGTAATGTCAGTGGCTGATGTGTTTGAGTAAGTAAGTAATTTTCTAAGCAAAAATGGAGCCAAAGTTTCTTGTTCCAGTTTCTGTGATGTGCAGATTTGCTGCTTTTCTTTGCCGTAAATAACAGTCAAAGAATCTCTTTAAGTTTCTAGTTGTTGGTCGAACAAAAAAAACAATTTCAAGATGGTAATTTTCACGTTTTTTGACCAATTTTCGGTTTATTAATAAGAAAATTTTGTACATTAAAGGGTAAAATAATGAGAAATTCACTTCTCAAGCTGCCAAAAAAACTGATGCTATATCTTAAATTTGCTTATTTTGTCTGGCTAACCCTAAATTCAACTTAAAGTCCTATAAAAAGAAAAAAAAAAACTCATATTTGACAAGCTGACTTATGTTTGGTTTGAATTTGATCAGTTATTTTCTTAGGTTATTCTCAAACCTATCGTAGATTAACTTTCCATAATTTTCCGCTTATTATTTTCTTGATCAATTAACCATGTGGTCCACAAAATATAAAAAAAATTGGGGAAAGAAATGTGTTTTGCTTGACCAACACCGGGAAACTCAAAAAGATTCAATTCACTGTTTAAGACAAAGAAAAGCAGCAAGTCTTCACATCAGAGAAACTGGAACGAGAACATTCTGGACATTTTTGCTTTAACAATTAGTCGATCATCCAAAACAGTTGCTGATTTTCTTACAGTTGACTAATTGATTAATTGACTTTTTGTTTCAGCTCTCTTATATATGTTTAAAGCTGCATCTAGCTGCATAATTTAGTGTGTTAAATGTCAAATAATGACACATTTTCTATTCACACCCCCAGATCCTGAAGTGATGTCCTAATTTATTTTTATTTTAACAAAAACATTTCTATTTAATGTTGTATAAATGAAATATTATTATTCGAGAAGCTGTAGCATAGTGATATGTAGATTTACTTGATAAATTACTTAAATAACTGAATATCAAACCTGCACTAGATTAATTTCCTGTTTTCCAACATGAGGATTAGAACAGAGAAAAAGAGAAACAACCTGTTTTCCTATTTGTTCATTCACAACTTTCCATCTACCTCAATCTCTGTCCACCACTTACAAAACCGCTGCTAAAAATATGCTGTTTTTAAACTTTTTTAAAAGTCTTTATCTCCTTTGATAACACTGGTATTAGCTTACTTTGTTTTGTATCTGTAATGACTATAAGCCCTGCAGGTAAAGCAGCTGCAGCGGGGACTCATGTCTGGTCTTTACCTCTGGTTTCCTCAGTGAAAAAGCTTCAGTGTTTCATCTCAGCTCCTCCAGACTCGAAGGAAAGTTGTAACAAGTCGCTGCGGGTCCGAGCTGCTGTGTCTGAGCTGGTTTCATGGTCCAGATGTGACAAATATGATGATGAAGAAGATGATGATGATGATGATGATGATTTATCACATCAGGATCGCTCCCCTGTTTTCATCCATCCCACTCTCCCCCGACTCTCCCCCGTCTGCTCCTAGCTGTAATGATCCGGTGTCGAAGGAGCAGCTGGAGTCACTAACTTACTAACTTTTAACTCCTCCCAGCAGAGAGTGTGACCCCACCACCCCCACCCCCTTATTATAATATGACAGTGTGATGGTTTAAATCACGTTTTCATCCCATTATAGCTCAGAAATTACTCCATATGAGCCTGTGTGTGTGTGTGTGTGTGTGTGTGTGTGTGTTTGTGTGTGTGTGTGTGTGTGTGGACTCTGTTTATTCTCCACACACTGTTGATGTGGCCTGTGCGGGATCAGTGTAGCTGCTGCAGTTGTTGTTGTGGTGTGTTTCGGTCATTGTGTTCTCTGTCTAGTTCCTGGAAACAGGTTTCACCACTGAGCAGCAGATAAATGCAGTACGTCTGTGTGAGTGTATTCTGGGAGATTGTGTTTCATGTGGGGTTTTTTTTTTCTTAAACAGCTCGAAATGTTTCCGAGAAAACTACTATGCTGCCTTCAGGTGCCCTTTGTAAACTCCTGTTGCAAAGGTGGCAGTAAATTCAAGTCTGTGTAATGTGGGGCTGGAAAACTCTGCAGTAACTAAGTACATTTACTGGAATACTTGCACTTTCTTCGAGTATTTCCATATACTGCTACTTTATAGGACTTCTACTCTGCCACATTTTACTCCACTATATTGATTTAACATCATTTTCACATTAAAATCTTACATAAAAACATCAAATCCATCCATCCATTGTTAAAGATGGAAGCTCTTCTTTCATCTTGTGGCTTCTTACAGAAAAGCTAGACCTACCTGTGTCTCCTTGTCATGACTCAGATGTGTGTAAGTTTCATTTCACCTCTAATTCCTTTCAATAACTGTTGGAGAACAAATAGGGAAAATTGTCCAACTGTTTTACCAAAAAGCAAAGATTAGCTAAAAGTAGAAATAAAAGTTATATATATACTTATATATTATACACTGTTTATGTATTTTACTATGTATAGGCTACAAATCAAAAATTATTTTGGGATGAATAAAGTTATATCTTATTTATTTTATTATAATACGGTATATAATATTCCATCATTGTTCAAACAACATTTTACTGTTGCAGCTGGTTAAAGCGGAGTCCATTTAAATGAATTTATATTCTGTTAATATACTGTTTTATATGTGAACTTGTGTTTTATGTGCAACTATAGTAAAGTAACTAGGCTATTAAATAAATATAGTGGAGTGGTATAAAGTAAAATGTAAGTAATTGTAACCTGTACTAAAATTGTACTTGGGTAAATGTTACTTTACACCAGTCTCATTACAGCTCAGGTTTAACATATTAACACTGAAACTCTCCTAGAGCTATTATTGCTCTTTAATTAATTGATGTATCTCAAGGTCAGAGTTACCCGTTTTTTCCATGGGTTCCTGAAGGCAACCTCACGTGGTTGGTCGCGTGCTCCCCCTGTGCAGAGGTCCCCACAGCTGTTTCCAATTAACTGCTGTCGAAGTGGGAAATAAATGGAGTAAATGGAGTATAAATGGAGTGAAGCTGCTGTTGCCAGAGTTTCTCTGTTACAGTGAACCGCTCAGCGTCAACAACAACAACAACAACAACCTCCTCCTCCACATGGGGGCGCCACAGGCTTAATTATGAAGTCACATGTTAGTAGTTCAGTAGCAGCAGTGGTAGCTAATGACTGCAGCTGCCAAATGAGTGACAATGACATGAACTGCAGTAGAAGTATAAAGTGTATGTACCTCATATTTGTACTTATGTACAGTGTTGGTATGGAAACGTGTTTGAAGTATTTTATTGTTATTTATTATTCCATATTATTATTTATAGATTTATTATTATTATTTGAACTGCATAAATGTGTAGTGAGAATAAGTATCTGTAGTCAATGTAAACATGCGTAATACAGGAGCATGTAAAGGGAGAGTGGATACTACCACTTATACTAACATTACAGTGTGTAATCTTTTGGTATTTTTCGTAAAGTGTGATTTATAAATTGTGACAAAACATGAAGTATGAAATTATTACTCAATAATTGCAATACACTTTTTCAGTCAACTTCATTCCAGCTCATTACTGCAACTTTTACACTTTCTTTTGACCTCATTTGCATAAAAAAATACCTCATAAATGACATTTTGAATTTTGACAATAGTTACAATCAGAGGAACATACCGTATGTTGATGGATTATCACAGACAAGTATATGTCAAAGTTTAGTCAGGATACTGTCGAAACCATTTCAGTAGTGTGACCCATCACCCCATAGTGGCCGGATCACCACAGATGCTATAAATTTGAATAAAACTTTAATTAATTACATTTGCAAAAAGTGTAACAAGGAAGCATCCGTGTTGTTTTCAGGCAGTTACGTGAAAGAAAACCATATTTCTGATTTAAAAACATTTGAAAATGGGTCAAATTTGACTGGAGGACAACAGGAAAGTTAAGTTGTTCAAATGATTTCATGATTTAAACACCTGTGCGACTTATATTAACCCGTTGTTTGTTAAATACTGGAATTTGACAGTTTTAATTTGTTCTTCAGTCCATTACTACACTGATGTACGTTTGTATGTTTGTACTGAACCTTTTCATTAAGCATCTGCTCTGCTGCAGAGGTCAGACTGAACAAAGACATCAACGGTGTCACCAAGGTACCAAAAACACTTCACTTTAACACCTCCCGTGTGACATTTATAAGCAGTTAAGTTGTTTACAATACACTTCATTACACACACACACACACACACACACACACACACACACACACACACACACACACGAGAGCGTGACAGTTCAGTTGCTGGGTTCTTTCAGTGAAGTAGCCTGAGGCTGTTTGGATGTTAATTGGTCCAGACTGAAAATATCCAAACTACCATTAAATGGACTGGCAGGGAATTTTGTACAGACATTTTTGGTGATTCCCATAATGTGCTGCATGAAAATAAAACATGTTAACTCCTATATATATATATATATATATGTGTGTATGTGTATATATGTGGATTACTTGTACCATCATGTTTTACACCCCGGACACAATCTTCATGAGATTTTGCTGCAGAGAAACAGACTGCAATATTAAATATGATCATAAAAACATGGTTTCATGTGGAGAAAACCTGCAGTCGTGACCCTCATCCTTTAAATTTATCATTCAGTTCAAAGCTTTAACACTCAGCTCCTCACAGTGTGTCCGTCCTCCATGTCCTCTGGTGTCACCACCCACGGCTGCAAAGACTAATGTGCTGAGCAGAGCAGAGCTTTGTCCTCTATCAACCCACCGCCCTCCCAGCACTTCATATCTCAGCCCAGGACCGGCTGTGAGCTGGGGGAGCGGGGCGGTGGAGATGCTTGTTTTAAGAGCGCAGGAGCCTGGTGGGGTTTTAAACTGTGTCACCGAGACAAATTCCTGTAGTTTTACTGTTACTCTGGGATTTAACTGGTCGTGACGGTGGAGGACGGTGGTTATCAGAGAGATGGATTTACCACTCCGCAGAGTTCTCGATCTATTTATCCTCAGCACAGAAGATAATCTCAGGGGGCAGGGATTTCTGCTGCAGTGCACAATGACACAATGCTTCCAAAATACCACAAAACATAAACGTAAAAAAAAACTACCGTTCATCAGAGGAGCTTCAAGTCTGTTAAAATGCTGCAGGAAGAAGTGGAAAATAAAAGTGACATCACTCACTAAACTTCAGTTTAGATTTTAACAGTTTAATGAGTGTAGGTTTGTTCATGCTCTTCTCATCTGTGTGTGTACACTGCATTTGACTGAAACAATGGTTTCTCTGTGCTGGGAGACACATTTTAAAGGCCTGAACTGAGGCGCCTGCTGTTGGATGGAAGCCATGAAATTTACAGTTTTTCATCTTCCCCTCAGGGTGAGCTGTACCACTTCTCATCCTGCACCAAAGTTGTTGTTTTTGCAAGTTTAGGATGTTTAAAAAAAAAGAAAAAAAAAATGTATTGTGAAAATATCACACTGTTGATGTAATATTCCAAATTTCATTTTCAAATTTCCGGATCTCCACCAAAATTTAACAGGTTCTTTCCTGGTTCATGCCACATCCCTCCACTAAGTTCAGTGCAAATCAGGTCAGTTCTGTGAAATGAAGACATGCATGAACACGTAACCTCCTTGGCTAAGGTAATAAAATAAACATGGTTTCAGGAATCCCAAATCTTGAGTCTGAGTCAAGTCTTTTGAGGATGAGTCTCAAGTCACTGCGTGCGCGACTTAAGAGCGACCGGAGTCCAAGTCTTAAACTGAAGTCCCCATCTCTGGTTTACAGGAGGGGTGAGGGGCGTTGCCGCGAAATTTGCTTTCAAACCGTTACCAAGTAACATCACATCATCGTCACAGATACTGATACAGATTCATTTTTTAAATAAAAGTGTATTTTATCATTAAATAAGAGAGAGCCACTTCTGAACCGGTTTAAATGACCACTAAATGATTTACCAAACATTAAGAACAAGTTTTATCACTCTCTGTTGATTGCTTTTAGCAACAGTTTCTGTGGTAAATATGAGGAGAGCAGCTACTTTTCATCATCCTTTCTTTTTCTGCATCAGCTCCAGATCTTCCTCTTCCTCTCTCTCTCTCCCTCTCTCTCGTGGTTTTTGTAACCAGCTTAAACTAATTTGTGGTGTTACAGTCACCAAAGTACTACACTGTAGAGACAGTGGAACAGATATCCTACTGATTTGTACCCAAAACCAGATGTGGTATTGGCTGCATCAGGACTTTAGTCTCAGATCTGCCTGGAAAACTATAGAACCTAATGTTCAAACATAGTTTTGATCATTGTAAATTGAGTTTTTGAGTTTTGTTAAACCTTCTAAGGTCAAATAAAATATTTCTATTAATATCTTTGTGATAAGACAGCATAGAAATGTGGTTTAAATGTTATTAGAATTAGTAGACTCTCCAATCTCTGATTCATATTCTTGCACGATCATATGTGACTCACAGCCGGAGCTAGAAGGCCAATAGGCAGGCCTCTAACATTTACTTCATTTTAGGCATTTATCATACATTATATGTATTTTTAGAAATCTAAGACTTTGATAAAACCCATTCCAAGCACCAAAACAATTCAACCACATCAGTAAAGGTTCGTTTTCATAAGAGATTTGAAGAATTTCAAAAACTGGGCTTCAATTTTTCAGCATTTGGGCCAAATGATCTGTTCACACAGTACTGTAGGACAAGAGGGAGCCTCATTATAGAAGGAGCTGAGATTGTTCTGAAAATTGTGATATAAAACACTTGGGTGTTATGCTGTGGTATGTTATGTAAGTACTTTTTAAAAAGGTGAATTAAAGAGAATATTTAAAAATCAAGAAAATACCCTGCGACCTCAGAGGGTTAGTAAAAGTTACAAATAATTGAACTTTTAAGGGATTTTCAGCCAAAATCTTCGGTGAGGGGAGGTGCAGAGTAGATTTGCCTCCTGGTGACTAATGAGACTCATAAACATGATATTTCATCTCAGACACAACGACCGGAGACATTTTAAAACCAGGATGAATTTATTGTAACAACATTTTCAACATCAAAAGCCCTTTAACTGTTTTTTCCTTCAGCTGCAGTTGACAGCAGAATCCACAGGGGTGAAATCGGTGTGGAGACTTAATGCACAGAAGAAGAGTGCACTCACATTAACCCATGTTAGCAAAAAAAAACAAAAAAAAAAAAACATTGTTTGGCACACAACAAATGACTCATAAGTTCAAGTTTAACAGCGTCACGAGGAGGCTCGTCAGCTCTCACATCCTCTGTGCCGTCTTAAAATGATTTAACCGTAGCAGTGAGTCGTACTGAAACACCAGTGACCTGTGGCAACATGTTGGTGGTGATGATAGTTCACATGGGAGAACTCCTTTTTTATTTCTATTTTTATTTTTTATTTTTTTAAAAGGTCCCATATAGTATAAAGGTAGATGTCCATGTGTTGTTTGATTATAGATCAGGTCTAGGTTCTATATTAATACTGTGAAAGTATCAAAGCCTCAGTCCACAGAGAAATGCACACAGCCTGTATTCAGACACTGAGCCTTAAAACCAGCCGTCAGGACTTCTGTGACTTTGTGATGTCACAACAGAGAGAAGCCTGAGAGAGGAGATGTAAAACTACATTGAGATGGTTTTTGGTTCTTAAAACCACAAATATATTTTCTTATGGATCAACAATTCAAATAAAAGCGTAAATATCGGACCTTTAAAAGCCACGCCTGCAGCAGGAAGGCGAGTCTGAGACAGATTCTGTCAGCTGGAAGCTTAAAAAAAAAAAAAAAAAAAAAAAGATCCTAAACAACCTACAGTAATTTCAACTACATCACTGACACAAACACACACATAACGATGACTGCGAGAAGACGAATGTAAACCACAGCTCCTCCATGACAACGAGACACAAGAAGCTGCCACGGATTGAACAAACAGTAATAGTGGTTAGAGCCGACGGCAGAACAAACTTCGATGTGCATCTGTAAACTGCGTCTTCTGAACTTCTTCTGAAATGAGCATGAGGACATAAAACACAGGACATGAAGAAAAAAAAAAAAAAAAAAAAAAAAAAAAAAAAAGGACAGTGTGAAGTTATACAGATTAAACACATCACCTAAAACCTCTCCAGACATTGAGTATTAATGGCTTTTGGAGTCTATCTTTACAATTATCCTCCTTCTCTTTAGATTAAAGAGGCAAAATGGTGTTGGTGTGGAACACAATTAAGCACAGCTAGAGTAGCTACACGTCCTAACTAAAAAATATCTAACATCTACCACATCAGATGAGCTGGAGAGTGTTATATATTAAGAAAATAAATAGATTCTCATTATTTACAGCGGTCACACTGCCTGGTTTCTTCCTTCTTAGCAGCACAGATGATCACAGCAGCTCCGTTATTTCCTCTTTAAGCTCATCGTTTCAGAGTCAGTACCTCAGAGTATGTGAAGCACATTAATGCAGAAGTATCACTGAATCTCTTACAAGAATATTTGCTGCTGTAATGTTCAATTTTTCTCACATTTTGAACCACGTCAGCTGATCAACCCCGCGGGAATCTACAGCATGCTGGGTGAAAGGGAGGGGAAGGGGAAAACATGTGCTGTATGTTGCTGTTGTTTTAACACAAAATCCAGGGGCCAGATGTAGAAACAACACGTACAGAAACCCATTCCCAAAGTATCCTGACATATATCTGCAAGGTCTGAGGAAGATCTATAGGATATGAAAAGAAAATTTAAAATTTTAGCTTCTTTTCCCACTAATTTTAGCTTCTTTTCCTGTGTTAAACTGGACACTTCCACCTCTTTTGAGCCTCTAAAAAAAATCCTTCAAATGAAACCATCTGAGAGGGAAAGTCACTGTAGAGGAACTACAGTTACAGCCTGTGATGAGGGGACACACACCGCTGCTTCACACCATGAGTGCATATAGTTTTCTGGACTGGAGGAAGCCGAGTGTAGTGCGATAAGATGGAGGTTAGACATAAGATCAGACAGAATCAAAAGACACAGCTATTTGTTTAGATTTGGTCCAGTTTCACTGATGACAATCTCCAGGTCATTCCCACACCTCTGCTGCATGTCTGTCTGTCCAAAAATGGCATAAAAGGCCCAATATATACATATGTATGCGTGTGTGTGTGTGTGTGTGTGTGTATATATATATATATATATCTGCTAACTGAGAGCCTGCTGATCTGAATCTACTGCAGATAAATACACCAACTACGCATGACTACCTCATACAATCCCACGTCAAATAACCCAAACTACCCCTTTAAGACATAGTTTGATTCTGGCTGGAGCAAACTCCTCTTCCTCTCTCCCTTCATTTCCTGTCTGTCTCAACTGTCACTTGGCCAATTACAGCAAAAAAGCCTAAAACATGATAATAATAAAAAAGAGAATAACAATTATGTGGCTGAATATATCACGTATTAACTCAATAAAGTTGATGTCCTGTTAAGTTGCTCTTAGGTTTTGGTTTAGTGCTTCTTCATTCTAAAATGTATTTTTTATTTACAGTGGCTTTTTATCCTTCATTTCAAAGTCTGTTTTAATTCATGTAAGTGCTATAAACTAAGTCACTGATTTATTTCTGATGTTTTATGATGTTTCTGAATGAACTAAAAGTGTTAGAAATAAACACAGCTGTGTGTACTGATCACACAAAATGACGACTTCTCTGTGATAACCTCCTTCTCTGCTGTTCTTTTCATTGACTGGTAAACAGAGGTATTCAGGTGCAAATATGTGGTTCAGGGTGTGTTTGCATCTATTTATGGATCATCTATTCATGACATGAGATTTATAAAACAGAACCATGAGAGTGTTACTGTGTTTGTCTGCACACAGAGGTTTACACACCTGGCCCCTGGTGTGTACGACCAACACTATGTTTGCACCACCTCCTCATTCATAAAGGTGGAGACGCAGACTGGTGGTTGTTCAGTGTAAATTCTCAAGCGAGGCGAAGAAGGCAGAATGTGCACAGTGTGTAAACATGAAGATGGGGACCGGAGGACGTGTTCAACGTGTCTCAAAACCTACTTCATGGACGTAATTAGCTGCGGGACGGAGGAATGTGTTCGTCACTCAGCCTGTAATTCATGTCCTGCTCATACCACATGAGCTCTCTGTGACATGATAACATCTGAGTTCAACTGATGTGTGTGTAGTAAGTGTAAATAACATGCACACACATACACAGCATTTAAAATGTGCACTTCTTTGGTCATGTCACATCACCCTCCCTCCCTACACTGCTCATAAACCACATAGTACGTAATATTTATCAGGGTGTGTGTGTCTCCAGCAAACCGAGACATGTTAACACACACAGTGTGCACATTTTAAATGCTGTGTGTGTGTGTGTGTGTGTGTGTGTGTGTGTGTGTGTGTGTGTGTGTGTGTGTGTGTGTGTGTGTGTGGTGAGTGCTAAAACTAAATGCGTGAAAACATCTCTCTGTTGTTCAGTGCATGTGAAGTCTTCATTCCCTTTTGTTAATCCTAGAGCTACGATCCTGCAGGTTACAATTGTGCTAAAGGCTAAAACACACATGATTTTAAAGGAGTAGTTCAACATTTTGGGAAATAAACTGCGTTAAAGTATGCAGCTGAAGTCAGGGTGTGGTTCAAACTCAATATAAAGGCTGGAGGCAGGGGAAGACAGGTAGCCTGGAAAAATATAACAACCAAGACCTCAAAAACTCACTAATTAACATGCCATATCAGCTTTACACAAACATTGATATGAAGAGAAATGTAAAAATGACAATCAGTGCTTGAACTATTTCTTAAAAAAAACAACAGCTGTGAATGTGCAGTGACCCGCACTATATCTGCAGATACCACAAAGATGTCGTTGGCAGATAGATAAAAGTGAAGAAATAGTCCCTCCAACTGTTACATCACAGTTCATGTGCAGGTGAAACAAATAGATATAGCATTTAAATTAGTCAGCTTTATAGGTGTTGCACAGAACCAGGTTAGCCGTTTCCCCTTGAGTCGTTATGCTATGCTACGCTAACCACCTCCTGACTCCAGACATAAGACCGATGTGGATTTTCTCATCTCACACTAGGAAAGAGTGCAAAGAAGCGTATTTCACAAAATGTTGAAGAAATCCTTCAAAGCCATTTGTAAGTTTTGCTATTGCTACATAGCCAACATTAGCATCAACAGCTGTTTACTTACCAGTGTAGAAGAAACGTTGGGAGGTCAGCATCAAACATCACATCTTGTCTTCTACTGAAGTTAGCATGCTAACCAGCTAGCCCAAGCCAAGTCGGACTCTTATGGCACTTTCCGATACCGAGTCACTGTAGCATCCAAGCTGCCCAGAGGAAGTAGCGCAATGATCGGTGAAGCTCTTGCCAAGACTGGTAAGTAAACAGCTGTTGATGCTAACGCTAGCTATGTAGCAAGAGCAAAACGTACAAATAGCTCCTTTAACAATTTAAAATTCTTATGTACATTTTTCTAGTTCAGAGCTTTTAGATGCACATACAACATACAAACATTTGCTAACCACCTCTGACAAATATTTGGCCCTCATATGGCGGTTTTTTTTGTGAGCGCAAGTTGCCAAGGCAATAAATTAAATGAAGTGAGTACTACGTTAGTCAAACACAAACATGGTACTCGCCCTTATGCTTCTATGATCATTTTACATTGTGTTCTCCCAACTAATCACGAGATCATATTAAACTGTGCTGAGTCCAGACTGGTCTCCTCTCTCCAACTGTGTTTTGAGCTACAGATGCCGATAAAAAGTCAGGTGAGAACGTCATAACAAGAGGAGGACCGAGCAACCGGGTAACTAGCTGTGACTCACACCCTCATGGCCCCTTACTGTTGGTCATTTCTGCTTATGGCACACTTTAATACGACTGTCGAGCACAGTGCAGACGTGCTACTCTGCCTTGGATCCCTTGTCCCCAGAGGAGCCTCTGAGGTAGGTGTTGTAGAAGAACAAGGCAAACAGGATCAGGTAGCTGAGGTACATGAGCGAGCCCCACGTGATGTTGTCCAGGTTGGATGGACAGCGCACATCGTGCATCCAGTGGTACACCAGGCCCAGCACGGCCAGGCCCATCACCATCTGAAGGATCTGGGTGGCCGTAATGACCATGGCGCAGGGACGGGGCACCCGCAGGCCGGCCGCCCGGGCTGCGTAGTAGGTGTACATGAAAGAGTGAACCATGTAGTTCATGGTCATGAACCAACCGCCGCCCGCCACCTGGTCCTTATAGGAGTACCAGGAGTAGAGCAGCACGGTGATGTGGTGGTACCAGTGCAGGAAGATGAGGCGCTGCTTCCGGAGGACGATAAACACTGTGTCACCTGAGGGAGACAGTGGAGGAGGGGGAAGTCATTCACAAGGGCTGGAAACTGAACCTTCATACTTTTTTTTGTATCAACTGAAGCAGGAAATTGAATGTCTGGTCGGAATTACAATCTTGTTTTCTTCTGAGCAGATAATACGTAACTGAAATTACAACTTCGTTAACTTTTAAATGTGCCACCTTTGTCTTATTCTGTTAAATGGCCCTGTTCAGACCTGCATTTACATCCGTCTTCATGGGTCATGGATCATGGGTGGACAGCTCTAAGTACGTCAGTTCATACCTGGCTTTAAAATGCGTCTCGAGTGACCGTTTGTGATCACATATCCTCATTGCATCTTGGGTGCGTTCACACCTGTACTTAAATCACCCGAGACAGATGTTAATACCAGGTCTGAGCAGAGCAACACATAAGGATTTTTTTTTTTCATGTTTTACATGTTCATATTTCTCGATGACAGGTTATTGTTGACGTTTGGGGTGCGTGTATTTGATACAGTCTTTATTGAGCAGACTGGGTTCTGGTCATGACGTGATGGATCCAGTTTCTGATATCAGTGACAGTCATTCAGTCACTGCCAGCTGCTGACCGCAGTCCTCATGTTTACATTAGATAAACTGATTCCAATCATTGTTCCAAATCTAGTATCAGTTCTCTGAATCAGCTGATAACCTGAGTTCAAGTGTTTCATTTTTAGCATCAAAACCTTTTAAACACTATCCAGGTTTTAGGTTTGCTAAACTTCTCTGAAGGAGAAAATGCAAATAAACAATAAAATTATTACCCAAACTATCTGCTGTTAACATTCCTCACAGTTAGATGTCGACAGCTTTGACCTGCTGCATTTACCATAGTTGTGCGTGTGCAGTTTTCCTGTGCCGTGAAGAATTATTATAATCATCTAAGCTGCACTTCCTTTCAGTTTTACCTCCAAATAAAGTGGTTTCATCCATACATCTGAATAAAAACTGTCAGTCTGTTTACAACCTGTCTGATCATGTGACTGCTTGTTTTTCTTTGCGAAGTCTTTGTCCTCAGTGAGAACAACGTTGGAATGAACAGAAACCTATAAAAGTAAAACAGAGGTTGTCATAAATAAACTGATGTATAAAGCTCATATGCACAGACATATACACAGCGTGTGTCCTGCAGTAAAGTGAAGCCCTGACCAGCAGGGGGATGAAGACACACTTCCTGTCTGCAGCTTCAGGAAATGTTGTCTGTATCCATCATACACTAATAGAATTTTCCTGCCATCTCAGCATCATTTCCCAGAGCGATTGGCCTCGGTCTGTCTGACAGAGACCACGGAGAGACGAGATTAACCGCGCAGACGCAGAGAAAGCATCTCCATCCAGAGAGGCAGCTCTTAAGATAATTGCTGATAAATTTACTGGAAGGTTTAAGAGCTCCGAGGAACATACCTCAAGACTGAAATGATTTGGTCGTGAAGTTTATGTCTGGAGTGAAGATGCCTGTGAAAATCCAGGACGTCACTACTGTTTCTTCTGCTGCAGGAAATCTAATCTTTAATGGATTTCATTTTAAATCAATTTGGATGAGGGATTCAAGAGACATACTTAACTTCTTTACCCTTTACACAGAGAGAAATATAAGCATTGCATCTTAAACTGACCTGCTGATTTGGTAAAAGTTTTTTAGAACTCTTTAACACCATTTAAATGCCTCTATTTCAATGTGCAATCAGGACCTGTTTGACTTTGCAATAATGTAGTCTTTTAAAATATTTTATGACAACAGTTAAATGTAACCTGCATCTAAAAAAACTAACATTTCACCTCAATTCAGCCCAGTTTTATCTGAGACATCTGCACTTGAAAGTTTTTGGTTAGGTGCTGCAGGAGTGTGTGAACTGCAGCTTTCAATCAGTCATCACAAAGGGCTGTATCAGGACAGGTTTCAGGAGGACTCACCCAGCTCGGGGGCCTTGCTGAGAACAAAGGCGTAGGCCCAGAACTTGGTGACGGGGGCGCTGTAGAAACTGATGTCACACACCGACTGTCTGAAGCCGCTGGTGGTGAGGACGTGCATCATGTAGAGTCCAGTCCTGAGAGCTCCGATGATGCTGCAGCGAGACCACACCACATGCACACACATTAGTTTAAACCACACTCGGAAATCATACAATTCATAAAGTGTCAAAACTGATCTTTCAAGAAATCAGGACATCAGGACACAGAAATTTTCAGTTGAATGACACTCCTTAGAATCTGTGCCCTAAATAAATATGTATATTGTCCTAAGGGTTATGTATAGGCTGTGATTCCTTCTTATCAATGGTACAATTTAAATTTTCTTGGTTGCATATTTTGGTGCATTAAATAATAGTGAAAACTGTTTCCATAGAATTCAAAAGCTCCAAAAGGTTTATTTGTCTCTTATACCAGAAATATGTGAAGGGAAAAGCAATGCAACAGGCTCCTGTGGCTGTTTAGTAAAAAGAAAAAAAGGGAAAAAGAAACACAAAGGATAAAGAAATTGAGATTAAAAATGATAAATGTGCGTATGTCACAAGTTCAAATATGCAATGTGCACAGGAGGATTCGCTGAAGACAACATGCCAGACGAGGGCGTGGATACAGAGAGGATAGAGTTCACCAGCAGTAATGAAAATAAAAATAAATCCCTGCAGCACATTTTATTTAAAAAGTCTCATCTTCCTTTTCATTGTTGCTATTTAACAGCCATTTTCAGTCTTAATGTTCTACTGTTTAAAGATAATAGACACCAAGTTAAAACACACAATTTTATCACTATCAAGGCATCTTTAAACATTTGTCATTATTTTCTTGTTGAGACCTGATGTGTAATTATTCAGTCAGTGCTGATTACAAAACTATATTTTATATACTATATTTTTCTCCAGACGAGAAAGAAACCATTTAAATTTCAAACAAATCTTGAACTTCAGCCTTAAAAGCTCCAGTTTTACAACCCATGACGTAAAAACATCCGTGGACCAGACTCTGTGCTCCACATGTTCATTGTTCCAGCCCTGCTGCAGCCATAAAGACTCAGTGTTACTCATCTCTGTGACGTCAATAAAAGCCTCTCAGAGCTCTGCAATTACAGTATAGTGCCATCACACATTGATCCAGAGACTGCAGGAAGGAATAACAACACTACCACACACACACACACACACACACACACACACACACACACACACAGATAGGCAAGTTTCAGTTGGTATTTGTTTTCCATATTGACTTTAAAATGTCTAAAATATTCATTTGCAGGAGAAGTCGCTCCTCTGTTGTGCAAAAAACATGAAAATCTCATCATCTTCCTCGTTATGTTTTCTAATTCATAAGGCTGTGTAAAGAGTTTTGTGCTAAAGGAAGAAACAAATGATGTTCTAGATTTTTGTTATTGTCAACAAATCCAAGATGGCGGCACACACGGTTGCAGGAGCTTTGAACTCGCCTAGACGACGTCGTTTTCTTATTTTCCTGGTAGTTTTAAGAGTTATGTTTTGTGTTGTTTTACTCAGGGAGCTGCTTCGTTGTCTTGTTGTTTTTGACAATGACAATAAAGATACTTCACTGTCTGTGGAGCACCAAACCCGCGGGTTACTGCGGATGTAAATCTTTAAAAAAGCAGCTCATAAATATGTAGTGTCAGTTTTTAAAAAGGGGTCAGTAACTTCCCAAAACGGCTGCTCCCTCTACTTTTTAGCAATCGTTACTCAAACAGGAGTAAATAGTGCATTTACTGGGGACTATTTTCAGCTGCGGATGAATAAATATTTAGTGCAATATTGAGTGTTACTACAGTGTGTGTTTAAGTGGTAAAGGAAATACATGGGACTGGGTATCCGGTTACCGTGACACCCAAAAGTCACACTGTCATGCCCTGAGTGCAGACAGCTGAGGGGTGGAGAGGGCGGGTTATACCCACTGCTCGGAGGGATTAAGATTAGAGCGAGGGCTCAGTGCACCACACATCCACCGGTGATGGAGCTCTGAGCTCAGGACGGCAGCACCGCCCGCTGCGACCTGCCAACTGGGTCACAATCTCTACAAACGCTCCTGGCAGCGATTACAGACAGAGTAGGCACCATGTTTGGAATTTTTTTTTTTTTTTCAGCAGTGTAACACTTTGAGTTACATATAGCAGCACAGGCTTTAAATATGTAAGTGTGGTTTTCATATGGTAATTGGATTTCATATAAATGACATAATTCTCCAGGGTATTACTGTAATCTACGATCTCTCATCTAATGGCATGTAAATAAAATGTGGACATCTAATTCAAAAGGGCTTAAGTAGAGGCAGAGAAAAAGAGGAAATCATGCAACAATAGAGATGCACTAATGTTTTTTTTTTGTTATCGATTAATATTTTCTAAATTACCTGATTAATTGTTGGTCTTAAGTGTCAAAAAAATATGACAGAGGATAGGGGGTTTTAGCTTGTGAGGTGTAAAGATCATTGTCATCTTTCCTTTGAGGACACGGCACACGGCTTTAATCCAGTGAGGAATGTGTTGGTGATAGTTGTGTCATCCCACTGGTTTCAACGTTTTGTAGATGTAATCGCGCTCTGTGAGCTCAGTTCCCTCCCTGCACTCATCCAGCAACCGCCTCCTGCAGTCTGACTCCGGGCTGCGTCTCAGTAACTTTAAACGTCTCCTCCCCGCATCTCAGTCAAAACATGAGGAAGGGATGAAAGGAAAAGATGTCGAGTTGAGGAGACGCCATCAAATCAGCTGCCAGTCTATCTGCACAGATAATGTGATGTATTACCCAAATAATAATAATAATAACTACAGCGAAACGAAGAGATGCAGTGACGTCCTCCAACATGTGAAATCTAGATAGATAGATACTTTATTTATCCCCTAGGGGAACTTCTCTGACTCTAAAATGATCCACGACACAGGTTAAAATGGGAAAATGACCAATCATGAAAAGAAAAATCTTTGTGATGTATTAAAGTTGTGACTCACCTGAAGACGGCCAGGCTGAGTGACCACAGCACTAACGGGCGTCGCAGGTTCAGCTTCGGCCTCTCCCTCATGAAGTGCTGACCCCCGAACACGAACGCAGCATACAGGCCACAGAACATGAATGACTTGCTCCTGTGGAGGACAAAACACAATAATGCACTAATAAGCAACGGTGAATAAAGTAGAATGGACTTAATTAGCCAGCCTGATAATTAACACAACTCACTTCACACTGTGCCACCTTAAAAAACATGTACTATTTATAACCTACAGCACGAAAATAACAGGAACACTTGAGCTTTCAATGCTCAGTATGTAAATTTGAGAATGTAGTGTTGTATTACATTGTGTGGTGTTACTATTTTTTGGTCCAGGTGTAATAATATCTGTCTGTTCAATAAATTTAAAGTAAAAAAAAAAAAGAGAGAAAAAAGATCTTCATGACATAAAATCATTATGCACAGAAATACACAAATACAGAGAGAGAAATGAAACATCAACTCTCAAATCCAGGATCTTCAATATCATATGTGGACCTGATCCACACTAACACCAGCAACAGAACAGGGACCCAAGTAATCTGGATTTCTGCTGAAGAGTTTCTAAAGGCTTAAAAAGTTTCACACAGAAGCGTGTCAGAGAATAATAGAATATACAGGTGTGCTCAAACTCCACCTTCTCCTAAAGGAGAACATCTGTAGTCAAAACTCTGTGAGCAGTGTGCAGGTTTTTGTTTTACTTAAACCTTGAGAAGTGAAGGATGTTGTTTTGTGTGACATTTAACAGCCGCTACTTTGGGGAAATTTCAGTGTTAAACGTTTGATTCCACCTGTAAAGTTCAACTGATAAAGAGGAGAAAAACTCTCTTTAACATGAAAAGTGTCCAAACAGCCGATATCTTAAAATCAGTATTGAGCTTCGCTGAGTGAAATAACCTCCAGCGTCACCAGCCCTTCATGTACTTCGACCCCTGTCAGACGACAGAAAGAGGAAGACAACGACTTCCCCTGACAAACAGCATGGCGGCTAAACCCTGGATCACCTCATCAGACCCTGAAACACAAGATGATTATACAGATGTGCTGTGTGCTGTTACGTAAAGATGTTACACAATTAGGGTGAACGAACCAGACGACTGCAATTAAAAACAAATGACATGACTTCACCGTCTGCTTCGTAGGGCTTTTTGGCAGGTCAACACATGATGTGGACATCATGGGTTTTTCAGTTTTATACAAACCCCTCCTTCACCAGCTCAGACTTATTTACTCTGATCATTAAGACTGCAGGTCTGAGTGATGAGGCAATTTTCACTGGGCTCTGCTCCACCTGGCTTATCAGCCCCCACTGCTACAGGTTCAATTACAGCCGGCAGCATGAAATGATGACAGGACAGAAAAGGTGACTCCTGAGCTCAGGCAGAAACAGCTGAGCTGAAAACTGAACACTGGAGGGAAATATTATATTCCTGCAACAAAAAAAAAAAACACACACACACACACTGACCCTGCCTGATTTTTTTGAAATCCTGTCTGTCTTTACATAAATGAAGAGTCTGTGGAGGCGTGACATCTGTGAGGCTGTGTGCGTGTGTCTGAGGTGGTTTGGGAATCAGCCAGATGACAAATCCAGATTGGCACAATACATATTAGGCTGAGTGGATGCTGCTGCTTGACCCAGTTAATGCTGCCGGGGTTTCTGATAATCGTCCCTGGTGGATCCCAGAGTGGCAGAAAAACCTGCATCTCTTTGCATTTAGTCAGTCTAGCTCTGCTCGTGACTACCTGTCTAAATAAAGGATTATACTGTATCTATAATACTAGTTATTATAGCAGACTCCGGTATCTCCTTGATTGATCGATTAGTCTATAAAATGTCAAGAAATGAAGACAACATCTTCATTTCACTTGTTTTGCAAATTCTCACATTTGAGAAGCTGGAACCATCATTTCTGCTTGATAAATGTCTTAATGATTAATTACTTAAAACAATTTTGACAATTAGTTGTCTGTCAATCGCTTAATACTTTTCCCACGCTGTTCTGAACTTTTGTCCTCAGGCAGAGTGAGCAGCATTTCCACAGGGCTGCAATATACAGGTATGTTCATTTTTGGGGGTATTTTTTGTCTGTATTGTGATAGCACAATGAGAGAGAGACAGGAAAGTCAGGGAGAGAGAGAGGGGATACCATGCAGCAAAGGCTAGCAGGTCGGACTCAAACCCATGGCCACTGCGGCTAGGACCAAGTCCATGTGGCACGTGCTCTACCAGGCGAGCCACCGAGGCGCCCCACAGAACAAAATGTCAAATGTCAAAAATTTGGCAACCAAGTTAAATAAAGCTGAATGGAATAAGAGCAACATCGTCAAAGGAAATAACTGAATTATAATTTGCAGTATTTCTGGGGACACCTGAGGTTCAGGTGGTTTGAAACAGACCACTTCACCTCCAATGAAGACTCTATCGACCAGATGTTACCAATCCACATTAAATACAGGTACTTTGACAATGTCATAAGATTGTGTTTTCCCTCTCAGTTACATCCAGCTGTTAGCATCATGGCTACGCGAGTATACAGAGCTAAAACTCAGGAGAACAGGGCTCTGGTATCAGATCAGTACTCTTTACTCTCTACAGATACTCCACAGAGTCGAGGTATCAGTATCAGGAGAGAAAAGGCCGAACTGGTGTGTCTCTGATAAAGACCACCTGAACTGAAAACTGTCAAAATAAAATCAGATAACCATCAGATGATGCTGAAGGATTAAAGGAATCTGACTCTGGTGTCCAGCAGCTCTCAATACACACACTTCCAAGAGCAAGTGCACTGAAAGAGATATGTGAGAGTGTGTATATATGTGTGTGTGTGAGAGCCAGATAAAAGGAGGAGAGCTATTGTTGCAGGCTAAAGGTGTGCAACTCATTAATACTGCCTGAGAACAGGAGCTGATACAACAGAAGACGCCCCTCTCTCTCTGCAAACTGCAGCACCACAATGCAACACGGTGCATGTTTCACTTTAATTACACTCCTGTGTAACTGCGTGTGTGTCCTATGCAAAAAAAGGGGAAATTGAGGAGAGACAGGTGATAGTTTGGGCTGAGTATCAAACCTTTATATGTATATATTTTTGTACTGACCACAATGAGTCAAATCTGAATGTCTGATCAGATTCATGATCTTGTTTACTTCGTCTCAGATCCGAAGAAGATTTCAGAAGATTTTGCTTTTTTTGACTAATTTTTAGGCAAAGTTCAGGTTGCATTTAAACATTTAATATTTGAGATGTTTGATATATGTTGTTAAAGAAAACAGTGTGGTTTACTATCAGTTAGTGGATTAATCCATCAGTGGAACAACAGAAAATTTATCTAATTAATCAACGATTTTCATAATTTTTCATTTAAGTCATTTATAAAGCTAAAAAGCTCCATGCTCTGCGGCCGTTAATCACTTGTTACTCTTGAAGGTGTCTATATTTTTCATGCTAAGTGCAGAGTGTGCAGCTCCTGGACAGAGCAGAGGAGGAGGAATGGGAAGCATTTGGCTGCTGCTGCACCTTTTCCTCTGAGCTTTATGACTCTTCATTTGACAGCTCACTTGCCTCTGTGACAGAAGCACAGCTGTACAACGCTGCGGTCATGCACGGCTACATCAAAGTGAGGCTAAAAAATGCAGTCTTACTAGGTTTCCCTGGTGGAGTTGCTCAATGACGGATCACTCCCTCTGTTAGACTTTTTATTGGGCAAGCAGAAAGTGTTTATATGAGAGGTGGAAAGTTATTAAATACAGCTGCTGCTGCTACTGCACAACAATTCAATTTAAGATACTAGTTAATCTGCAGGTTCAGACTAATAACACAAAAATAAATTCTGATGCATTATTATGGGTTAAGATAAGGAAACAAGCTTCCATGTAGCATATAACGTGGTAGTTGTTTTTGTCCAAATACCCAAAAATATTTAGTTTGCAATGATATATGAGAGGAGAAACAGGTTATCCTCTCATTTGAGAAGCTGGAAATCAGAGAGTATTTGGCATTCATTCAATATTTTAGCATGAAAAGTGACTGAAATTAGTAATTGTCTTATAAAGTCTTTAAATTTTCCCATCTGCACTATAATACACATTATTCTGAAAGGGACTACTCTGCAAAATTACTACTTTTACTGATATTGATGCAAATACTTTTGTACTTTTACTACATGTTTGTACTAAATGTTGAATGCATGAATTTTGCTTGTAATTGAGTATTTCTACACTATACTATTTCTATGTTTATTTAAACAGCTGTTAATTAAATAAAATCAAGTCCTTCATTTAGACCATGCCTGGCCTATGGGAGCACAGATGAAGTCATTATCATTGCATCCTCAAGGACATTTGAATTAAAGCGGGTAAAATTGGACTCTTCCGCTTCTTCAGATAACTGCATAATATTAATGAGTTTCAGGCTAAACTGTGATGCATCAATGTGCATTATAAATCATATTAATGCAGGAAGATGTGACCAGTTTTTAAAAAAAACGGGAGACACCGGCGGGTCCGCATGGCCAGCAGCCCTGACAGGACATGAAGTACAGACAGAAGCCCACCACCCACCACAGTCTGCCGCGGGAGAGGAGGGAGGAGGAGGAGGAGGTGGAGGAGGAAGGCGTCGACATTTTCAGTTTCTCTTCTGGTATTTCTGTAAGTTAATTTTCTCCTCTTCTTACCAGTTTTCCTGCATCCATTCCAGGGCTCGTCGTTCGTCGAAACGCCGCTCGAAGTCGTACTCCGCCAGCGGGGAACTGAGCTCACTCTCGTTCATTTTTAGGAGCTTTCTCTTCCGTTAAATTCCCGGGCTCTAGAAGTTTCTGGAGGGAAGGGACGAACACGACCGCGCTGAGCTGGTCGACTGACAGGGAACAGTGTGGCTGCTGCTCGTATATCCAGCTGATATTAGCTGGATTATCACCGGTTAGAGTCCGGAGCGATGGGAGGATGCGGCTCCACCAGATGCACTTCCCACAGTCACTTTCGTCAGGGATACAAGGTACCTATCATGAAACGATGAGCTTCCGCTTTAAACTTTCAAAATAAAACTTGTTGCAGCTAAATAAGTTACTATTGTTTTTAGCCTCTTTGTAATATTATTTTATTTATTCATTTATTTAACAGCCTAGCATATGTCTGCTTCCTGTCTGAATAATAATATTAATAATAAAAATTAATTATTATTATTATAATACATTAGCTGAAGCTGTATCACTAAGAATAGAGTAGATGTAGTCATTTATTTAGTCATATTTAGTAAATTTAGTTATTATTTGCATTTGAACTTCTTATTCTTCTACTCTTTTATTTTTTGGCATTTACCACAGCTAAAAGCTGTGTCTGTAAGGGTCTGCACTTGTCAGTGTGGCACTACATTCTCCTTATTACATGATTTCTCTGACGCATCTCATCTACTAAGAGCAGAATTTTGATTCAATTTCAGACAATTTCCTATTATTTCTTTCTTATTTATAGATTTATACATTATAAGCATATTCACTTGCAGTTAATTTCACATTCTAAGTAACGTGACAAGTCATTTTATAAATTAAAGATAGATTAAAATAGAAAAAAGCCAATTAACAAAGTATTGAGAAAGAACCAATAAAGAACTCAGTAAATTAATTAATAACTGGAAAGAATAATTTAGCACACTTTGCAGTCCTAACTTTTATTGTGAAGGTAAAAGCCGTGATTTCCGCTATGTCTCACTCTGTCAGTGAGCGGGTTGACGCAGCGGGAGCACGTTCTCGGTCTCGAGCATGCAGTGATGGAGGCAGAGGGGGCGGGGCTTGTGTGTGACGTTTAGCGTCAGGTGGAATCGTGAACATTGAGACTGTTTAACCTCTGAAGAAACTCTGAGACCAGTCTGAGACCAGTCTGAGGCCAGTGCATGCTATTACTGGTTTGTTTTATATGTTGGAAATATAGCAAACTGGTAGTGGTGGAAAGTAACTAAGTACATTTTCTCAAGTAGCCTACTCTTCTTAAATACAGTTTTAAGGTACTTGGACTTTACTTTTGTATTTCCATTTATATTACCGCATACTTAATTGTACTTTTGAATTCACTATATTTATTTAGTTACTAGTTACTTTGCAGATTCAATTTAAATAAAAAAAAAATAGAAATATAATAAACTAATAAATTATTAGTAGGTCTATAGATAGATAGATAGATAGATAGGTACATACATACATACATACATACATACATACATACTTTAGTTATCGCCTAGGGGAAATTCATGTGTCCATTAGCTCATGAGTTAATAAATGAACAATAATAATTAGATTGATCCACTTCCTTTGGCTGAGGTGCTGTTTAGCCTGATGGCAGTGGGAACAAAGGATCTCCTGAACCTCTCTGTCCTGCAGCACAGTGAGATGAGACATTTGCTGCAGCTGAAGCTGCTTCTCTGTCCTGCCAGAATATTGTGGAGAGGATGGTTGGTATTGTCCAAGATGGCCTCCATCCAACAGTCCTGAGTGAGTCCAGACTCCTGCCAAGCACAGACCCAGTCTTTCTGACAAGCTTATCCAGTCTTCTTGTGTTCATGTCTGACATGCTGCTGCCCCAGCAGACTGCAGCATAAAAGAGTACACTGGCCACCACTGACTGATAAAACATGTGCAGCATTTCACTGCAAACGTCAACGGACCTGAGCTTCCTGAGGAAAAAGAGCCGGCTCTGCCCCTTCCGGTAAATGGCATCCGTGTTCAGGGACCAGTCCAGTTTACTGTCCAGGTGCACAGTTAAGCTACCAGGCAGTAACCTACATGAAGTAGTTAAAATGAGCCCCAACTTCACAGGCTGCAACATTAGCAACTTGGATCAATAATTATGACCTAACATTATAATATATAGAACTGTACAATTTTGTGTTATTGTGTGAGAAGAACATCTAAAACATTTGCACACTATTTACAATATTCAGGGCCAACCTGTATAATAAGTACTTTTGCTATTTTTGATAATACTTTATTTTGAATGCAGCACTTTTACATGTAACTGAGTTTCTCTGCATTAGGCTATGTTATTGCTACTTTTAATTAAGTAAATATCTGATTCTTCTTCCACCACTGTCACCAGGACAACGAACACTATTTTACGCTTCAATTTTATGCACAACACCTATGTAGCCTAAGGTTTATCTTATCTGATTTTACTTTGTACAAGTGTGTAATGCTGTATATAGGCTGGTATGCATTTTCTTTTAAATAAATCAACAACTAGGCCTACTTTGATAACTATTCAATCATTTAAGTAATTTTTTCAAGCAAAAATACTATGAAAAAAACAAAACACTGACTATAGCTTTTTTATTTCTGGGTGCTAATCTGAATAGATGCTAGTTTTAATAAACTGAATATAGGTTTTGGACTTCTGATCAGATAAAACAAGATATTTTCTAACATAAAGCCCTGGTTAAATATGTTCAAAAAATATAGTTGGTGAATTTTATAAAGTAATAGTTTCATTGCTTATTAAGTCACTTTGATAAAAAAAAAAAAAAAAAGTAGGGGAAAAGTCTTAGTGTAAGCCTTTTATCTGTGTTACTATAAAATCCAGGTATTGCCTTCTCACACCTGTGCAGTGGACGGTTCTTTATCTTTACTTGCTAATCTTTACTGTAATAACTCACTAAAATTGAAATTGCTCATTGTTGGAATCTGTGCAAAAGGGCAGTGAGTCACTTACACTACCTGTGAAGCAGCGAGGTGTGTAGTTACATAACACTCCACTGAGTTGCGCCAGAGCAGTGCAGGACACGATCAGGGCCGATTTACCAACAGGTCAAAGATAATCAGGTTCATTATGATGAAACTGATGTCTGTGACTTTGTTGAGCAACGGGAATATGCACAACAACATGATAAGGGTCTTACAGCCGGTCCTGTTTCATTACCTGATCTTTAATACCTGTGTCAAAATCCAGATTTAAGACCTCTATCATTTTAGCTAATATTATATCCAACTTTATTTACTGAGACAGAAAATCTCTTTATACAGCCATGTTTGGACCAAGATAGGAACAGTACCTTAAAGATGGTGGTTATAAAACATATAGGAGAATAAACAAGATCAAGATATGATTAGAACTAGTGTTTGAATATGATAAAATAACAGCAATAATTACACCACTACAAGGAATACAAAACACAGTAGATTCAATAATATATCCTAATGTCCCAAACACTGACAGCCAGATTAGATAATCCCAGATGTGAAAAAATATTGTGCTTACATGATACATAGTCATAATGAATTAGACTGGTTTCAGTACATACTGTGATGTACTGCAGGAAACTGATGCTCATTTTTTTGAGGGACATAAAAGTTAATCATATTTTTGTGAATAGTTTAATTCGTTTGTCTCTTTGTCTGACTGCAACTGCTTTATGTGACTTGCTAACTTGTATTTAATCAAATTGAAATAAATAATATGTGCACAATACCCCGAAATGGGGAGAAACAAGCCAAACAAGTCCACATCCAAACTTCTTCTCATTTGGAAATGAGAGTAAATTTTGCTGCACTCCACATTTGCAGTCTAGTTAGATTATCTTATAAAACAGCTGTGAGATGTAATATTTGAATTAAACTACTCAACATATCTGTGGGAGTCAGTGATCCAACACTAATGAATTCTTACAGATTTGTGCATGAATTGATCTTTAAATTTGTTTTTTATACAAATCCAAAGGATGACTGATGGAGTCAGAAATTTTCTGTAAGGTTAAAAATTAAAGAATGAACATATGAAGGGTCATCAGCTGGACAAAGCATTACAGCTGTTACTGTTTCCAAACAAGGAATTTATCACCACGCCAAAAACCCCAAGAATCCGGAGATATCCTTTTGAGATTCTTGCAAGAATCTGGATCATATCTGGAGCATGTCTGGAGATTTTTTGATATGACATCTTACAATGCCGTGATTGGAGCATTTTGTGAAGTGTAAACGCAGCGGACTTCAGACTGATTGACATACTTTAACCAGAGAAGACACAGTGGCACTTCAGTGTCAAAGTGGAGCAGCTGCTGGGGAAAAGATTTGTTAAGAGCCTGTTGAGGAGACAGAAAAGTGAAAACAGCTCAGACACTGAGAGTCTTTCAGCAGCCGCCTGGAAACAGCTGATGCCCTTTGGTCCACTTCCACCAGAGTGCATGATGCTCCTCTCTGCCAGCAGGCGGCAGCCAAGAGCAACATGTTTCAACATGCTGCATGAGTGCAGTGAGGCAGAAACTGGATTCAAACCAAAGGAAAACACTTCTGTTTAAGGGTATGTAATCAGAGTTTTGTCAGTTATTTCTTAACTCATTAGTTTCATTTATTCCATTTACGTTTCCTAAACAAAATTTTGCTCAAAATATAAACTACATTGTGAGACAATATAATCACATCCCATGATCGGAAGGGAGAAAAGAGAACAAAAAGTTATTATTTATTTATTGACTTAACACAACAACACACAATATAAAACAACTTTAAATGATCAGATAAAGTCTTTGGGTCTGAACAGCATCTTATATTTACAATACAGCTCTGTCAGCACATCAATTAATTTAGTAAGTTAATAAGTTAAAGAGCTTCAGGTAGAGTTTAGTCGTATGATCATGTCAGTCAAACTCACAGCAGCAGCATTAAACCTGTTGTATTTTGTAGCAGTGGAGGCTCAGAGAATTAAGAGATTGTATGGGGATGAGGATGAAATTTAACGCTTTGAATCTGAATACTGACAGTTATGGAACATGCCTGGTACATAATACGACTGAATCACCCCTCTCTTGATTGTAGATGTCTCTAAATTATTAATTTACTTGTCAGCGCAGCAGTGGGACTCCATTTAGAGTAGAACAAGATCCAACGGGATGATAGCAGGAGTTATAATGAACTCAGTCTTAATGCATTTCAGACCAGTGTAGTACAGCAAATTGACATTAATGTCTCTGGCAGGAAATGAGGTCGACAGTTTGGACAAGCATGAACATTGGCAACAGTCACGCCCATCACTGTGGTCTGAAAGGACACAAATTACAGCAGGAAAATATCTCTTGAGTTTATCTCACCTGCCATGCCTTACAACATCAGCAACTACAGAAACAATGAAGTTCGAAGAAAGGGGTTGAAGTTTGAGGGCTGTTTGCTAAACTGTGTAACAGGTTGTAAAAAAAAAAAATTTCATACCTTTCTACCATCGTCACTTGAACGTAAAAAATCATTTAGATACCGCACTCTACAAACAAAATACAGACTTGTTTCTTCTTCATCTTTGTCCACTAGAATTAACAAGTTATTTAAAAATAATAAACCTTAATGTTTTATATTTAAATTTGTGATTAAACCACATCAAATAACATGAAGTTCATTAGAGTCAGAGGCTGCAACTGCTAAGCTAAACAGCGACTCTTTTCTCCCCTGTTAGATGCTGTCTTATTATTATATTTTTATTTTATTCTGTTAATATTATATGTGTTATAAAAAATATCAATTATTAAGATTTTGGAGCATCAGAATTGATTTTTCAGTTACAGGAAACTGGAAAAAAGTGTGCAAATTTCTTTTAGCTACAGCTATCTTTTTAGCTAGCTGTATTAGCTTGAGTTAGTTTTTGCAAATTTTAAATGTCTTTAATCAAAAATTACACATTTCTATTTCGTTAAAATTTTGATGGAGTAAAAAAGATGTCAACTCAGTTTTGATCAAATATGCAGTGACTGTGCAGTTCGTTCCTTCAAAGTGGTTCCCAGCTTTATTAACATTCAGATCAAACTGATTTGAAAATGTATTCATTATTTGACAAAAACAGCAGCACTCCAGAGAACATCGCGAAGAGATTCATGGACATCTCAAGGTGTTCCAGCGTTGGTTTAATTATACAGGAGTGTGTTTGTTTCCCTGTGGAAATTATTGATCTCATTATTGCCAGGAAACAACACCTGAACAGATTTAGTACTCTGTGTTGTTTATGCCAAAGAAATTCAGTCCATTATCACCGTCAAACTAAATCTCTGTTGGATGGAGAGCAAGTAATTTATAATGTATGAAAGTAACTGTGGATCTAACACAACACAATTTTGTCATTGTTTACATTGTTTATTACTGAAGATAAACAATGTTTATTTCAGATTTTATTCATATATCAGCGCTGTAGCTTTTAATTCTTGTGTTTATTCTGTTTTTATGGGGGATTTTAAATGCCTAAATGAAAACAAAGAAACAAAGAAACAAAGCAAAAAACAATACACACTATTATATGTATTTCCTTTTTATCTATGCATTTGCAGTGTATAACAACTTTACTAAACAATTATTTAGCTTTTGTTAGGGGTCAACTGGGCCAAAAAGATCCTCCTATAAGCACAGTCCATCCCAACTCTTAATGTGAAAGGCTGTCTGTCATGGCTGCCATCAGTTCCTGTCAGTGCCATGGATGCCACTCCATGTGCCACTCTGCATTGCTGCCAACTTGTCCTAGTGGCCATCCAAGGTACTGCACCAAAAAAAATCCCCTGAGGCCCAAAAAGCATTTTCCACACAGACCACCATTACAAAACTGCTGAGACCTTCAACTGTAAACAAGGCCGGTTTTTACTCTTTTTATAATGAAGTTTTAATCTAAAAAATAATGCTACTCTCTGCTGGTCATCACTGAAATGCAACACACATAACTTTTATTTTCTGTGTTTTGTTTTGATTTTAAACTGCCATGGAAAATTCATGTCACAATGAAAAATAACCCATTTCGTTATTGAAGACAAAACGCTAAATAATTCCACTTTTAATGTATTTTTTTCACCAAGCACCAACCTCTGAGGCTGAAAAATGAAGCCAATACAGAAGTACCAAAAAATGCAGTTCCTCTAATGACCACTAGAGTCTGGCTCCAAAAGTGAGTCAAACCCCATAGACTCTCATGTTAAAATGTCCAACTTTACAGCAGAAATAAACATGTTTGCTGACTGGATGGCAAGATGGCGACAGTGGAACAGCTCACTCTGAGCTTCAAAACGGCTCCTTAGAAACTTGTGGGTGACATCAGGGAGGCTACGTCCATCTTCCATATATTATATTATATTTTGGCTAAGTCTTTACTTGTTTTTACATTACTGCCTTGTATATTTTGGCTCAATGCCTTTTATATCTAATGTTAATTACTTTGAATCGCATTGCAGTCGAAATGTGCCTTACACTTCAACTTATCCAGACTCCTTTTCCTTGATAACACAACTCTGATCAACCTGAGTAACTCATTCCTGCAACTAACAAACTGGTGCTCATGAAGGAGGCAGAGACTGGGCATGCCCGAGCCGGTGGGGAGGGAGAGGAGAGGAGGCTGCATGGGAAAGACGGAGAGAGAGAGAGAGAGAGAGAGAGGGAGAGAGAGAGTGTGTGTGTGTGTGAGAGAGAGAGAGAGAGAGAGAGAGAGAGAGAGAGTTGAGATGTCTGTGAGCTGCAAAAAGCCCGACGAGGATCTGTCCTTTTTCACAGCATCACGTCCGAGTCCACCTGACGTGAAACAGACCGTCCCCCTCCCTCACATATCCTTCACACTCACACACACACACTCACTCACACGGACACACACACACACACACACACACACACAGAGAAGGAGCTGGAGAAGCGGTTAAATGTGGACCGCAGTGGCACCGACAGCGTGTTGCCTGCAGCAGACGGCGATGCAACAGCATCTCATCATCTCTGGCACCGGGGAGACTAACGCTGCTGCTGCTGCTGCTGCTGCTCCAGAGATAACATCATATTTAGTGGTGAGTAGAAAAACCTCCTCGCTGTGACTGTCGCCTTCGTGTTTGTGCAGGAATGACTGGAACATGGTGCATTAGCTCACATAGCGTTGTCAGTGTTGCTGTGTTGCTGCCGCCTCGGATCCATAAGTGCATAACAACTTGATCCACGTACAGTGAGAGCACTGCATCACTGACACATCCAGCCGGACCTGTAGGATAGAAAGGTCATACACCTCACAAACACCCGCTGTCTATTGACGCATCTGTGCGTGCCGTTCACCGCACTGCCCGCACACTGTTCAGCTTGAGTCAAGTTTTGCCCTTGGCAGCAAAAGTTGGCGCTGGAGTGTTTTATCTGTAAAGGTGAGTGTGTACGTGAGAAGATTTCAGATAACTTAGCCTGTACCTGCACTCCAGAGACAAACAGGTGAATGCAGAGCCGCTGTATTTTTAGTCATATACAACAAGCCAGGTGATGTTGGATGTTCTCATTTCCTCAAAAACACACATATTTGGCAATTTTTTCTTGTCTGCATGCAACATGAGATTCAACACTGAATCAAAGCAGAAGCTGGTGACATCTTGCTGCAATTCTATTTATTTCATAATTTATTTGGTTTATTAGGCTAAAGCAGTGAGCCAAACAAACTTTTCTATGCATTTTGGGACTTTTCTGCTGTGATCATAAGATTATTGATTGGTTGATCAACAAAAACTTCATCTGCAATAATTATTCGAAGCAAAAATGTTAATGTTTTCTGATTATCTTCTTCCTCTGTGATAGTAAAGTGAGTATCTTTGGACTCAAAACATTTTACCAGACATGTTGCACATCAAGGAAACAATTTATTGAGAAAATATTCAGTAGATATTCAATAATCAAAATAATAGTCAGTTGCAGCCCCAGTAAAATGTAACCATTCATTTGTTTTCTCTGTAAATAGAGCTGAATGTTTGACAGGATCAAGTTTGACCGTATGCTAATGCATGCGCCTGGTGACAAATTGCACTGCAGAAAAACTCAGGTCTCCTCTGCAGCTCAGACGGGGACAGAGCTGCATGACCGGCTGAGGACCCTGTCAATCCCCCCCCCCCATCAGCCCGGGAGCAGATCCACTCCCCACCGCCAAGGGCAGCAGGAAGCATTTTGTCTTCATTTGTTGCAGTTTATGAATCCCCCATCTGGGGCTCAGTCTAGACTCTGCCTCTGGGTCTCAGTGACCGGACGGGTGGGGGTGGGGGTGAAAATAGGCTCTATTCTTCCCACCTTTCCTGGGCAGGGAGAGAAGTGAAACACACACAGAAACACAATATCTACTCCATCACATTTGCAGGGCTGCTGGTCAGGGCGGTCTCTGTTTGTGTTTGTTACACTGCAGATATAAAACTCCATGCTACTATTTTTAGCTGCAGATTTATACACATTTGTTGCTGAATGAGGGTAGCAGGATGCTATACTGGCCTGATAATCGGACTGAATTGTCATTGTGTTTCACAGTTTTGTTTTTCCCAATCAGTCAGTAGCAAGTGACGTGTTCATTACTGCTTTTAATTGATATCGTTGCAATTTATCAAATGACAGTGTGAAAGGGGTGAGAGGGGTCATTTGTCGTGAAGAACCTACAAAAGTGAGATTACTACCTGAATCTCCAGCTCCTCTCGTCTTCACTGAGCTTTATAGTGAGTTTCCACGCATCAGGTATCTATCCAGACCACAACTTTACTGCTTTGGTTCAGATAGCGTAGCATTTAGCAGCTAAAGACCCAGATATTTCCCTCAGGACCTGGTGGGGACCAAAAACAGAGCTAAACATAAGAGAGGGAATACTGGACTTAGATTCATTGGATTCACCAGGCAGACACAAACATGACTCCTGACTGACTCATTAACAGTGCTTATACAGATTTAGTTTTGTACTGACAGTCTGAATCATCATGTCACTGCAGTATAAACACTGATGCTTGCGTACATAGTGCATTTGAACAAAGATGCGTTCGCTTAGCTTAGGAAAAATCTAACGAAGGGTGCAGCAAATCTTTGATCTGAACTGAATGAAATGATTTTAATCAGCACAGTTATTGGTCATGTCCACACACAGTGCAGTACTCGTCCTGCCGAGTCATTTGAACTCAACACAGAAGGCAGATGCAGTTAGCTTTAGCATTTTTCATTACAATCAAAAACAAAATGGCTATTCAGGAATGTTATTTCTATGATTTGACGTACAGCTTCATTGATCTGATCATTGGTTTCATTTCAAACCAGAAAAACAACCATCAATAAGCACAATATCATACATATAAATATATGTATATTTATATATACATATATATATATTTACCTACTTGTTAGTAAGATATGTTCATTGTGGTATTGTTGTTGGCTTTTCATGCAGTTTATTGGCAATAAGGGAAAATATATACAATATCAGCAGCCTTATTCTTTAGTTAGAGGATAAAAGGTTGTTTTGTTGGCAGCAGGACACACACAGATGCCTTGATGGCCTGTGCGAGAGCTGCAATAACAAAGTGGTTAGTGCTAACAATGTTTGGGCTCCTATCAGTTCTTATTGGAAGACTGAGATGGTCATATCTCTCTCTATTCTCCTGGTATTAATGGAGCAACATTAGTGACCAGAGCGGTCTTGAATTGCTGTTTTTTTTTTTTCTTCTTCTCCTTCCCACGTCTGGTTTTATTTCTTCCTACACTCCTCGCTCCCTCTCACTTGCCCATGGTTACTGCTTCTGTGTTTTTTGTTTTTTTTTTTCATTTTCTCTCGTTGCCTTTTTTGTTTCAAAGAACCAGCAGGTTTTGCAAGTTTCCAGTCACTGTAGCTGTAATGACGATCTGAACGTGGTGTATTTTAATATCCAGCACTGAAAGCCAAGAATACGTTTCGGAGGTGTGGTAGTGGGAGTATTTAGGAGGTGAGAGTGCTGGCAATGAAAGGGGCCTTTTAGCATTTGGATAGGAGTGAGCTTGTGTGATGATGGCGAGCATTAGCATTTTACAATCCTGCTGTGTTTCCCTATAATGAGTGGTCGTCTGCTGTCGGCGGCTCCAATCTGTGAGGCTTTTTTCTGTGCGTTGGCTGCGGTGCAGATGGAGCGCTTTGCAGTGGCCTGGATCCTGTGTGATTAATGAAACACAAATCTGTTAGTAGAGGCGCTTTTCTCCTTGTTTCATGCTTAGGTTCTCCTTCTCGTTTTGTCATGCTGGTCACTCAGTGAAAGTGCAGTGTGAGTATCGGGATACAGGCTTCACTCTTGGCTGTTTGGTAACATTTCAGTGCCAGTAATTGATTTTCCCCGATGCTTGATAGCCCTCAATGCCCTGCTAAAGTGTCCAGCAGCAAGTGATATCCCAGTCTATCTGACTTGAAGGGGTTTAATTGAGGAGTAGAGTTGCATTAATCACAAGCTCTGTGATGGACTTAAAAAATTTGGGTGAAGAAATCTCTCAGGTTTTATTTTCTTAAAGGAGCCATATGTAAGTTTTGCTTTTGCTACATAGCCAGCATTAGCATAGGCATCTGTTTAATTGCCAGTTTTGCTAAGAGCTTCAGCCATCTTCCATCTTTGTGTTTACAAGACAAGAGGTAATAATACGTCCTCTGAGCAGCTGCTTCTTCAGGGCAGACTGAACACTACAGTGACTTGGTATCAGAGAGTGAGGAGACAGGGAGTCTGGCTGCATTGGGGCTAGCTAGTTAGCATGCTAGCTTCAGTAGAAGAAAAGAAGTGATAGAAATAGAGACAAAACAAAAAGGTTGCAGCTCTGAAAACAGCTCAAGGTGAGTAAAGGAATGAAGTTTGATGCTGAACTCGCAACTTCTCCTCTAGGCTGGTATGTAAACAGCTGCTAATGCTAATGTTAGCTAATTTACAAATAGCTCCTTTACAGTAAAAAAAAGAGACAGTAAAATGTTTTTCTAAAATTTCAATAGTTATTTTTTTGTTTTCCAGGAGTACAGTTTGATTTGTTTTAAGTTGTGAGAAGTTCCTCAATTGCCTTCACACACTTTTCTTCAAAAAACAGTTTTTCCCACGTGCACTTAAATGTGTCACTCCAGTGGAAATGCACCACAGACAATAACTGCTACAGTCACCATGGCAAAGTCCATCAGAGCTGTGAATTCAGTCGTTGATTTCTCACACCTGGGATCAGTGTTACCGGCATCTAGATATTCTTAGTCTACGATCAACAAGTCCTCCTGCAGGATTTCTACCTCTGTCCTCTTCCTTATTGCATTTGATTTAGCTCCTCTTCTGGTTCAAAAAAGTACGGCCATCAAAATGAAATAACTCTAGCTTGTCTCACAATAAATCATAGATAACCAGTCATTATGGTTACTCTTCTATTTGACCAATAATGCAAAATCCTCACATTTGAAAAGCTGGAACCAGTAAATGGTCCTTGATAAACAGCTTAAAAATTGTTGTAATTGTAATTTTCTGTCAATCAATTGATAAATGAATGAACTAATCATTATATCACTACTCAAAATGTAGACTTCTGTGTATTATTGGCCTTACATATGTGGAAAAAGACAGTTGGGAGTGAAGGACAGGTAGTGAGAACTAGAGAAAGAAAAGAGGAGATCCAATCTTATCTTCCTCCTGTCACACCGCGGAGTTTATTTTTAAAACCCCATCGATCAATGAGGGCCATTGTTTGTCTGTGTAGGACTCTCAAGTTCACCCGCAAAGGTCGCCATTAACCGATAGAGGCAATCAACATAATCTTCTAACTTGATTGTCCTTAACATTATTTGTCTGAAATAGAACGGGATGCGGGATAAGAGAGAGCTGCTGTTGTCACACGAGCTGCTCAAAACCTCCCCGCTTTCTAAAAACTCTCATCCGCATCCGCCTCAGGAGTGCTGACACTGCTGTAAGGCGAAAGCTGGCTCGCTGATGCTTGGTGCAGTCTGCAGAGATGTGCTGCTGCTGCTGCTGCTGCTGCTGCTGCTGATGGCTGCCTGTCATTTTCACCTGTTTCACCTCGTGCACCTGCGTGCGCAAGGAGGGACAAGCGGTGCGAGTGTTCAGCTGCCAAACTGTTGACTTCAGGGCTTTTATTAAGCCAGACGGTGACTTTGAGGAACAGATTTTTGAAGAAATACAAAAGGATGATGAAGGTATGTCGCTGTCAGACACCTCCAAACTCTTCAAGGTGTCGGTATGAGCAAATATAAGCTGCTTTAGCTGTAAGTTTGTCTGATTGGTTTTCTGTCTTCTCAGAGAACTGGATTAGCTGGTAGCGTTACTCAGCCTGACGTGATCCTTGTGTTCAACACTGGAGGAAACTGTGTGTTGAGTGCTGACGTTTCTGCCGTGGCTTTATTTAGATAAATGAGCTGCCTGCTCCAAGGGCTAGGGGGTCATAGATCTATCTATCTATCTATCTATCTATCTATCTATCTATCTATCTATCTATCTATCTATCTATCTAGGCAAATATTAGACCTTTTACTCCTCTACATTTATTTAATAACTTAAGTTACTCTGTACATTCATATTAATAATACAAAATAAATAAATCTGAAATAAATGCAGCATAAGATAACATAAGGCTTTATTGATCACTGAGTGGAAATTCAGAAGATGCCCAGTATATGAAGTAGTTGGAATGAGTACCACCGTTGCCACCTGCAACATGAAAGTGACGCATTAATAGTCCAATAATATTCATTATTCTTAAATGGCCATTTTGCATAGTGAGTATAGTAGTCTATTAATATTAGTCTAAGTATATTTCACTTCACTTCACTTCACTTCAGTTTGTATATGTAAAGACAGAAATAAAGTATAACATTTTGATTGTGTGGTATTTTGATGGTGATATATTCTGTAAATTCAGGACTTTTCCTTGCACCAGTATTTGAGTATTTCTACACCATACAATACTGCTTTTACTTGTATATATTATACTTGTATAATCTTTACATAATGTTTCTGGAGTTTGACAGGTGTCAATCCACTTTTACTACTTTTAATGTAACTGATTTTCCTGGTTCTTGATTCAGTATGCCTCCAGCATATTTCACACAATAGGACTGCAACAATTATTTTCATTATCAATCAATCTGCCAGTTATTTTATTCTTGATATTTACTTAGTCTGTAGTCAAAGACAAATGTTTTAAGCCTAAATAAGTTCAATGTAAATCATTTTTGAAATTTCTTAGAAACGTGTGCCCTCACTAAAACTTTGATTTGAGGGTCTGTCGTGTGTCACGTTTCTCTTCAGTCTCCCAAGGATGTTTATGAGAGGCCAAGTTTACCATCACAAAAGATAAAGATTGCAGAATTGACACCAAACTCCATAAACATTTTGTAAATTTAAGTCATAAGCTCTTATATGAAATATAATGCATTTTTGATTGTTCCTGCTGAAAATTGCGGCGTAATTTGAAGTCAAAAGAGCCTACACTTGCTGTCAAACAGGCAGCAAATGTTACGGTTTTATCAGTTTACTATATCTGACCTTGGGAGCAAATCTCTGCAGTGTGTTTAACATCTGGTTAGAACCTCTCAATGTAGAAAGCGGAGACTGCTAAAAAGTTCTCCGCTCACTAAAAAGTTTGATTTGAGGGTCTGTCTGTGTTAAACGTTTTCTCTTCTGAGTCACGAAGGTCGTTTTGGGTGAGAGGAGAGGGAGAAAGTTATTGTTACGAAGGCCAGAGTTTCTCACTGGCTGTAAATCTGAGAGGGATCTGGGACCTCGTGGCCAGTCACCCTGACATTAGACATTACAGAGATAGATGAACAGGGGAAGAAGATAGACAGGCACATCAGAGAGATGCCAAAGAAGTGTGTGTCTGTGCCTCTGTTAAAGGGTTTTGTCTAGTATTTTACACCCTGGGTCTTATCAGCACAGTTTCGTTATTATATTGAGAATAATATTAGTTTATTTACCACCGTTGTTGTACACATTTTGGATATAAGCACTCCGCTTTTTACAGCTTTATAATGGCTAACAGACGTCAGCTGGGCCAAGAGAAAATCTGGGAACCTGTGACAGGCACATTTTCTGATAATCAAAATATAGGACCACTGACAGCTCAACTTGCAGCTATGTAATTCTGGACGGGACAAACAAACAAATAAAAACGAGCCTTTAAGCCTCTCTGTGCTTGATTAAGACCGTCTACCTCACTTTTCATCTGGTTTAGTTTCTCATTTTTGTCAGCCAGGTCGTGTCCCTTATTTCCTTTCTATACAAAACACCATGAAAGAACATCAAAGTACTGTGAGTCTGCAATGAAGAAGAGAGTCACAGTGAGTTATTAGGCAAATAACTTCATCCACCAAATAGCTGCTTTTTATGGTTGAGCTGTTTACATACAAACTGTCTGACACTTGCTGTTACTTGGTCTTATTTTTTGCTGTATAATGAAAGAGGTTGGCACCATTTTATTATTTAACCTTTTACTCAAACTGGATTAAATAGTGCTTTTGTTTGGGACTATTTTCAGCTGCAGAGTGATATTTACAGAAGCTTGATTTGTTGACAATAAGGAGACGATGCAATATCAGCATGTTTATCTATGTTAATGTGAATATGTGTGTGAGCCTGTCTCTTATCTCAGTCTCTATCTGTTTATGTCTGTGAGTCAGTTTGACCTTTAACCTCTGATGATGTGAATCTGTTTGGACGCAGACAGTCTGAGTCTGGGGGTCTGTTCTGTCTCCCTCTCTTTTACCTTTGACCTACACTCTCACTGCATTCACTCTGCAGCCAAATAACGGTTTTACTAACGTTCATTCATTCATTTAGTCAAAGAATTGGATTTAGGCATGTTGTTAAAATGTGAGCTACTTTTTGTATCATTAGGCACATAAAATATACTGATATTTAAGTTCACGTGTCTCTGACTGAGCTACTTATTTAAAAAATTACAAACTGAATCGATGTTTGTCTAAGTATTTTCCAACTAGCTGCTCCTGGATGCTATTAGGCTTTAAGCTAGCAGCTACCCTGGTCTGTATTGGTTTTGGGAAAGTTTAAACTCCAGAAATGTCAGGCGTCGTTACCCCAAGATAATGTTTCTGTCCTCATCTCAAACAGCCCTTTGCTCTTGTAACATTAAAAGTGAAAAGCTGCCACTGAAAATTTAACATATTTGAGCTAAGCAGCCAAACAGGGACATTTTTCTGTGTCACAAAGAGAAGTAGCTACACTGCATTACAGGAGCAATGTTGTTTCTTTATTGCTATGTCTTCTAATGCTGATAAAAATCTGCTAGCAACAGTTTTCATTTCAGCCACCGAAATGAATCATTGGCTAAAAATGAGAAGCCTGTTTTTGTTTACCTCTGTCTAAAATCGAGCATTCTTTTTTTTTTTTCTTAATTACCAAGAATGTGTTAAATTATATCATTCATTAAAATCCTTCAATAAATCAGATATTAGCAGTAGTTTCATATATTTGAATCAACCCTCACAGCTGTTTGGGTACCTGAGTCTTGGTGTTTGGTTAAAACATATGTTCACATGGAGAGAAAATGTGAGTGAGTGTTTTTTGTCCATTCAAGGCTTCCGTACTTCTCTTTAATATTTCAGCAGAGTGAGACTGAGCTTTCACCTGCTTCTTTCTCTCTCCATTCAGCTCCTATAAGAGGTCTTTGATAAATTGCTGCTGGATCTCATACATGTCTCTCTTTCTTTTTTTCTTCATATCCCTTAAAAAACTTTTTTATTGAATATCTCATGTACAGTTTTCGTCTAATACGTCCGCTCGAGCAGCAACTACCCTAATGTCACTCTGTGTGTGCTATTGAATTATTTAAATTAAATAACATGGACTAAAACAAACACTGACATGACTGTATGAACCAAATATAGATGCTACACTACATGGCCAAAAGTATGTGTACACCTGAATACTACACTCTGTGTTTTTACTTAGAAATGTTTATTTTTCTGCTACATCATACCTCCTTTCACTCCATTTCAGAGGGAGATATGGTACTTTATTACTTTTTCATGGCTGTAGCTCCCAGTTACTTTACATATTGAGTTAAATATTTGCTGTTTCCAGCTTCTCAAATGTTTGGATTTGAAGCTTATTTTTTGTCAGGCATGATCGTAAACTGAACTTCTTTGGATTGTGGACTGTTTGTCACACAAAACAAAAAGGTTTACTGTCATTTTATAGACAAAACGATTAATCAATTAACCAAAAAAAAAAGGGAAAAAGAAAAAGATAAAGTGTAGTATGTTATGTAGTGACCAGCTGGAGTTCTTCCTCACCTGAGCTGTTTGGGGGAAGGGGTTCACACATGCTTGTTGACGCCCTGCAGATCAGACCACATGTCCAGTTTTCATCCTTTCACATCTGCTACTTTTATTTTGAACTGCATCCCACAGGGAGGGGTGGGGTGGGGGTGGGGGGCCGGACCAGATTGTACTACTGCCTGGTGTCTTTTAACACATCACACACACACACACACACACACACACACACACACACACACACACACACACACACACACAAGCTTTCTGTCCTGCATGTTCCCTCCTTACTGCACCGCCCTTACCCATACTTACTACTCCACACTGACTCAGCATGTATGTGAAAGGCAGAAAAGGGGAGGGGAGGGGGCAGAGCTAGGTGATGCGGGGTTGCTAATTGGCTGAGTGTGAGCATTGCTGCCAGGGAGGGAGGGAAGGATGGAGGGAGGGAGGGAGGCTGGCAGTGCTGGTCGGACAGGTCTGCACTGACTGCTCTGCTGGAGGGAAGGAAGGAAGGTGAAGATGAGAGGGAAGGAAGAAGGAATAACAGAGAGGATGAGACAAGATAAACCATGTAGGAGGTGTAAATCCTGTATGGATGGAGCGGCTGTGAGAGGAGGATAGGTGAGTGTGAGATTGAGATGGGGGGAGGAAAGATTTTATGTGTGTGTGTGTGTGTGTGTGTGTGTGTGTGTGTCTATAGAATAAATGTAGCTGTTGTTGTGTCTCTGGCTTCTGCTGACAGCTCGGGGTCGATCAAGATAAACAACCACTGCTGCAGCTGTGCTCGACAATATAAATGATCCAGATGTTTGTGTCATGTTGTGAGACGTGAACATCAGACCAGCAGACAGAGGAGAGTGGGACTCCACAGTATACTGTGTGTGTGTGTCTGTGTGGGCGGGTGAGAGTGTGAAGGCATGAATGAGAGAACATGTGTGAGGGTGTGTGAAATGAGGGACTGTGTGTGTGTGTGTGTGTGTGTGTGTGTGTGTGTGTGTGTGTGTGTGTGTGTGTGTGTGTGTGTGTGTGTGTGTGGGCATGTCAGTGCATGTGATGCCACCTCTGTTTAAGTTGTGATCAGCAATGTTATTTATACCATTAATCAGCTGCTGTATAGTTGAGCTTGGTGATTATTATTGATTGTTATTAGTGCTGAAACCAGTGATCGATCAGTCGGTCAACAGAAAAATAACATGAAACTACTCTGATAATCTGATGATTGTATAAATAGTGCAATATCAAATATTCCCGCCTCACAGATGCTTCTCTTTTGTCATACATCTTTGCAAACTGAGTATTTTTAGATTTTACACTTTTGATCAAACAAAACAAGATATTTGAAGTCGTCACATTTGGCTCTGTGAACAATTTTGTTGATCGATTAATCTTAAAATGAATGTGCAGATTGATCAATAATTCAATACTCTTTTGCGATTAATCATTCTACAAATATCTACAGTCTAATTTAATGATTGTGAGCAAACTGTACTTCAAAACTAACAAAATTCATCATTAAGAATTTCATTTTACGCACATGAAGAGTTTGTAACAGAAAAACACTGGAACACAAGTCCTTGTTGTGAACTGCTTTATCATGCTATGAGTGAATTTGCTTTAATATTGATGTTGGAAAAAAATGTTGTAGGAAAAGTCTGAAATCAGTAGCCAAGTTTCCATTTTAATTTAGTGTCAATTTTAACTGGATATCCAGAAAATTAGCAGAAGAAAATTAGAATTAACATTAACGTTTCCATCCACTACTGTTACACAAATATGAAGAGCTGGTTCATGTAGATGAACTGTTGGTGTAACAAGATGATGCTTTTTCATGTTCATTGTTTTTTAACTCTTCAGTGACGAGTGACATTTAAGTTATTGAGATTTATTCACTATTCACCAGTATTCCTCTGGTAAACCTCTTTGCAATATTTAAACTTTTTTGAGATTCCTGGTGTTTTTAAATTGACAATGAGCATAAAAACAAGTGAATGGAAACACACTAAGTGAATGTCGTATGAATAAACATCTGAATAAATGGAGGTAATGGAGATATGGTAATTAAAACACTGTCACTCCATGTGCTTAATTGTTTATTATGTGAAATAAATGGATCGAAGATCAGTGCACCGTTAAAGTGCTGGAGTCCCAGGGGTTGAGGGTGGAGCAGCGGGTGGGTAAAGGTTAAAGTAAAAGTCCATCTTGTGCATTTTTCACGGGCTGTGATCTGCTCTTTCCTGTGAATGTGAGTCATTAGAAGAAGCTTTTACTCTTTATATATTTTGGTTTGATACTGTCGTTATTCGGACATTGTCGTCTAATTCATCACACATCCGTTTGGTGTCGAGTTGGAACGATGGATTCACTGATTAGTTGATCAACAGAAAATTTGACAGTTGAATAATCATAGAAATTTCAAACATCTTCTGGTCATTCCTCGTTCCTTCGTTTTGAACTTTTGTCGGACAAAACAACCACCTCTGTCACCGCTGAAGGATTTTTTGTCGGGATGACCGAGAAAATCGAAATGATTGTGGATAATAGATAGAATAGATGGAGTCTGCACCAGTGCCACCGAGCTGCTGTTCTCTCTCAAGTCTTGACTCACTGACCCATCCAGAGGAACTCGGCCCTGCAGCAGAGACAACAGGGTGAGCGGGGTCACCTGCTGAGAGCAGCTTTGAAATGTGAGTTACTTCCTGAGAGGGCGCAAAGATGTCGCTGCTTCTGAAACACTCACATACTGTAATCCAAGAAAACCAGGGTTCTCCATGGTTGTCCTTACTCTGACTATCATCCGCAGTGGCAACAAATCCTATCCGCATGTCTATGATGTAGAGGGATAGGCCTTGGCCAATATTCAGTAATATCAAATATCATGATATTTCCTCCCATATGCAATAGTTTTCATTATATTGAGAAAAAAAAAAGCTCCTGAAACATAAAATACAATAATGTAATCATATATTATAAAAAACCTGCAACATAAAAGATAATAATATAATTATATGTTATAAAAAAAAACTCTTGAAACATTAATTATAATAATGTAATCATATATTTTAAAAAAAGCTCTGGAAACACACAATACAATAATATAATATAATTAAATATCATAAAAAAAACTCTAATTGTAATTATATTATAAACCCCACCACACCCCCATGATAATTTCATATATCGCGATATTTTGGTTGGAGTGTATCGAGATATGAGTTTCTGGATATCGCCTAGTGATGAATCAATAAATGACAGCTGCATGTCTGTGATCTAAAAACAGCCTGAGGTTAGTTCTTGCAGTTCGGCTGCTGTTGGCTGAATACCAACACGGTCAGCAGTTAAAGCTGCAGCCGCATGACATGCAGCTCATGAAGGCAGTTAGCGTAATAAAGGCTGAAACTTTTAGTGCCTGATTGCCACAATTTGTGTCAGCAATTGCTCTCCATCTCCAAGTCGTAACTCCAAGTCAAACCTGAGCACACAGACCTGATTCACCTCAGTGTGAATTACACCATTATCTCTGAGATAAACAGCAAATAAAGCTCTGGCATTAAGCTCAAAGCACCGCTGTGCCTCACAGAGCTGCTAGCGTGGCTGAGGACTCTCAGCTTGTGTTTGCATGGATGGTTCTGCACAGCAGGCTCACACACAGACAGGAATAGGCTCTGTGGGAACCTGAAGAAATGAAATTCTCAAAAATGTTTCAGCAGCATTTGTAGGGTTCTGGTTGTGAGTCACGCTCCATTCAGCGAGTGAAGGTAGTGAGTAGAGGAGTTGTACAGGCGGCAAGGTCACGGCCAGTGCGGTCTCTCCCTTCTCTCTGCATCTTCCTCCTCTCGCTCAAACACACACACACACGTTTTGTGCCTCTGCATGACTCAGAGGACTCGTCTTCTTTAGTCTGAATGTGTCTTTGAAGGCAGCGTCTGAAGGAAAGAGAGGAGAGCTGCTGCAGAGCGACACAGCCCGGCATCAAACGCAAACAAAGTCACATTTCCTGAGACAGCTCCGACACTTTTCTCTTTAATGTCAGTTCATCCTCTCGTAATTATGATTCAGTGGTGATGAGTGGAAGTTCAGCGAGTTTGAGTGGTGTATTTTGGGTGTGCCATTTCTTGGGAATTTGCATGAGTAGGCAGCTGTGCCAAATTCAGTGTGATGTAACTTAATATTACATGTAGAGGAATCATTAGCGGCTTTGATTGGATGATTGGAGGTTGGATGGTTCGTGTTGCACCGAGAGTGTCCCTGAATATCCCTCTTAACCTCCCCAGGCTTCCATGTGTTACTACCTAAACCGCACAACCTGTCATGGCGCTGAAATCATAGCTGCCGGTGCACAGCGCCAGCAACAAGCAAGCTGAGAGCTAATATTAGCATGCCCCCCCCCCCGGTCCCACCCCTCCAACCCACCGGCACCGCATCATATTCAACTGATATTAGCTAATGTGAGAGCTGCACATGCTGGCTGGGGTTTAATTACCTGTGTGATTTGGCTCGTTAATGCTCAGCACAGGGACCCAGTGGAGTTAATACATATGTGTGTACAGTATGTGTGTGTGTGTGTGTGTGTGTGTGTGTGTGTGTGTGTGTGTGTGTGTGTGTGACCCAGAAGGACAACAGGACAACAAGATGAGTCATCAGTATTGAGATTTTGTTTATGACCAAAGGTGCTGCTCGAGCTTTATACATGTCGTCCTTCAGCTGCACCTCTTTCCCATCAGGCCTTTCACCGTTTGCTTTCTCTCCAAGGTTTATTTATTGAGCACGTTTGGAACGGTACAAATAACCATCTCGCAAAAGTTCTGCTTTTCTTGTTAATCCAAAACCCGAGCACCAAGCTGACAGAAGACACACACACATGCATACGACTTAAACCTGCACACACAATCACACATTAACGACAGCGATTATGTAAGAAAGTAGCAAAAAAGAAAACAAACACAATATTAGAAAAAAATTGCAATAGTTTATTGTGATTTTGATAATAATTTTTCAGCCCTACACAATATATAGAACATGGAACTGAAAAAGTAATAATAATAAATAAAAAAAGTAAATAATAGTAAATAAGTAATAGATGGAAATTTTTGAAATAAGAAAACAATCTCAGGTTTCTCAAAAAGGATCACTTTACTCCCTATGAAACATATTCACTGGCTCTTGAGTGAAATTAACATTATTTTGCAGTTTCAAACACATATAACCTGATCCAGTGTGGATGGGAGGGAGGGGCCGAATAGGAGGAAGTGAAGGCCTGTATACATTGTCAGGTTTTGGGCAAAATCAATTCTTATAGGTACAGTTGTAAGATTATATATAAAAAAGGGAAGGGCACATCCAGAAACATGTGAAAACACCGGCAGCAGTCTTGATCCCTGCAGGTTTTGCCTGAAGTGACCAGTTTTGTCTGAAATACAGTTTTTGCAGTGAGTAAATATGTTGCCGTAGCGGCGCCGCTCGAAGGTCACGCTGTATATTCTTTAAATCACCAGCTCTCACACCGTGTTTGAACGCACAGTTGAACAACCAAGGATTCTGCTGCTGAGGTGCAAATTAAATAATAGGTTCACATTTTTAAAGTAAAATAAGATAATATCCACATGCCCATATTAGGGCTGAACGATATGCAAAAAAAAAAAAAACTGATTTGAATATTGCACTTGGCCATTATGCGAGTCATTGGTTGGAGTTGTTTTAATACAGAACTGTGCAAATGTTTTAGGCATTTAAGATGTTCAGATGTCTGATCCATCACACAGTCCCATCAGGAGGCGTCTGATTGGTCTCAGATTCATCCTGCAGCAGGACAACGAGCCCAAACAGTGTCATGACTGAATCTTTTTTTCTTTTCTTTTCTTTTTTTTTTTTAAAGTTGTCTGGCCTTTTTTGCCTTTATTATAGTTACAGTGAGAGAGTGACAGGAAAGTTGGGGAGAGAGAGGGAATGACATGCAGCAAAGGGCCACAGGTCGGACCCCAACCCAGGCCGTTGCTGCAAGTACCGAGCCCAAATGGCTCCACCAGGCGAGCCACCGAGGCGCCCCATGACCGAATCATTTTTACTGATGCTTTGACGTGACAGCCACATTTTTAATGGTGAAGCTGGTTACGGTTGTTTAATCCTGAACAAGATCATCATACGTTTAGATTGTAAAATCTTAATCTGTTACCAGTGAATATATCCGTCAGAGCACGACAGCACCTTAATGTACTTCGTCACCTCGCACCACTCTTACAGTCATCTAAATAAAACCTTCTACAGTGGAGAAACACTTTCGTCTTTCTAATGGAGCTCAGAGAAGTTTCCCTGTTGATTCATTTACAAGTTTAGTAAATTATGTGATTGAAGTGTTGTGCTGTAAATCAGGCCGAGCATGGCAGGTGGCGAGTGGTAATGGTCTGTTTCCATTGTAACTCCTAACACAGCAGTGACGGTCCCAGCAGAGCAGCTGCCAAGTTGGACAACTGTCAGAAAACTGGGTACTGGAGGGGAAACGCTGGAGCAGCCGGGATTTCAGATTAGAGTATGGATCAGGAGGAAAGGACAATGCTTACACCAACATCTCCTGTGTAACGTCTTAAAAATCCACGTTTACCCTTTTATTTCCTCTTAAGTAGCTTTAAGGTTTAAAAAACACTTTATTCCAGTATCATAGATATTCTCTATCATCTTTTTCAATTATGTTTTAACTCCATGTTTTTTGTGTCAGCATCCGAAGGCGTATGTATATATATTCATACACTCACACGTGTACAATATATATGTATTTGCTGCATTTATATACATTAAAACAATACCATTGGTTATTGTGCTTTTCATAATAATGGTATTCAAACAAAAATTATATTTATAGCTCTTTATTTTATTATTTGTTAACTAATCCTAAATCATGTTGAGCTTCCTTCATTATTGGTCCCATATTTTACACTGTACCGGCATTTTGTTTGGATATAGCCAATCAGAAGAGAGGCTCTGATCCTCTCTTTTTAGCAGCACATTAACTATAAATCAAAATATTACTCAAAAAAACTAGGTTTAGCCCTGAGTCATGTCTTCAGGTATTCTCGCATACAGCTGCAGCCTCCTTTCCCTGCCTGTGTTTGTCGCCTGAGTGGCAAAACTCAGGGCAAATAAAAACCCACAGTCAAGCACTCTCTGCTGCTCCTTAAGCTGAATGCTTTGAGTGCGCATTAATAACCGAAGGCGACCCAGATGAGCATCAGCTCAGATCTTCTCTCATGTGGACTGTGGTAGTAGAACAACGTTCACAGAGACTTAAATCAACCTGAAATATACACATTTATACATGAAAACGTAAGTGTTGCTGAACGGAGCCTTTAAACAGCCTCCTTGCTGCAGGAGAAGAGGGTTGTGTTCGATCTTGAAACACAAGCCTTCCTGTAACTCTACACTCCCATCACTCTGGCTGACTGCCAGCACAGCTCTCTCTCCTTCACATTCCCAACACCCTCACACTTCTCTCTTTTGCTTTCTCCATCTCTCTAACAGCCATTTGTCTCTCGTGCTCTTTCTCTCACCTGCCTTTATCTCTCGTGCTCCCATCAACGTCTTGCGTGATGAATTCCTGGATAAAAAGGGGCACAAATGAAGTTCAGGCTCATCGCTTCTTTCCAAAAATCGATCCTGTATCACAGGCTTCCTCTCTCTCCGTGGCGACAAAGATGACAAATAATATCTAATGATAATCCCTGTGGATCTGTCCCTCGACCATATTGTCACATTTATGATGTGGCCAAGGCTACGTCTGCACTAAGATGGTTAAATGTGAACATGTGAAAATGTTGCACGTGATTGTGTTAAATCATAAAGCGCTCTGTCCACACTAAAACACCAAAACAATAGGAAAACCGTTAAATCTGTAATTTGTTTTAGTTGGAAACATCACAACTGCGCAATCAAAGTTTCAGATGATCAGTTCAGTCGTACGTTCTACCTCCTGTTGTCTGTGATCACCTTTACTGCGTTTTAATTCTGCTGAACTCAAGATTTATTTCTTCTGATTTACATATTCCTGTTTCTGTTGTCAGACAATGGCATCGAGGCATACGGTGTTTTCCTTCTCCACCCTAAAATGAAAGGAGGACAGTGTTTTCAGATCTATCTAGTTTTGAGTGTCGAAACAAGAAGAAGAGAAGGAAAAAGAAAAAGATGCATTTTCAAATTTAGCCACCTCAGGCTGCGTTCAATAGACAAAAAAAGCTTTTCTATACTCAGGAAACAAACCATGCAACAGAAAGTGAATCAGTCTTGTGTGTTGTACGTCAGAAAACAACTGTATAATCAGAGCAGAGCTTGAAAATTACATGAAGAGCTGCAGCCAGAGATGTAAAATCCTTCTGCATAATATTATCAATCACTATGCAACGATTTACCTCTGTGACTCCAGCCAGCACTTTTTTTTTTTTTTTGCCATTTCCTGTCTGAATGACCGCTTAGTGTGCAGCACTTATAGTCTCAGAAAAAAACAAATCTAACCCTGTGGCTTCATTCGTTCATCAGCTCTGTCACATTTATGATGATGCAGCCAAGGAGCCACTTCGTCTTCCTCACACCTTTACAGACAATGGGGCCCCGCGTGGCCACCAACAGCTGGACAAAGGGCTGTTTTTGTGAATGGTGTAGCCGTGGGAACAGTGGCCCTGAGGTGTGAACACGGCAGAAAGATGTGAGTGTGACAAATGGAGAGGCAGTGAGAGTTGTTTCCTAATTAGAGACAAAGAAAGAGAAAATTTTTTTTTATTGCATTTCATTTTTTACTAATGTTCTTATCACAGTGAATAGAAAATTAATTAGACGCCATTAGTGGGTGTCAGGGTCATACTGCTGCAAACAAATGTCGCTGTGACTCCAGGCAGAGAGGCTGGGTAAAATAATTAAAGAGCTAAAGGGAGAATTTGCTATGCTGGAAAGATCGGTGGGATTGAGTTTGGTCTCTTTGAAGCCGGGGCAGAAACATCAGTTGGGGTCAAGGAGGGAAAGTCGATCGCCTTGTGCGCCAACTCCCTCACAAGTTCCCTTTGTTCTGTCAACTTCAATTATCGACACACACGTTCTCTCCCACCGCCACCATAAGGCAACTCCAATCTGTCGCTGCTGGCAGCAGTGTGCAGCTCACCATCCTCATTTGAGTAATTCTTTACTTCTTCTTACACAAGAGTTCTGTTGTGTGCGCTGGCTTTATTGGCGTGGAAAGTTGCTCTGCACGAACACGTAACAGAATGGTGACAATTGGGAAAGAATTCAGCTCGGCTGAGTTGAGTCAGAGCCAAGGGGATTTAGCTCGACAAAGAGAAAAAAGTGGCTCCAGCAAAGGATTTAAACGCACAGCAACAAAGACGTGTCTGTGATGAGAGTCGGGTGTTTGGTGCATGATGTGGTTGAGCGCTGCGGGTGTCCTGGATCTGAGTGAACTTGAGGTCTGACAGATCCGGGTAGAGAGAGACTAAAGCGGCGAGGAATTAACTAAGCTGTTAGTCATTTGAATATGTCTCAGTATCATTGTCACAGCTGTACCCAAAATAAAATCAGATCAGGCTAATCTGATTTTTCAAGACTCGTTCATTCTCTCAGTCCCTTTAATAGATTCATTTCTGGCTGGACCCTGAGTGTTGAACTGTTTCATTCACAGTTTAGATCCACCGCCGTCACCGGGTCTTATCAATGGCGAGGCAGAGAGGAGGAAGTGAGGGATATAATGTCGCTCTCTGACACCATGAATCAGCTGCACATCTCACTACATCCTAGAGAAAATGATCCGGACAGGAGAGTGGAGGCACAATATGTGCACCTGCTGAGTGTATTGTAGTTAGGTTGTAGGATGACCTGCAGTAGATGACAAGTCTTTTAAAGGAGAAGTCTCACTTACAGGACACAGTCATTCAATGCATTTACAGTTAAATCCACTTAAAACAAATTAACTTAAAGTCTGAAGTTGTAAATAAAAGTTTGGGGTTTCAGTGTACAATATTCTAGCCAAACCTGATTTGTCTTTAGCTGACGTCAAGTGAATGTATTTGTAACAGCGGTGCCCTTATGTTGCACATCTCTGTAGCAACAGGCACCAATTTGCTCTAATGACACAGAATCCAATCAGTTGGCCTTGAACAAGTTTTAGTGTGTACAGTACACCCTTATATCTATACTTTTAATGAGGTGTAAAATAGCTGTAATGATCTAAAGCGAGGCTGTCCCCCAGTTTTTACTGCTGCACCTTGGCTAGCTTTAGCATTTTGCTTCTCTTTTGTTTTTGGCAGAGGGAGCACTGTTACTCTGCTCAAAGATACAGGATTACAGGACTATTATTGTCTATCAGCCGGGAGTCGATTAACACGTCAAACAGCCCTCGGTTTGTGTGTTCATGTTATTTATGGGGCTTTAAGGAACAAGCTGCCAGGAGAGAGAAAAATTGCAGCTGACTTTGTTATATTTCTCTTATTGCAAACAAATCCCCAGTCGGTCGCACATACAGTCCTGCTGCTGGGAATATTCTCTACTGTAAATGCAGTTATTCCAAAGCAAAATTCTTAACTCACTTTTTTATATTCTGTGCTAATAATAACATACGTATAATAATATAATTTATTTGTTAGCTTGCTAGCAACATGTGCTCCGACCAGTGTGTATGGAGTGTGTTTGTGTGCATTAATGTGACTCTCTGCATTTCTTTCTTGCTTTCTTCCAGTCCCCCTCCTTTTTTTCTTCTCGTCTCTCTAAGTTCATCAACTGAAATTAAAATTTAAACATTTTCAAACATGCAGACATGTCTTCGCCTCAGTTCACGCCATCCAGGGCAAACTCATGACTGTCTAGGTATACTTGCATCTTTACATTGACTATATTTGAGCACACCTTTACCTTTTTTATTTCTTAAAAACTAAGGGGTCCAGCTGTTTTAGGAAACTACATGTTCATAATAATTAAAAATATGAATGAAGTATTGAGAGGTGGAAAAAAAGCATTGTTGGTTTTGGTCTTTTCATCTGAGTTGTTGACAAGAGGAAAAATTTCAGAATTTTGTAAATTGTAAATTTACTTTATTGGAGACCTGCTTCTGTCTCAGTGCCATACTCTCGCAAGATCCGTCAACTGCTGACATCGTTTGCCAACCGATAACCAGAAGTTTAGATGGACCAGAGTTATTTTTGGATTGACTTACTTATACGTGAAACCATGGATTAAACTTTAAAACTTAAATAAAACTTGTTTCATTGGTTACCAATTGCTGAAACAGATTATTGGCCTATTAAACTGACATGACTTTGTACTGGGCTGATCAGATGTCATTAGTAGATTAAAAAAACAGTACTGTGTCCATGTTGTGTCATCTATTGTTGTATTCTTTTGGCAGGGACAAGTTATCCATAAGTTAGTGTTAAAAATGCCCGAGACAGGGATAGATTTTAATATTAGCTACTGTCACATTTCATGCTAGTTGCCTTGGCTTGAGGGAGGGGTTGAGGCACAACGCCCACTTAGGAGACCGGAACTGTTTCCCAATTCATACCATTGGCGTTGCCTGTGATGCGGTATCTTCTGTATAGAGGATCTTTGATGACATGTTTAAAGTCAAAGGTGTTTATAGCAGATCTGAATGGACACTCAAAGGGGGCATGAAAGTCTGGCTGTCGTAGAGATAGATAGCGATAGATACCGTTTAGATACGGAGATAACAGTACATATTTTTTAGATATTGTTGTTCACATGAAAAATGACAGAAACAGTTGTGTAGTTAACAAAAAAAAGGGAGCTAGAGAGTTCAGTCCCTGGATCCTTTCTCACCTCTGCACAGCTGACCAATCACGGCTTGAAGTGGGTGAGACTGTCGGACACAGCCCAAAACCCCCAATCCGACATCAGAAAGGTGTGGAGGAGGTTTCTGGAGCTATTTGACCATCCGACAAGCAGTTCTGACATAGAACACTGTCACCTTTATACTTAAATATCAGTGTGGATGTTTGCATCACAAATACTCACACATCCTGTGTGTATCTTGTGTCCTCTGAGAATAGAAAAGATAACAACTCCTCCTTTCTTTCATTCACAGGTATGAAGAATAGGGAGCTGTTAGAGGCGTCCCACGGGCATGTTTGTCCTCTGGCCTGTCCACCTGTGTGTCTCTGCCCTGCACACACACACACATACTCTGGAAGGGAGAAGAAAGACCGTCTAAAAATAAACTGACAAGCACCACCAGCAGAAAAACACAAACCAAACCGACAAATAAAAGAAGAAGAGGACAAAGAAGAATCTCTCCTTTGTTTTGTCTCTTTCGCTCTGTTCAACACACTCCCTGTTCCATTTCTGTTTCTCTGTCCTCATTACGAGCCCAGAGGAGGTCATGTCCCAGTCTGGAAAAGTCCTTCATCTGTATGTGGAAGTGAGGTCTGCCCCAGATCAGAATGGAGGGAAAGGGACATTTGGGGGAAATGAAGAAGGGATTGCTCAAGGGCGTGCACTTCAGGACAGTCCTGCAGAGCTCCTGTCTCAGCTGGCGACCCAGACGACCTGCCAGGCAGTCACCAAGTCCTCCGCGGCTCATCGTCTGGTCCAGGACTGCACACACAGCCAATCTCCATCTCGAAACACCGTCAGCTTTCAGCTCCAGCAAGCCAGCAGCTCACCGACGGTCAGCAAACGTTGGAGTTTACCTTGTGATGGAGCCTCTGCCAGCCACTCTTCTCCAGGAAAGGTCACCATCCCTCACACGCCTCCCAACTGTCGGAGGCTAAACGAGGAGGAAGTCAGCAGCGGGAAGCGGTCAGTGGTCACCTTCAGTTATGTTGAGAAGTCCAATGTGCAGACCGTGGGCAGCCCACGCAACTCTGTGCACGAGAGAGGGACCAGAGAGGAAAGATCCACCCCCTCCCACTTTCGGAAACGGCTCAGTGACCCAGTTTGGTTTGGGAGTCCTGATTCATCGTGCAGCTCCAGTCCCAAACTGACTTTCCGGTCACCAGGAAGTCACCAGCAGACGTTCTCTCCAGGCCTTCGCCAACCACCCTTGGACCCCATCGGCAGGGCAGCTACCCAAAGGGCTGTGGAGGAGTTTGGCTCCCCTTTACTGAGGATTAAACTGGCCCATGCACTTGAGCACACCTCATTCTCACGCTACAGTCAACAGCCACGCTGTCAGTCCTGGGCTGGGTCGCCTGTTCAGCGGCAAAACATCAACGTAAACCCCAAAGACCACGTCACAGATAGGAGCCAGGCTATTTGTGGGCTGCCTCGCAGCCCGGCGTCAGACCAGCTGTCCTCCCAGTCCAGGCAGTCTCCTCGTGCGAGGCCTGGGTCCTGTGTGGAGCCCCAGAGCTTTCTTCACTGGTCAGGAGAGGAGAGAGCTGTGGCCGGAAGCCCAGCCACCAAAAGACACATTCAAAGGAGGACATTCAACAGGAGCACTTCACCGCAGGGAGCAATTCTTCAACTTGGCAATAATGTAGTCGAGGGCTTGAACCAGTTAAGCGACAGTAAATCCTCCTCTCCAGCTCACAGCCCCGAAGTTGCTCGTCGGCTAGCAGAGGAGGCTACCAAAGTATCTTCTATTTTCACCGAGGCAAGAAGGTCCTCATTGCACAATGCTTTAGGCGAGCATGCAAGCAGCTCGATCTCTGGAGAGTTTCACAATTCGCCTCCAAATGCACAACAGTCTAAGCAAACGCTTAAGATGAACATCCCTTTAAATGATCAACACACGCCAGCAACTGACAACACAGACTCGCACCAGCCTGAAAACTCGATCTTGCTGTCACATTCACATAATACAAACTCCCTTAATAACTATGACACTCACCAGGAGGTCTGCGTTCAGAAATCCCAGCATCAGAGCTCAATTTTATCAGCAGCTCAGAGTTCACCCGCCCTTCCTTCACGTTTTCTCCGTCCCTCTCATCCTCCCACTGAGCTCAGCTCTCCCATTAGGGACCCCAGGCTATTCCAAGCTGAGCTCCGAGCACCAGATACCCCCACCCTGCACCGCCGCCAGACCCCACAGTACACCGGAGACTCATGGTCCCCGAGCCTGGACAGGAGAGGAGACCTGAGCTGTTTTGAGAAAGGGGATTGCACTGAGCTAGCTCGTAGGCTCTTTATCAATCAAAGTGTTGAGGAGGCGCCGGTCAGCTGGACCACCAGGCAGCTGTGGGGGATTCATGTGGAGAACAGCCCAAGGCCAAGCCCTGAGCCTGGATTTGGGTCCAACAATGACCGACCTCCTAATCGTCAATTAAGCCAACGTCGCAGGCCACTCAGCCCCACGGCTCAGCAGAAACGGGCCGAGCAGAGGAGGAGAGCGATCCTACTTCTGGGACCAGTGGTGCTGGACTCCCCAGAGGAGGACGAGGGCTGTGATGAAGAGGAAGGAGAAGGCAATGAGGTGGAGGGATATAGGGCTGGGCAGCAGCCTCGCCTGCAGAGGATTGAGGAGCCTCCAGAGGCAGAGCAGAACGGAGCGATGGGAGGGTCGTCCTCGCGGAGCTCCAGTGGGGTGACGGGCAGCCTGGGGGACAGGGACTGTGTATCCCCGGAGTCCAGCCAGTCCAGTCACCAGAGCAACGAGACAGGGGCTGCCACCTCAGGAATACAGGTGAGTACTGGGTGAAGCTACGAAGCTACAAAATGCACTTTTTGTTTTGATAAATTGCATAATTTTATATAATGTAGAAACTGTAGAGTTAAAGAAATAGTTTCATATTTAGGGAAATATGCTTATTTCACTTTTATTGCTGAGAGTTGATTAGAATATTAACACCCAAAATCCTAATCAGGGGCTGCGTCCTTCAAGGGCTGCAGTTGAAGAGCGATTGCATCACAGTGGTGCAAAAAGCTGTCCCATTTCGAAGGCTCCTTCAAATGCAGTCCTTCTTTTCGTGGTCAAAGAGAAATCCAACAGGTGGATCCTTTAAGGCCCAAGAATCATTGCCAATGATGAAAATAATATGGCAGCAAAAAAACACAGACAGAGAGCCTGAGGATTTCACTTTTAAATGTCAGATGATTCATGGGTTTCAGCTTAGTTAAACAGCTAACGGTACAACTGTTGAAACCAAGGGCCTTAAAACATCGAGTTTTTGTGAAAAAAGTTACATGCTGTCAAGGTTGCTAGGCGACAGGAGCCGCACTTTGCGACACAACGGTAAGGCCTAAGCCTAGTTTAGCTTAGCAGTTAGCATGGATCTGTCCAACATTAAAAAATGTACCAGCTCATCTAAATCTTAGGCTGTATTACTTTAAAAACCACAGTTTACACATCCACTGTACAGTTTGGTTTGTGTAGCGACAAAAAAAATAATGCCTTAGATGTGCTGGTAGGTGTATTTTTGATGTTTAGAGAGAGCCATGCTAGCTGTTTCCACCTGTTTGCAGTCTTTAAGCTAAGCTAACTAAGTGCTTGCTGGCTCTAGCTTCATACATATGCTTAATACTTCAAAGACAAGTGAGAGGTATCGATATTCCCATCAAATCAAATTAATATCGGACTCTCAGTTAATTCTATCAAAAAAACATTTGCTTTTCTTTCTGACTTTGATGAGAAAATGGACACCACTCTTATGTCCGATCACAAAGTGTGGGGATAAAGCTAGGATATCGTTAGTTTAGAATAGCGTAAAGACTGGAAGCCGGAGGAAAACTGTTAGCTTGGCACATAACTCCCTGTAAAACCACAATGTGTAACTTTTCTGTCTTTGTGTTGATTAAAGATGCATCATGTTAGCTTTTAAGGTGTTGGTAGATGTATTTTTAAATTTAACTCTGGAGAGAGCCAGGCTAGCTGTTTGCACCTGTTTCCAGTCTTTATACTAAGCTAACTGAGCACCTGCTGGCTCTAGGGAATGGTGTCCATATTCTCATCAAGTCAAATTTGTATCAGACTCTCAGTCAATTCAAGCAATAAATATTTTAAGTTTTAGTTTTCCAGCCGAGAGTTTGATGAGAAATTGTACACCACTCTCACGTCTATGCATTAAGTATGGAGATGGAGCCAGGAGGTAGTTAGTTTAGATTAGCAGAAAGACTGGAAGCAGGGGGAAACAGTTAGCTTGACACATAGATGCATCATGTTAGTTAATAGGCTTTTAATGTGTTGATATATATATATATATGTTTTTTAATTTAACTCTGGAGAGGACCAAGCTAGCTGTCTCCCCCTGCTCCCAGCTCCATACTTAACACACAGACATGAGCGTGGTAATGATCTCTCCTAACTCTGCAAGAAAGTGAAAAAATGTAAATGTCCGACTTTTCCTTCCATGCTGCACTGCAGAGCTAGCCTCTGTTTTTTCTCTGTCTTTCAGACGGATAGCGCCTGTGCGGTGCCTGTGCCCTCGCTCCATTGTCAGAGGATCGCACGTGCCAAGTGGGAGTTTTTGTTCGGGACCCCTGCTGAGGAGGCTGCTAGCAGGGGGGAGAAAAGTAAGAACATGACCACCTCAATTTCTTGTAGTTACTGCACATAAGCTTAGAAGAAAATTGGCTATATAATATACTGTCTAAAATTTACATGATTGTTGTTTGTCTCTAATGGTCAACAAATCCCATGAAAAACCCAAAACAAGTATAGTGTGTATCCAAAGCCTGATATATCTTATTCCTCTGTGCCATAGAGTTGCATGTTGACATGTGACATGTTCCCTCATCACCATGTGTGCACACATTGTAGTTTATTTTGCCTCACTTACACACACCATCCTGCTGCCCAAATACTCATTAGAACGCCAAATGTGTATTAATCCACTGCTGAAAATAGTCCCCAGCAAACGTACTATTTACTCCTGTTCGATTAACGTTTGCCAAAAGCTACAGTGACTAGCTGTTTTAGAGTATTACTTTGCCTTTTTTGTTTGCCTTGTCACTTGTTTTTAAAGAATTGTATCTTGAAAGGACTTTGGGCTGACAGCTGCACAGACAGGTTAGAGAAAGTTTTCATAGATAGACTAACACATTGTTTGTTTTAGTATTTTCATGGGATTTGTTGACAATTAGAAAAAGACAGAATATCACCAGCCTTATCCTTTAAATTAAGCAAAATTATATCTGAGGTTGTTTCTGATTTCACTATACAGTCCAACAATTTGTTATAAATGCAAGGAATTCAAAACATTATGATCATATTATCAAAATACAATAGATAAAAAAGGTTTCCAAGAGAGTCAGTACCAAAAAAAAGTATTAAGGTTCAATACCCAGCCCAGACTTTTACTTGTCATTTAGGATACTGGACCTCCTATTAAAGGAAGAAAATGATCTAAGTACAAGTCAAATCTAAGTCAAATTATTGAGTTTATATTTCATTTTCTTTATCTGCAGACTCTCTGGAAAACTCCACAGCTCCTCCCAGTGGTAACTCCAGTGAGTCTCCCACCCCGACTCCCCCTACCTCCCTGCCTCTGCTTTCTGCCAATCATGAGGTGCAGCATGTGGAGGTAGAGCTGGTGACCCCTCCCCCAGCCATCATCGGGACATCACCCAAAACCGGGATAATTCGCCGGACGCTCAAGTATTCAGAAACCGACCTGGACGCTGTCCCGCTGCGCTGCTACCGCGAGACGGACATAGACGAGGTGCTACTGGCTGAGCAGGACGACGCCGACTCTGCATTTGGGAGTAACCGAAGCGTGCAGGGCACCTCAGGGACAGGCAGCAGCCCTCTGGGGGGTCTGGCTTATCGGAGGACAGATGGGGAGGGGGTAGAGGAGAGAAGAGGTGGAAGGGAGGAGGAAGAGGAGGAAGATGACGAGGAGGAAGAAGAGGAAGAGGAAGAAATGGTGAGCTGGGCCAGTGTGCGGATGCAAGGAGACAACAGGAAGCAGCAGTATGCAGCTCAGGAGAAGCCGGAGGTGTTTGGACACCTTCTGAAGAGGTGAACAGAAGCAGTTGAAACACACACACTCAGTCATACTCAAGCCTGTAAACACATACAAGTGCAACAACACTGTGGTGGAGGCCGACCTATATTTAGATCCAGAGTTTGGCTCTCACCCATAACCTATTTTTCAAGTAGATAGTAAACATGTTTGGTTGCATTTTTGCATAAATTAAACACAAATCAAAGATACACAACAACTCAGTGCTGTTGGAGGTTCCTTTTTCTAGATGTTACACATTTAGTCTCTTCTTTATAAACACAGCTGTCTTCTTTCAGTGTTACTAAAACCTCCCTCCCTGTCCAGGCCAATGGAAACGTTTTTCGACAACCACCACCCAGCCCTGAAATCCCCCATCTTGGTCTCTGGTCCTCGATGTGCTGCAGAGGACACCTTCAGCCGCCACTTTGAGAGCATCATGGAGTCTCACCGAGCCAAGGGGACGTCATACAACAGCCTGGACAGTGAGGAGCTGCTGACCTCGAGCACCCAAACAGTCCTGACCTTTGACCTGCCCACGCTAACCCCTGCCATCCACGGGCTGGTCTGCCATAGTGCCAGGCAGATCGTGCAGCTCAGCTTTGCCCCGCTGGCACACGACGAGAGACCCAGTCTGTCCGATTCTATCTTTACCATGACTGGGGACTCGGACGCCACCAGAGCCCCCTCCAGCGAGAGGCTGAGCAGCGGCTCAGATGACACGCCGCCCAGAGGACGAGAGTGTGCACAGCTGGGGAGCAGCTGGTACAGCAACCCGTCCTTCTCTTTACCAAGGTGAGTTAGCACGACAAGTAGTCACAGTAAATATCAATGTGTCTGAACAGCACTAAAACCTGTGTTCATTCTTTTTTTGGCAGCTTATAGCTAGAGCAACAAGATATAAACACAAAACTGATTGTGCTGAATGTAATAGCAAACCGTTGCTTATTTAGACATCTGTTATCATTCATTTGAAGTCGTGTTTCCTACCATCTGGCAAATCTGTCAAGACCCAGAATTCACTCTCCTTTTAGCTCTGTTTTGGTCTCGACCAACTCCTGGGGGAAATATATGGCTTTTTAACTGCTAAATGTGTAATTTGTTCCCAACATTCTCCTTGTCTTTCATTTGGTGCTGGGGAGGTAGTGTAAAGATCTTCTGATGGAAAAGATGCTGATCAGAGCGATGACACTGAAGCGGAACAGTAAAGTTGTGGGTTGTAAAAACCAAAACAATGAGATGAAAGTTGTTCAAGCTGCAAAGAGCTGAGAGCAACTGCAGAGTGACCCCTTTCACCTTCAACCGGTGAAATCAACATGATTAGAACAGATTCAAATTCGCCATCACAATTACTTTAATTATAAACCATTGTATGAGTGAAGAGAAAACAATGTTAGTTAGGTGTGGGACGAGTTAGTGCAGCACATTAGTTCCAGTACATGATACTGTATTGTGTCTCAAGATACAATGTCAGTGGCGGTACGGCGTTACTTTCTGTTGTGTTACAGATATTTGAACATTGAACTGTTCTGCTTTCTGCTGACAAAGCCTCAAGCTGTTTCAGGTTTTTAATAATACACAATGTATAGAATAAGTTTGACTCCTGGTTCCTAAAAAAGGACAAATATACCGTTTAAAAAACACCACAACAAAAGCCTGATGTTAGCGGCTTTTAGCAGGTTTTTTGAGCAGTGTAGAAGGGCTTCAGAGGCCAAAATCACCTGTGCTCAAATACACCAAATAACCAGAAGTATGTGGACAGGGTTGTGCATTTGGTCCTGGGCTGTTTTTCGTGGTTTTTGCCCCTTTATTCCAATTATGGGAAATCTTCTTATTCGTCTTCTACATCATACCATGATATTTTAGAGTCTTGACTTCAACCCCATCCGACACTTTTAGGATGAACTGTAACACAGACTGTGAGCCAGACCTCACTAATGCTCTTGTGTCTGAATGGGAGCAAACCCCTGCAGCCAGGATCCGAAATCTGGTGGAAAGCCTGAAACCTGCGAAAGCCTGAGAGTGGAGCAGCAGATTAATGCCCGTGGCTTTGAAATGACATGTTCTACTATCACATGTGGGAGTAATATTCAGGTGTCATCCTTTTTTTTCCTGCACAATTAGATGATTGTATTTTGATGATTAGATGCTAGTCCCCAATGCAAACAGGACGTGAAATATGTAGCTGACAGTGTTGACAACTGAAACACAGGTGACCTAAGCTGTGATGATTCATCAAGAATCTGGGTCATGTTTGTGGTTGAATATCATTTGTCATCATGTCTTTTATTTATTTATCTATTTATCTCCAGTCTGACCTGAAATAATCATACAGGAAGACTAGTTTTATGTCGACATGTTTCCTTAGAACAAACTGTTCACACAGCTGTTACAGAGAAAGCAGCTCCAAATGACAGTTCTGATTTTAATCCAGTATTAATGCAGTTTTTATTGCCCCCTGTCTGAGGTCAGGATCTTGTTAATGGGCTGTTGTCAGTCTCCAGACGAACGAGTGTCTCTGTCTGTGTCATTCTCCTTGAACGGAGCAGTGCTGCAGTGCTATTCTGGAGTAGCTCAGAGTGAAGGTCGCTAGGAGGCAGCTTGTGGTCCAACTGCTGTCTGCCGTGTGTGTGTATGTGTGTGTGTGTGTGTGTGTGTGTGTGTGTGTGTGTGTGTGTGTGTGTGTGTGTGTGTGTGTGTGTGTGTGTGTGTGTAAGGTGCAGGCATGTTAGACAGTGGCAGATGGCTGCTGCAGCAAAGAGGGATTCACCTTGACTGCTAGAGTCCCAAAGACTTCACTCTGACTCTCCTCAGTTGCAGTTGAGGAGGCTTTATTTCATACCCAGAATCCTTTGTGTTTTGGTTGTATACAGTATATTACTTTATAGCAAAACAGCAGCTTTCCTAATCCATATTATATCCTCCTTATTGCAAGATACAGTGTATGGCAGACAGAGAGAGAGAGAGACAGAGAGAAATGCGGGACAACAGTCTGTGTCTGCTAACTCGTGAAAATGTCTGTCACAGTGCTTATGTGTGACAGTGAGGAAGACTCCGGGCTTCGTGAATGTCACCCCAACTTAGTGTGACAGCACTGCAGAGGTAGAGTGACTGCACTGGGTCACCTTGTTGCTTACACCACTAGATGGCAGAAGAGGACAACAATAATGCAGACAAGTGCCCCCCCCCCCCCCCCATAAGACTCAATCTAATGCAGGTGGTCAGAGGTATGTTAGTGGTGTGTGTGTGAGAGAGAGAGAGAGAGAGAGAGTGTGTGTGTGTGTCTCAGAAAGGAATCCAGTCTCAACTATCAGCTGATTCATGTAGAAATATTCTCTGAAAGCTTAAAACCAAAGCTGCTTCATTTTCTTCTAATTTTTCTGTTTGTGTATAAACACAAACTCACACTTAAGCTTTTCTTTTCTCTGAACTTCCTGATAAAACTCTTTATACAAGAACCAAATCTCACTGAACTCGTGAGTGTAAATGTTTGCTCAGCACCGGTCTTATCGCACTTTCCTGAGCAGCCTTTGAAGCGGTGGAATCCAGGAGTGAGAGGAAAATATTTCTGAGGGCTTGTCCATACTTTGATAAAAGTTGGAATTTCACTCCCCTACCCCCTCCTCTTCTTGCTCCTCCCCCCTCCTCCCTCCTCCCTCCTCCTCCTCCTCCTTCCCTCACATCACCCCTTTCAGATGGTCTGTACCATTAGACAGTGGCTCATTGTGCAGAGCTGCCCAGTGGACTGAGAGGGGGTTCGGTTTAAAGCAAGAGGCTGACTCTGGGAATTATCTCAGGACCTCTTGGCATTGTGCTGGCACTTAGACAATGCCACCAGGTGGCGGAGCCTGAACCGGAGTGCCGGCTTAATCTTATGATTATGAACACTCCTTCAGGCCCCAGTGAAGTGTATGCTCTAAACAGACTCCACAGTGGCCTCAGACCTTGACAAAAGGCCACCTATTCTCCCCCTCAGGGCAGTTATAGTTGTGGAGGAAACAGTTTAGAGGCACACGCCCAGTGGATATTGAGTTTAAACCTGACTCCTCGTATCTTTGTTTTCTCTGAAGGTGTGCTAAAAGCTCAAACCAGAAACAAGGTGGACTAGAATTTGTACAACACCCAAAGGATGGGCAAAGTGAGTGTAGTGAGTATAATTGGAGACTCAGAGAGAGATAGAGAGGAATGAATGGAGGGTAGAAAGACAAGGGAGGGGAATTTTTTTGGGAACAGACAAGCCAAGTTTCATGCCATGCTTCGAATCCAAGGTCAGCAGGGGACAGTTTGAGTTTACACAGTGGAACAGGGAGGGAGAAAGAGAGAGGGAGGAGTGAAAAGAAAGAACAGAAACAACAGCAAACAGACGGGGAAAAAGATAGAGAAGGAGAGGCATTGCAGGACAAACAGCTCGTCCACTTTGGGGGAAGGAGGCTTGCTGTGAGGCTCAAATGACAACAAACACAGAGGGAGAGTGAGAAAGGAGAGAAGAAAGGGGGGGGGGGGGGGGGGACACATGAAGTCTCAGTCAGACTCAAAACCAAGCAGAGGAATGTCAAAGTCTGCCGGCCTCTCGGGAGCGACTACAGGTGCTGCTCTGCGCTAGCTCGCGCTCTCTGGACTCCAGAGGGATGCGTTCCGGTTACGAGGCCAGGAGGAGAGGAGGGGGCAGCCGGGCGAGCAGTCTGAGGCGAGGTGGCGGTCAGGGGACACCAATGAGGACGCCATCTGTCTTCTGCTGTCATGGTTCCTCTGCAGTGGGAGAGGAGAGGTATTTGACAGTTAGGCGGTCTTGCCACAGGTAGGTGTCCACCCAGGAACCTGTTTCACCTGTCTGACATGGCTCTAAGAGGATGTGAATATCACGTTCGGGCAGAGGGAAAATTCAAATGATCTTCTTAGGTGTACGGAGTATAGATGCAGAGTAGATCTCATTTGGGAAAACTAAGTGACTGTACTGTACAGATATTCTGTGAGTCTGACCCCCCTGATTAAGACTTGAACCCCCCCCCAAAAAAAAAATATTGTGATACGATTGCATTGCACAAGCAAATTGAGACACTGTAGGTAAATGTAAGTAGCAGTAACTTTTTAACTTGTTTAAATTGATATTCTTTACTTTCTCAGCTTCAGAGTTTCTGAATTAGACTGTTTCTATGGATGGACGCTAATGTTAGCCAGTTTATTATTTCATGTTAGTAGTCTTTAGTGATGGTTTAGTTAGTCTTTTACCTTTTCGATATTAACCTTTTAAGAGGCACCCTCTTTGTTTTCAATCAGGAATTCAGTAGTTTTATCTGGTTGGGTAATTGAACAATATTAAAATACATGTGTACTGAAGGCTAAGTAATTGTATTAGCAATGGTGAAAAGGAATTAAGTATTTTTAAGTACTATATGCAGTACAATTTTGAGGTACTTGTACTTTAGGAATATTTCTGTTTTACTCTACTTTATACTTCCACTCCTACATTTCACAGGGAAATGTTGCTCTTTCCACTCCACTTCATTTATTTGACAGCTTTAGTTAGAAAAGCAGGATACTGTAATGACTGTAACACCTGAAGCAGGTGCCTGCACTGTACTGTGTTCCCTGATTGTCATTTTATAATTTGCAGTCTGATGCAGACGTTCATGTTCCCCAGAGGGTAATCCTCTATATAACAATAATAATCATGAATATGTTTGCCAGATTAAAAAGCTATTATAAGAAAGCCTCACAATGAAAGTGAGTTTTCCAAGTGCAGCTTAAAACAAGTCTGATCCCATTGACCTTTGAACCTTTGTAGCTTTTCTTGGCAGTCAGCTTGTGTTATTAATTACTGTTTGCTCCTGTGTGATTTTTCCTGACTCATATGCAGTATAAGGATGTGTAATTGTGGGAAGCAAAGCTCTGGGACTGTGGGTTTTCTTGGCTTGTTCCTCATGCTGTGAAATCCAAATGAGAGCTTGGCTTGTTGAGGAAGTGTTGCAGTTTCTTGCCTTTCGGAGCACAAACTCTCAGCTGTCGGACTCTCATTGTTTCCTCTGTCGGGCTGGCGCGACTCGAATGGTCACACGGCTCTCGACGGCGGCGGGAAATGTCAGCATCACGTCGAATTCTAAGTGAATGAACTCAGAGACCTCGTTTCTGTCTTAATCCATATTCTAGCAGAAGGCAGAAAAGTAGTTCTCTTTTAGCTCAGCGTGACATAACATGCTTAAATTATAATCACAGAATAATTCAGATGTAATAAGTTTGGCACTTTTGAACCGGTTAATGCTTTGAAGGGGCTTAATTAGGGAGTGATAACCAGAAATCCAGGAAGCTGGAAGAAAACAGATTTTGAATGCAGTTATTAAAGTGTATAATCATGCCAAATGTTGCGCTTAAAGGTGAAATGATTTGCATATGTTCTGTTATACCTGCGGCTAAATTCATGTGAACATATAGGCTTTGTTTACTCCTGCATATTCGCACTCATTCATTATTGTTCTCTCCACTTTTATTATAATCTCCCACTGCGTTTCATCTCTTCATCGATATGTCTTTTAATCCTCTTTTATCTCTGCCCATTCATCATGCATGTTTTCTAATCTTATTTAATTTGACAGATCTTTATGTTTCTGCTCAGCGACTCTTTCTTCCTCCGCCTGTTCTCATGTCCCCCCCTATGTATTTTACTATTCTTGTCATAAAACATAAGTACAGCTGGAAACTGATCAGTGCTGCATAAATCAGATATTAGTATTAAAGGTCCCATATTGTGTGAAGTTAGATTTCTATGTCTTTTCTGATTATTAAACAGATCTAGGTGCTAAACTAATACTGTGAAAGTATCAAAGTCAGTGCAGGGGAGGTCACTGACTTCTATTGTAGCTGTGTGGCCCACCACTTCCTCTCTTGCTTTATCAATTTACCAATCTATTGTCCTCCTCAGTCCCTCTTTGTCCCACATTCCACTCCTGAATTTCTGCGACATTATGTTCTTCATTTCCCATTTTTCCTCCCCTTCCTTCTCCATCCATCTCTCTGAGTCTGATTTTAACCACTTGTTGTTTCTCTTAGCAGGGAGAAGGCCCGCCTGGCGACAGATTCGGAGCTGGACCAGGACCTCAGTGACAGGCTGGGTCTGGGCAGCAGCGACACCCTCACCAACGGCAGCCACCGTGCCGACATGGCGGCCGCCAAACGCCTTGCCAAACGTCTCTTCAACTTGGACGGCTTCAGGAAGTCTGACGTCGCACGCCACCTCAGCAAGAAGTGAGCTACTAGAGAATAAAGATTTAAGTGTCGGAAAATTTTCTCAGGGTTTTGTTTGTTGTGCAGTGCTCAACGGCACATATGTAATATTACTATTCTGTTGCTTTATTCTTATCGTTACCATCCCAAACACCCTAGTAACCACCTAGCAACCAAGTACAAGGGTGTCTGGATTGTCCCCAAGTTGAATTTGTGTGCTTACATTTATGTTACACTTTTGTCAGTATTTCTCAGTTTTATAAAACAATAATATAATATTTAAACCCGTAAATTCAAAGTCAATTATTAATAGTAAGACCAGTAGTGCTTCTGCTGCTGTTACAGCAGCAACAATAACAATAAGAGGTGATATAGGCCTCCTCAAACCAACATGTTAAGTACTAAAAAAACTGTAGTCTAATTTGCATGTTATTGAAAAAAGTTCCTTTCTGCTGCATCTTGTCTTTATGTAATGAATGCTAATCAATGAGGGCCAGTGCACATGCAGCTTCCTGTGCCTTTACTGTACGTCTCTTTAAATTCTGCCTACAAAGTGCTGTGTTCTGGTAGATCTGCATCTCCATGCTGCTCCATCAGCCCATCAGTCTGTCAGCTGCTTGCTCGTGCTGATGAGAAAGAATTTGGGATTAAAGGGTTTCCTCCTCCTCTGACAGATGCACCCTGGGAATCTCTCTCTTTTTTTTTTCCTTTTTTTTTTTTTCTTCTGGCCTCCGGTCTGCATCACGAGCTGACTGTGCCAGTGCACACTCAGTGACTGACAGCACTAACTGAGGCCATTCACTGAACTGAGAAAGCTGCCATTTGAACGTTTGATTGACAATTTGCGCTTTTATGGTTGCTGGAATTTTTTTAAATTTTGTGTCTTCTCCCTATGTTCTTTGTCTATTATTCATATATTCCTCCTTATATGTTATTTTATAGCATATATATTTTTTTTTTCTGTGTATCTACAGTAATGACTTCAGCCGTATGGTCGCAGAGGAGTATCTGAGTTTCTTCAACTTTACAGGCCTCGCTCTTGACCAGGCATTGCGGTGAGGACTCATAGTACAATACATTAAATATAAATAGTTATGTAACTGGTCATTTTTAAATACCTATAATTACGATACACACACATATTCAATATATTTCTTATGTGAAGTGAAGACAAGACAGTTAAATATTCCCTGCCAGCTTGCTTATCACACAGTATAATGTTAAATAACTGCAAAATGTCAAATGTGTGTGAGTCAAACAACCAGGTTTTGTTTGAAAGTTGTTGCATTTTCCAAAAAATAATATACTTTTATGGTTAAAGAATAAATGTTTACATTTTTAAATTGTGTCTCTGGTTGAACTTTTAGTATATTTTTGTCACCTGACATGATTTTTCACACAGAATTATTGTGTCTGTGTTATGGTTGCTATGGTTGCCTCAATCAGATGAAAAGCTGCACTTTTGATGTCTTAATACTGTCTTGATTAGTATGTGGTGAAAGCTCTCCACTGTGAAACGCTTCCCCCTGGAGGGCAACTTTGGTCCTGCAATCAGAGTGACAGTTAGCACAGTATCTAAGTAACCGTATACACTCAGACATTACTCACACTGAGCTTGCATCCTACATCCTATACACGTTTTACTCACCTTCAGATTTATACATTTGCTGAGGAACAACATCTGCCATGAGTTTTAAGATCTGCTTTTTCCTCAATAGAAGGAAAAGTAAAAGTATCCATTATGTAGACTCCTGTCACATTGTTATATATAATATATATAATATATAACATATAGTATAATATTTTATATTTTGTTGGGTAGTTGTACAATTGTACAAATTCATCATACTATATAAACACTTAAAAAAGTAGAAGTACCTCAAACTGTACTTAAGTACAGGGCTTATTATATTTTTACCTAGTTGCTTTCCATCTCTTGCAACTAATTACATCTGATTACATAAAATGATCATTTTATTTATCATAATTTTATTCATCACATAAAGTAATTACATATTAAAATTTGATTTAAATTCCTGAATAGTTCTGAATGCTTATGTTTTATATGACATTTTTCTAGTTGACTATAATGTTATTATGATTTAAACCAGGTCATCTTTAATCTGTAATAGATAAACATGTGGTCTGGATCTGGCTGTCCTTGTGTTTGTGGCTGCAGGACCTTCCTCAGGCAGTTTGCCCTGATGGGGGAGACTCAGGAGAGGGAGAGGGTGTTGTCACACTTTTCTAGGCGTTACCTGGACTGCAACCCCAAAGTCATGCCATCAGAGGGTGAGTACTGCAGGGAAGTGCTCTCACTACCCGCAGTGAAAAAATAACAAAATCTTGCCCTGAATATTTAATATGTCTGGCCATCTTTAAGTACTGAGCCTGGATTCCAATGTTGGAAGAGGAATTGGTGTTTGAAGACAGCGTGCATCATAAATAATGTACTATACATTAGTGGACATTACTCAAGGACAGTGACTTATACACATGAAACATTAAACAATGCACATTAAATTGAAATATGCATTGAGTTGTAGTTTCAAGGCAGTGATTGAAGAAGTATTTAGATCTTTTACTTAACTAAAAGTATCAATACCACAGTGGAGAAATACTCTGTTAAAGGTAAAAGCCAGGCATTCAAAAATGTATTTATTTATTTAATTTAGTAATTCATTATAAAAATAATTAATCATATACAACAATAATAGGTACAAAATTCTAAGCTTCAAAACGTACTTAAAGTACCAAAAGTACAAGTACTTATTTTGCAGAAAGGCTCATTTAAGAATAATATAAATTATATTATTGATTTATAATTAGGCATAATGTATTATGGTGCAACACCTTTATTTAATAACCTATAAATAACCTGACATAGTAACGTTTAATTAACCTATAATAATACATCACCATCATTTATTTGTTGATTATATTTTGTATTATTAATCTGAATCTTTACAGTTACCATAGTAACTAAAGTTATAAAACAAATGTAAAGAACTCACTGTCGTGGTGAAAGCTAGCTAACATTAGCTATCTGTTAGCTAATATAGAACTAACAGATCTGTTTACCACTTTATGATAATTAAATATACTGTAACTAACTGTAGTGTATTCACAACATCTGTTGAATTAGCATGGATTAATTTAATTAAGATAATGGTCAACACCAAAAATGTGCATTGGTTTGTGGTCTCAAGGGGATGCAACAAAACAGCCAACAGAAGTTTTCACTTTTATCCGAAACAAGCTTAAGAATAATACAATTCTAAATGTCACTAATGTTTTATTATACTCAGTTCTGTCTTGTAAGCCATTAAAATAGTTTCTATCTATCAGGCTGGGTATTCTTAGCTAGCGCAGCAACATCATCTGTTAACTTAGCATGGACTCATTTAATTACCCTCATGGTCAACAGTTTCGAGGGTTACACAATGTGCAGCACCTTGAAACGCTAAAGTTAATCATTTTGGATCATTTACAGTTATTTTATTCGTTTTAGCTTGGTGTAAGTAAAAAAGTGGCTAATGTGAGGAAGCTAAAAACAAAACTAGTTTTATATTTAAGTGAGGAAGCTAACACACTGTTTTCATCCTTTAGATGCAGTTCACACTCTCACCTGTGCCCTAATGCTGCTGAACACTGATCTACATGGCCAGGTGAGTGGTGTGTGTGTGTTCATGTGTGTGAATGTGTACATCAGTGTGTAAAGGAGAATCTACTTTATAGTAAAGTATTAAAAGGGCCTTTGAGGAGAATGCAGTTCTTAAAAAACTCTGGAGTTTAGAAAGTATAAGACTCAGCCCGATCACCAGCTGATCTGGGTCTGCAGGTCCGTCTGCTGAGCTTCTTTCACCATCATTAATCTGTTACTGTTACAGTCAGAGCCTCCTTTTGCAAATCTGGGCCATTGGGGGCTCATCTCAGTGATAGTGTAGCTCTGTGGATGAATGATTAATTCAAGTGACTATAGAGGTTACTGGACGGAGGATCAGCTTTTTTTTGGGGGGGGGGGGGCAAATCAGGAAAGTTTCAACTGATTTAAGTTTGACTTTTGTTGTGACTGCGATCGTCTCAATGAGAGAAGATGCTGAGTGATACAGGCTGTGGCATTTTAAACAGGATTAAGGTCGATTATCTTTTTATTAATCTTATTTTTTTTAAAAACAGAAAATTGTGAAGAATGCCAATCATAATGTCCCTGAGCCCCTTCAAACTGCTTGATTTGTCCAGCCAACAAAGAAAAGACGCAAATCCTCATATTTGAGGAGCTGGAAGGTGCTACTGTTGAGGATTTATTTCATAAATGTAATGAATTATTACTTTATTATCAAATTTTCAGCATTCTAATTGCTTAATTAGGTATAATTTGAAATTTGGCAACTGTAGTGTCAATATAATCCCTGAAATTCAGAATCGATATCAAACATTATCGTATACCTCACTTTGACAACTTATTGTTTTTAAAATATTGTGTTTAAATGTCTAAACACAAGTAGCAGTACAAGAATTTTGTTTGAATAAAATTGATATAAAATTTAGATTTCTGTTATTTGTCTGATTTACACTGTCTGATCAAAGAATAAGTAAACAGGATTATAAATATGACCATGCAACGAGCACCCTGATAGTTTATTTAAATATTTAGCTGTTCCGTCCCACCCCAACTGCAGAACTCCACTGACCAATCATTTTATATTAACCATCATCATCTTTGTTGTTTTTGTTTATTTGACCTCCAAACTGCTTCTATTTAAATCTCTCCAGTCTGTGTTCACATTTGAGACCATGACTGGGCTTAACTGCCTGCTCTTTTAATTCATCATTCACTTCATTTTCTCTCTTAATAAATATAAATAAATAAATAATTCTCTCTTCATAGGCAGGCTGTAAGACCTTTTCATAGAGAAAAGTGAAAGCTTTTAAATTAGAAATGAAAATGGGATAAAAAGTTAATTGAAATAGACCACATGAAGGGGGCAGGTTGTGTATGAGGAATGTGTTAGCATGAAATAAAAGTGCATTTCTAATTATTTCTGTGTTTCCAGAACATTGGCAAGAGGATGTCGTGCACACAGTTCATTGGCAACCTGGAGGGACTGAACAACGGCCAAGATTTTCCCAAGGATCTGCTTAAAGTAAGCTACTGTCAAGTCTAAAATAGCACACACACACACACACTCACACACACACACACACACACACACACACACACACACACACACACACACACATGCACACACACACACATGCACATGCACATGCACATGCACATGCTGTCATACACAGACTCACATCCCAAATGAGAGCAAGCAGACTGTGTGTGCCAGCATTGTATTGTCCCTCAGATCTGTGCGACTGAGCCTGGCTGTCTGGCCTGCGCTCACTGCCAGCTGGCGTTCGCCTCCTCTCCAGAGGCCTCCGATCAGAGGCCTGCCCGGGCCCGCCACTTCCTGCTGCACTCCGGCTGCAGCGCGGGCTGGAAGACTAATTGTTATGTGATCTGGAGACGAGGAGAATGAGACTCGGCGATCCTCGGGGTATCTGTGTGTGACTTCAGCAGCATTAGATTAGGGCTATTAGCTTAACCCAGTTGAGTTTGGTCGCAATAGATCGCGAACCATCAGACGGCGGGTTCAGACAGAGGCCTCGGGCCACATGATGTGGTGAAATAACCCAATCAGTGCAGGTTGCCTGTCCATTGGTGCGCCTAATGATGATGCTGTTGATTAGTTTTGTCTGCAGAGTGGTCCGTCAACATGCCACAGGGCCTGCGGAGAGCAAGTCAACAAGTTGTAATGGGGTATTTATAATGCATGAGGGAGAGAGGGGGAGAGCGGGAGGGAGGCCACGTCCTTCTCCTGAAATGACGGGAATGAATTCTGAAATGAAAAGCTGCGCCTGTTATTAAGGGCAGATAGTATCCACACTGCAGCCGTGTGACCGCAAGCAAAGCAACGCCCGGAGAAAGAGTCTCACAGACGTGCATTAGCTGCTTTATTAATGCTCGTAGAGATTCAGGAACGGTCGTTTTAATCATGCTCTCCACTTTCACTCTTTTATTCTCTCTCAGTGAGACTCACTTCTTTCTTACCCTTGAGCCACACTCTCCTTTCTCTCCTTTCTCTCATTCCTTTACTCTCTGAATCTCTAAATGCTCTGCCTGCCCACTCTCATTTGCTCCTTATCTGGTCTCTGTTTAGCTCCGGTGCAGCTTAATCTCTGTCTCTAGACTGTGTCTCGCTGCCACCTTTATCTATGCTCTTTCACCTCCACCCAGATCTGCTCTCTCTTCTTCTTGCCTCCTGATCTGCTGTCTCTGTTCTTGTTGTTCTCTCCTTTGCCTTCTTCTTCTCCTTTCGAGCAAAGTCCTTCCTAAGGTCTTACTATTGGTCACTTTAATCATTCTTCCTTTCCATATTGTCCCTTCCCAGTACGACTACAATATAAGAGGTGGATACAAAATCCAAAGTCCTCATCCTGTGCAAAATTGCATTATAAAATCCGGCAGAAGAATATGAGTTTTTGAGTAATATGAGAGTTTAGCTGGGTATCCTTTCCCTCCTTCCCTCAAACACAAACAGGAAATTCTGTCTAAAAAAAAAAGTGAAGCTATCCTTAAAAGAATGTCCTACATAGTAAAGATCTTAGTAATGAAAACATCTGTAGCACCAGGAGCTGTAACCTAACCCGGGTTATTGTTGACATTCTTTGTCACAGTTTGAAAGTTGAGCCGAGACACTGTAGATCTGAAAGAGGAAATACACATCAAAGCCTGTTTAAAGGTCTGAAGAAGTTAAATAAAGGCTTTTGTGTCTACAAAGGAAATGTCAGCGTCGGTTGAGTCTGAAGACTTAAAGTTTGGAAATGAAAAAAAGATCTGGGGGTGTGATGAAGAGACAGACAGTGAACGATCACTCAATATTATTACACAATATTCAAATCACACTCCTGTACAGCAGCTGTTAGTGCAGGTTTTTAAGTTTGTACTGTTTGTACTTGCTGTAGTTGCTGTGATGTTCTTTGAAGAAATGTGGCCTTTGTATGTTTGTGTTTGTTTGTTTCTATTTTGCTTCGTTAGTGTTCATTGATTAAGGAAGCTGGAAATCTCCACTAATGACAGAGAAGCATTAGCAGAAGAAGACTGACAGCTGTCGTCTTGAGTTGTCCCACGATCGTTGTAAACATGGGAATTTAACCATCACCTCCTTACCTTACACGTGACGTGAACGCGGCACAGTTGACGGCGGCTGAGTTGCATTCTGGGTAATGTAGGCCCCAGGTTTTGAGGATGAAGAATGCATGGAATAAAAAGAGGATATCTCTATTTCTGCTGCCTCAGCTGTTCTATGTTATAGGAGATGCTATACTAAATTAGCGACCGACAGCGATCACTGCAGGTTGATGCAGGTGAGCTCCTCAGGGTGACACACTGTCCTACTTCCCAGCTTCAAGTCGTCACATAAACAGCAATTTTATCACATCCGCTCCCCGGATGTGGCCCATTTCACACTATAACATATGACATAGTTATTAAACATTGTTTCAAACATTCGTCAGGTCAGTTATGTCAGTATGTGGTCACATATTAAGCTAGCTTTGTGTAAATATTGAACAACTAACCTCTACAAAAGAGCTACTTTTTATCTTGCAACCCTTTCCTTTCCTTTCCTTTCCTTTCCTTTCCTTTCCTTTCCTTTCCTTTCCTTTGTTTTTTCCTCTCCTCCCTGTTTCTCTGTTATCCCCACCCCTATCCCCCAATCCTCCTCATATCTCTCATTTCCTCCCCTCATTTTCTTGTTTTGGCATTTCCCCCTTTGTGACCCTGTGTCATCTTCAACAACATCACACATGTACTGTATATTTCACACACTATCCCAGTCTCTGGGCTTGTTTCCTTTGTCATTATTTAACCATAGCATCATAGTGACCAGTGAGCTTCTATGACATCTCTCCTTTCATTTTTCTACCATCCCTCTCTCCTTCTGTCTGTCTTTCCTTCCTTATCTCTGGGTTTAAAGTTGTTTATTTCCATCTGAGTACAGCAAATGTTCCTCTCAGGCATTTTCCTCACTTCCTCTTACTTTATCATGTAATTAAATGAATTACGCAACTTTTGTTTTTTTTTTACAAAATCAATACGAATCGTTAACTAATTATAGTGTTTTTCAAGGTATTTTCATTTTTTTATAAGAAATTATTTAATGACATTTAATGATGCATTTCAGGCAGTCACTGAGATTTGACTTATACATTCTGGAGACGTTACAGTGTGATTATTTAAGCCATATTTTGAAGCTTTACTCTGAGGGACAGGAAACAGTGGAGCGGTGCTGAACTGCTGAGCCCTGTAGCTAAAACAGAAATCAGCTGCCTGGTGGACTGGAAAATAATGAGAGGGGCTTTTCATCCCCATGACACAGTCTCTCTCAGCGTCTCTCCCTCAGGTAGACTACCCTCCCTCTTTTCATCGCTCAATCATCAGTTCCTTTCTTTCTATATTTTCTTTTCTTTGTCATATTTTCTAGCTTCTTTTCTTTTTTTTTTGCCTCGTGTATCTTCATCAATAATTCTCTCAATTGTCACAGATTCTCCTCGTGTCTCAATTATTCCCTCTCAACTCTCCTCTCTCTCTCTCCCCGCTCACCAGTTCAGCCTCTTGATTAAACTCTGTGATATGTTTCCCATTACCACCACAATAGAGGAGCAGAAAGGAGCAATCTCCTGAACTGAGAGTGCGAGTCTCTCTTACACACTGTCGAACACACCGCAGTAATACCTGCAAAGACTTTACCTTTTTATAATGGCAGGAAAGTGGAGAAGTTAGAGGTGTGGAAAAGGTGCTTGAAATAAGTGTGACAGCGACATTTTACAGTAAACGCCACATACTTAAATGAATTTAAATTCCCATCCATATATTAGGAGTTGGTGCATTGAGAGAATCAGTTAGTGCCGATTCTCCAATCAGCTGCAGAAGAAGAGGTCAGAGTTAAAGCCGCTATTTATAAGTTTTGCTATTGCTACGTAGCTAATGTTAGCAATAGCAGCTGTTGCTAAATCCGCATGTCTGCTGTTTGCTGCTGGGTGAACAGTGGGGTTTTTAGAGACCTGCTGCAGCCAAAAACAACGCTGGATTAAAACAGTGAAGCTGTTACAAATATGTTGTAGACTTTCAGTGTAAAGGTAAAATGTAGTGGATGGGAGGTTTGACTTGGCCACTGAGAAGGTTTGAGCAACATGTCTGTCTAGCCTGAAGTTCTTTTTGCTTTTGCTTCGTCTTTGTTGTGTTTTTTTGCTTCATTTTGTTTTTGTTTGTTTGTTTTGTTGCCCAGAGCAGAGCATTAATTCATGCATTAGTTTCAGCCCATATGTTCAGGAGACTTGATAGAAAGTTTATTGCAGCAAAGTTTTACAGTAATTTAACAGACATGACATGAAATGAAATGTTCTTAGAAGATGGACACTGAAACTTATTATGGTTGCACACACGTCACTGTGTCCCACCAGGATGAGGATGGATGGAGGTTACACAGAGTGTACATGCAGCACAGCACTCGTCCATTCGAGTGCTGAGGCTTGTTTGTCTCCATCAGCGTGTTCTCGTTCCAGGATTCATAATGAGGCCATAAACTATCATAATGTACTCCTGAGGATATTTCCTCCCACAGTTACCCACTCCGGACCATCAGTCAGCAAAGATGTGACAGGCTGACAGGCTGCTCAGCTCCAGCACACAAACCAGTCAACAACTGGTTTATTATGAGATGGATCTAATGTCCCAAGTGTTGGTCATTGTTTCTATTAGTAATAAAAGCACTGTAGTTAGTTACTCGAAATCTGGTAACACCAGAAAAAAAGAAAAGTGTTCTGCAGGAGAAATGTACCAGGTCTCCCTAATCCCCTAGCTCCATTATGTAAACCATGTTTCCCTATTTAAACCAGGTTTACTGGAGACAGTCGTCTGTAACCTTTAGTGCATGTAAACACACTGATTTAGGTTGTAAACAAACCTCCTGGCAGGCCAGACTTATTTAGAAGAGAAAATAAAGGTGAACTTCAGTGTCACTTTGACGTACTGTACTTGCCGCACCTGTGGACGCACTTTTCCTGTGCAATTAGCGATTATTAGCAACATTTCCAGTCTGCTCACCTTCAGCTTTACCTCCAAATAAAGTGTTTTAGATTTGGGCTGCAACACAAATGATTATTTTATTATAGATTAATCTGGAGATTATTTCACAATGAATCTATTAATTTGCCGATAACGTTTATTGAATGATCAGTTATTCGAGTAATCATTACTGATGTGTTTCCTGACCTGTTGGACTTGGACTCTGGCAGAGATTCAGACTGACTGAAGAAGATCTTGATGAAGATAGATGCCACTCACTCATATGAAGCTATACAGATAGGAGATGTTAGCTTAGCTTAGCACAAAGACTTGAAACAGGGAGAAACACCAATCATGGCTTTTTCTGAAGATAAGAAAATCAACTTACTTGCAGCTCTAAACTTGAATAATTAACATGTTACATCTCATTTATTTAATCAGTACAAAAACCACAATGTAAAGAAGTATTCTGTCTCATAACCCCCCAATGAACAAACAAGATATAATGTGTGTTACGTTCCCCGATGGGGCGAGGGGATGAGGGGAAGTGACCAATGTAAAAATGTGTCCAAGGAGGAAAGAAAGATCAGGAAGCAAAACAATGTGTGAGGGGAAAAACTAATGACTTTTATTATCAAACTCAAACACAACTAAATCACTGAAAGAGGTAACTAAAAGCGCTGGTTTGCAAATAACTGAGAAACACTAAACAACCAAGAATCAGACAACAAAAGAAAACAGGTAATCGGGACACCAAGCACCCTCCTTCACGGCAAGGAGTAAGACACGCACAGTCGCGCAGCCATCTCGCTGCCACACACTGGGCCACCGGCCCCGACTCAGCTCCCACTCTCCACCATGACTCCTGCCGCTAATTAGTAACTGGGTGCAGCTGCGTGCAGCCCATCTCCCCCATTAGGAGGAGAGAGAGAGAGAGAGAGAGAAGAGAGAGAGAGAGAGAGAGAGAGAGAGAGAGCGAGAGCAGCACACCATACAACACCACTAGTGTTGTAACAATGGTAATTTCTGTTACCACTGGAAAGAGCCAGGCTAGCTATTTCCACCTGTTTCCAGTCCTTGCTCTAAGCTAAGCTGAGCTAAGCTAACCAGCTGCTTTCAGTGGCCTTATATTTAACCAACAGATATGAGAGTGGTATTAATCTTCTCATCTAAATCTCCAACAGGAAGCAAATAGTATTTCCTAAAAGATGTCAAACTATTCCTTTAAGAATTTGACTGCAAAAGTTTATTTATTGACTCAATTATGTCAGAGACTTATCAGTTTATATCAGCTGTTCCTTCAGTGTTCAGACTAAAGTCCACAGCTGATGACTGGTTCACTGTTTCTGTTTGAGGTAATTACCACAAAGAGTAATGATTAAGACTTGTGGTCCCAGCGCCTTGGTTTTTAAACTTTCAAGCCTTCATAACCACTTCATGTTCCTTCGCCCCTCTACACTGTGGCAGCTTGTATGGAGAACTGAACTGCTGCATAGCTACAACAGCTCCCTGCAGAGCTGGGAGCTCTGGCTGGCGGCCCGAGCTCGTGCTTTAGAGGAAACTTTCTTCCTTTATTGTGCGGCTCAGAGACACATAGGTTTGTACTTCCTCTCCCTCTCTCTCTCTCTCTCTCTCTCTCTCTCTCTCTCTCTCACTCTCTGCTCAGCTCTGCTCAGGGCTTGAAGCTTGAAGTGGGAGCTAATGATGCACTGAAGTAGGTTACCAGCCCGCATTAGAGCAGGAGAACAAATTCTGCTGAAATGAAAATGTTGTACGGCTCAATCAGACGCCGAGCCGCGCTCTTCAAGCAGTAATTAGACGCACTGATGTTATCGATTGCGTAGCAGCTTCGATGGCGAAAGGGAAAAAGACGGATGACTTATTTGTTTTCGTAAATGAGGGGGAAGAAATCATTCTTGTCGCATGTGTCCCCGCTGTTGATCCAGGCCGGCTGAGCTTCAGAGCCAGAGCTCGCCAGCCTGGGCCAAGACAAGGAGGTCACATCTGAGGAGGGAGAGGAATCAGAAGACAGATTTACACACAGCATCACCGAGTCACATGTTCACTCTGTGCAGAGAGAGAACATATCAACATGATTTTTATGCCTCCACATCTCAGGAGCGCCTTGAGGGAAGGTCTTCAAATTTGGCACAAACGTTCACCTGGAATCAAGGATGAACTGATTCGATTATGATGGTCAAAGGTCAAAGGTCAAGGTCACTGTGACTTCACGAAACACTTTTTTGGCTTTGTGAACGTAATATCTCAGTAACGCCTTGAAGGAATTTCATACTGTGGCACAAACATTCACTTGGACTCAAGGATGAACTGATCAAGGTCATGGTAACTGCATTTGCCAGTGAACTGCAACCAGACTGGTTGGTAGTAATTCTAGTTTTCAAAGAGTCTGAAACTCACATCACTTCAGGGTCACGGGACAGTTTGTCCTCGCTGCCTCAACACTCGACAGAAAAATATATTTTTAACTAATATTTTCTGCTATTTACACTTGCTCTCATACAAGATACGGTCCTGTGCGTTTAGTGGAGTAATCTTTGATTTATTCATGGAGAATGACAGTTTCCTCCTTGTCAACGAGACAGGAATCAGTCACATTAAACATCATGGAAAAAAATCACATATCTGTGCTCCTTTTACCTGTATAAAGACACATTTTAGTTATAGGCGAATCAGTCAACAATCATGTCAATTAATCACATAAAAATGTTCTCAAAAGTGCAGAGACATTCCTAAAACATATATTTGTGCTTTTCTTTTAATGTCTTGTAAATCTCTTGTAGATCTCAACCGCTCATCCCAGTAAGACTTCAAGCTTTGCGCGTGTACTGCGGAGGACTTGTAGATGTGCAGTGTTGACTGTGAAGTGTTTTGGATGAGCGGTTTCCGAGAAACATAAAAAGAGAAACATTGAACGCCAGTCGGTTCAGGCCGGGGCGACACATCCACGTAACCTATGTCATCGATTAGGACAACGCTGCATTGCAAAGATGGTTGAGCCTGGTCAAAACATGCAAGCTGCAGCTATAAGACCTGCACAGCATCATCTGAAGTGTGGGAATATTTCAGACAGAGGCCCAAGCTTATGGCCTATCACTGCAGCGCAACAGCTACTGTATGCATGGTCACTTGAAACGAAAGCAGCAGTAACAGTAAGACAATGCTGTTTTGTTCACTTTTTATCCCCACCCAATCATGATATTTTATTCAAATTATTAAAGTTACACCAAGCTTCATCTAACATTGTTATTCGGCCATTGTATATTTTTCCATTCATATTTTCAGTATATGTTTCCTTTCACGGCTTAAATTAACATCACATATTGTTGTTACATTCTGTACAAATAAGATGTGGAAATTAGAGGATGATGATTAGATTATTGAATAAAATATTAACTATTAGTGACATAACAAACACATTTTGAATAAATGCTGCACTAGCCCTTTAAATCTCAAATTAAAAAGCTAATTTTAATGCCTCAGTTTTGCAGCCTCGCTCAAAAAATATCACTTACTAAACTGAGAGGCAAAAAAAAATTTGTACGCACATGTAAAATAAAATTCAAAGCATGCAGGGAGCCTTAGAAAATTGCCTCGCCAGCCAAATCTGTCCAGTAGTTTAAGTGCTCAGTGCTGTGGTGTTTTTGCATTTCACTGCTGAGAGATCAACTGTAAGTAAAACAGTGCAGCTGTCTTTTTCTAGTCAGTAAACAAAAATGTGAAGGTGCTGCACTGAAGCAAGAGCTGTGGAAAGACGATGACTGGAGTCAGTACGTTTGTCCAGAAAGATCCCAACTGGTTTATTTATTTTTATTTCTTTGATAATTCAACCTCACAGGTGTTTGTCAAGTTAGAAAACCTCCCTAATAAATCCAGAAAAATAAGATAATAATAAAAAAAAAAAGATAGAGATAACAACCTGGATATATCCTTTAAAATAATGAGATTTTCTCCACTGCAACACAAACCAAACACCTGCTGTCCAGAGCAGCAGAAACAGACACTGATGGAGACTGAAATCTCCCACTCTGGAAATGAAAAGAAGAAATGTGGAGCTATCGGAGGGGAAGGGGCAGAGAGAGACAGCTGCTGAGGTCAGCAGAGACGTACTCCCCCTCTCCCCGAGCTGTCTGGACTCTTCATGAGGGACAGAGGCAGAGATTTAGACAGGATGTGAAATATTGAGTGAGAGGGACGGAGCGAGGGAGGGGGAGAGTGACAGACAGGAGAAGTGATAGTGGGCATAAGGTAACAGAAACGACAGATTTATTCAGCTTTTTACCATTAGCAGGTGTTTCTCTGTTCTTCGTCGTACAGCCGGGTGCACTGACCTCAGCTTCATCAGAGTATTTCAGGGTTAAGTTCTTTGCCCAGAGGCACGTGGACGGTTTTCGTGGGATTCAAGCTTCAGGCCACAAACCTACAAGCTGCTGCTGCTGCTGCTGCCCACAGAGTGAAGTGAGGGAGGAGGGATGAATGTCAGAGAGAGAGAGGAGTATAAAAACAAACTAACACCACAGCTCCTGGCTCCTCTTTTCCCTCCTGCTGGAGTCACCGGCGCTGGGGAGGGACACCACTCACATCACGTCCGCCCTCACAGACAGACGCCGGTCATGAGGGAAGAAGTGTTTCTTTTTCTGAAACAGCCTTCACAGCAGCCATTAAACTTTTATCATGACATTTTAAATTTAACAAAGGACACAGGATACAGACGGAGAGGAGGAAGGGGGCCAGAGTGAGGTCGTCACGTGGACACAAATATAAACACGGTTACACTTCTTTACACAAAGGTTTAAGAAGTAAAAGCAACAGCAAAGAATTAAAAAAGTAGAGCTATAAATCATGGCTGGATTAACTTGTTCAGGGTCAAAATTGACGAAGTTCCTGTTAAAGGTCCCATATAGTCTAAAGGTAGATGTCCATGTGTTGATTGATTATAAAGCAGGTCTAGGTTCTATATTAATACTGTGAAAGTATCAAAGCCTCAGTCCACAGAGAAATGCACACAGCCTGTATTCACAAACTGAGCCTTAAAACCAGCCGTCAGGACTTCTGTAACTTTGTGATGTCACAACAAAACAGTAAAAAGCCACACCCGAAGCCCCGCCCACCTGGACCCACCATCCAACCTTGTAGGATTTGGCTTCTCTGAGTGTTTACCTGAAATCTACTATATTTTTATTGGATTACTCAAAAAATGGTCAGCCAATCAGAAGAGAGACTCAGAGCCTCCTCTCTTCTGATTGGCTAACCAACCTGTTGTTACTAGAGTTTAGATGGTTTTTGGTTCTTACAACCACAAATATGCATATATCTTCTGTAAAAGTGTAAAATATGGGACCTTGCAGTCCTGCAACCAGACCTCCTGTGTTGAGACTATGCTTAATACAGTGTGTCTTGGTTTGTGGTAATATGATTAAACGCAACTTTATTTAGGAAGAAGTTCTACATGAGGAAAAACTCAAACAAGACAGGGCCAGGTCATAAGCTGATAATAATTCAGGGCTCATCTTAGTGGATATTGTACTTTAGTGGTGCAAATTGCAAAAACACAATTTTAATTCATCCCAACTTTTCTTTATGTATTTTCTCGTGTTTTGCTCATTCAGGTGATACTCTTGTTCACTTGTTAGTTTTGAATTGTATGAGATAGCAAACACAAGATTTTGCACAGCTGTGCAGCACTAAGTATTATAAGATGTTTGTTTGTAACATGTACAGGATACAAGTTGAATGGATGAGAGTTTAAATCTTTAAACCACTTTTACTTTCTGCTAAAGACAAAATCATTGGTTCAGATTTAACCAGCGTGTCCTGGGATCTGGTTTGTTCTGATTATAGATCTCATAACGGTCCAGTCGATGCCCATCGTCTACAATTGACACAGTCATTTAATCTCCAGTCACACTCCTGTAGCTCCAGTTTTTTTTTCTCTTCACTTCGTCCCTGTTACTCACTCTCCAGTCAATAATCCTATTTGACCGATTTCTCCGGGGGAAACACCTCATTCATTTGTCTTGTAAGCAAAGGTTTTTGTCAGACGCTCGATCTTCTCTGCCGCCTCCTTTTTCTATCCTGATTTCACTTGGCCTCATTATGCTGTTTTTTGTTTTTCATGTTTATTTCTCTGGTAGTTGTAATCATGAAGAGGAATCTGAAGATCTGGCTCCATGTCAGTTTTATCTGTGTCTCTTGAATCGACACTCACCCTGTTGTTTGGTTGCTTTTAGGGCAGCGCAGATGAATCTGTGTGCTGTGATGAAGTGGTTTGTGTCGTCATGTTGCTGGTTGTTAGGCTTTTTTAGAATATATTAAATCACAAACCCACTAATCTACCTGCTGAGCAGCAAACGGCAGACAGACTTGGTTAGAGAGCAGCTGGTGAGCATTTAGCTGGACACAAATATGACTCCAAATGAATGATGATGTTGTTGTGTATCGGCCGGATGTGCAAGAAGGTAACTGTTTGCTAACAAGGTCAACTTGAATGTTGATGATATCAATATCAGTGTTGTTTAGTTTCACTGCCCCCTAGTGGACAAAACATCGGTTAATGCAGGTTTAAGTTTGATGGGGCTTTCAGACAGAACGCGACAACGGCATCACTGCGCTCTGAAACCCATTATTTCCAATGGCTTCGCTGCACCTCAGCGGTTTGTCGCTGCACCAAGCACAAGTGCACGCACTAGGTTGAAGTTTGACCGCTGCACACTGTGACGAACACCCACGCAGCCAATAGAAACGAGGCATCCAGCCAGGCACGGAAAGTAGTTTCTTGCTCCTCCCCTTCTTCTTCTTCTTCTTATATTAGCGGGGCTAGTGCTAACACTTGCTTCTTAGGCACCGATAGACTCTAAACACAGCGGGAGCTTCTGTCTGAAAGCCCCACGAGTCAGGGCGTGTTTAGCCTAGCTTAGCTTACCATGAAGAGTGGAGGTAGAGGGACGTAGCCTGGCTAATTGTGTCTAATATTCAAAGTCACACCTACCAATTACAGCTTTTGTTTTGTTTAATCAATCATCGTAACTTCACAGAGCTGAACATGTGTAATTTGAATAATGTTCACAGTATGGTGAATAGAAGAGATCGAGGTGAATGAACAGGTTGCCAGATCTAGTCAGTGAACACCGGTTTTGGAAACCTGGAAACCTCGCTCCTCAAGCATGTGCCTCTAAAATCACAAACGTGTATGTATTTATGTTTGTGTGCAAAATACAACAGGTTAACTAGAGGTTAGCTTGACTGAGAAGTGTTAGTAGATGTATTTTCACATTTTGGCCAGAGTCAGGCTTCTGCATCTGTTACCCCCTGGCTCCAGTCTTCTTTTTTTGGCTGTCGCCTGCATGTAGCTATGTTTTCAGGTTGTCCGTTCCATTCTCATGAACGCGATATTTCAACAACGCTTTGGCAAATTTCATCAAATTTGGCACAAACGTTCACGTGGACTCAAGGACGAACTGATTAGATTCTGATTATCGAAGGTCAAACGTGAAGGTCATGGTGACCTCACAAAACACGGTTTTGGCCTTGTGAACACAATATCTCAGTAACGCCAGTAACGCCCTGAGGGAATTTCTTCACATTTGGCACAAACTTTCACCTGGACCGTGGTCAAAGGTCAAGGTCACTGTGACCTCATGAAACATGTTTTTGGCCATAACTCGTGAATTCATGTGCTAGTCAACTTCACTGTGATGTCATAATGTTCTGCATAAAAAAAAAAACTTCTCAGAAAGAGAACTAACTCAGCTGGATGGTGGAGGGATACAACCACAAGGAAGTGATTCTAGTGCGCAGATAATCATGTCTCCGGCTCCATGAGACTGACGGATCTTCTAGTCTCAGTTTTTTCCCAAAATGTCGAACTCTTCCTTTAACCCACAGTTAAGTGACGGTGGGCTGCTTAACACGCACACACTTCATCGTACACACCCTCTCCTCCTCTCACCTCACCAGTCTCTCCCACAAGGCCACCACTGAATACTAATTGCAAGTATATTTTTAAAAAAAAGTGTGCATAACCTCAGCTGCATTTGTGTATGTGTGTATGCGTGGAAGAGGCAGCTGGGAGACTGTGATTTGCTGAGAGACGGAGGGAGGGAGGGAGGGAGGGAGGAAGGGAGGGAGGGATGAAGGGAGGTACGCATTGACGAAGCGAGAGAGAGGGAGAGCGGAGAGAGGGAGAGCACTGTCCCTATCAGCTTCTTTTTTGCTCTGCGATTCAGGCAGCCAGCTCTCCTTTCCTCCTCCTCCTCCTCCTCCACCTCTTCCTCCGCAGCAGTATCAGCAGCAGGAGGGAGAAGGGGAAGACAGAAGGAAAAAGATTGGACGGAAAAAGATTGCAACAGATAAACAAAACACACAAAGACGAGGAAGATATGAGAGACAGCAGCAGTGGCGGCGGTGGTGGCAGGAGAGCGGCGTTTTCTCCCTCAAACACCCACACCCGCTGAGTGTGCAACGGGAAGAGACTATAGCCGGTGCAAAGAGAGTCTTGAGAGCAAATTGTGACTGAGGGAAGTGGATCACAGAGGAAGGGGATAAAGGAGTGAAGGATGACAGTGGACCTCTGCACATGGACAGAGAGCAGGAGGAAGGAGTGAGGCTCTGTCAGTCAGTCAGCGCTGTGACTGTAAAACTGATGGTATCCATTTTACAGTGGGAGCAACAGGAACGCTCACTCCTCTCTGAGCTCAGTCTCAGCTCCTCTACTCCTGCATCTTTTTTGGATTCTTCTCTTTAATTTATTTTTGTTTGTGTCCGGCCTCGTGACGAAAACCGAGGGAGCTTTTTTGGAATCCCTTGCTCCGGAGTGCGACGGCGGCTGAGCCTCCCTCCCACCCCTCTGTATCTCCCTCTATTGTGTGTGTTTGTGTTCATTTCAGCAGAAAGAGCTTATTGTATGCTCGTGTGTGTGTGTGTGTGTGTGTGAGTGTATGAGTGTGTGTGTTTTACCTCCTCATTTCCGCATTTTGCACCCATCTGTTTCATGCTGGCTGTCCGTTCACACCTATGACAGTGTTTCATACCATCTGTGAGAATGTCAGCAGCGTGTGTGTGTGTGTGTGTGTGTGTATGTTTAAGGATTCATCATTGTTGTGTGTTGTCACTGGCTTTCGCTAAAAGGTGGCAGCTGGACAGGTGTCACCTTTGGGTAACTTGGCTTCCTGTTGTGAGAAGGTGTGTTTACAGTCGCCTGGAGAAATCACACTTCAGCGCATCAGCCTGCCCTGAACTGCAGTTTATTTCTGTCTAAACTTCAGCAGACGGAGCTGGATTTAACCACACCGCTGTGACCGGTTCTCACCTGCAGAACAAAGTCCGGCCTTCTCACAGGGAGTCACTTATGTACATGTATAATACATGGCTGTCTTATCAATAATTCAGCGTCAGGTGGGCACCCTGGTGTTGCCTGGTGAGTGTTGATCAAGGCATTCAGGGCAGCGTCACAGTTGGGGGTTTGATTTCCCGCTGATAGCCTCTGACTGACGTGATGATGTCGCTGAGCACCAGCTGCTGATCTCACCTCCAGCTGTCTGTTGGCACATCAGCCTCTCCCACCATTTACTGGACCACATCCACACTTTTTTTTATCTCTTTGAAGGAACTTTGAAGGATTTTTTTTTATTTCTTTATTTGGCATCTTCGGCTTCACCTTTCCTTTTGGAATTGAAGCCCAGTCCTGCGTGATCCTCTCTGACCATGATCGGTGTTAACAGCCTGCACTCGGCAGGGCGCCTACGCTCACGCTCTCTCTGCACCGTGCGTTACGGGAGGGACTTCCGGATGATGGACCCGTTCCGCTATCCCAGAACCCCGCGCTCGCGCTCCCTCAAGCCCCTGGTGTTCCCAGACCTGCTGGGCAAGGCTCAGGACGGACAGAACCACCCACAGGCCAGAAAGAGGAGGAAGGTACTGAACACTCGTCAGCTGTTTCCTGTTGCTTTTACTTTCATGAGTCACGTCATTTATCACCAGCTTGTCAGTCGATCTTCAAAACTAATCTCCAAACTGGAATGAATCTTTTTTTTCATTTTCCTACTTCATTTCACACCAGTGTGACACATGTCATAACAAATCACATTTATCCATCATTACACTGATGATAGCTCATTGTCGTTCACAGCCAGTTGGCCAGATGGTCTGGTAGGTGTTTTTTTTTTTTTCTTCCGATGTTCCACATACAAAAAAACCATTATTGTATGTGTTTATTGTTTGATTTCCCATCATCCACATATGGAGTGTAGATCATCTGAGACTGGTAGATTGCCACCTCAGCTCAGTGCGCCGTGTTTCTGTAAAGCCGCCACTCAAGGCTGATGGCTCTCATTCGCTGGCACAATTCGGTGACGTTGATGAAGCAAGTAGATGAAGGTGATGAAGATCCACCCTCGTCTCAATGAGCCTCCAGACTGACTGACTTGAGTCTGACTGATGCTCTGATTTATTCTCTACCTCCTTCTACCTTTGTTTTAAATCCACTTGCTTCCTTTTTTTAGTCCTTAAATCCACAGAGGAGTCGCTCCGCTGGTGAGACTCTGTGTTCCCTCAGGATTTACAGTAAGGACGGATTTTCTTTTTTTTTTTTTTGTGCAAATAAAAATATTCTTCAGGAGAAAGTCTCTGCTGGAAGATAAACTCAGCTGTGACACAGTTTCACTTCCACTTATGTTGGCTTAGGAAGAAATATAGACATACTGTATATGCACACTTGCACATTAATTGAAACTTATGAAAGAAAACAGTAATGTGCACTATTAAATCTACTGTCACTACAGACTAGAGCTGAAACAATAAGGCAATGAATTGAAAACAAATTTAACTAATAACAAATCTTACTATGCGATTATTTTGCAAGCACAAATACTGTCGTTCTATCCTCTAAATTTGCTGCTTTTATGCGTCTCATGTAAACTGAGGGTTGTTGGTTTGATATTATCACACTGCTTTGCTAATTATTAATCTATTAATCAAGAAAACGTTCTGCAGATTAGTCAATAATAAGCCTCAGCCCTGTTGGTGCCTGTGTGTACAGTATGTTGGCTGCATCTCCTTTAATTATAAGATTCACATCCTTGATTGTTGGCATTTTTTATTTTTATTTTTTGTTTGGTTGCAGGGTAAAAGCTCCGGATCAAAGCTCTAAGTTTGGTTCTTTTTTTAATTATTTATTTCTCTTGATTCACTCGCAGCGTTCTGCAGAAATAATCTTACGAATGCAGCTGCAGAAGTGAGACAACAAACTAACAAAGAGCGGAGAAGAAAACAAAGCAAAGATATAGAAGGAACATAATAACAGAGTTGCATTATGACACATTAACATTCACTTCATTTTGTGACATTTTTTTTCCCAAACATTTTTGTCCATAGTTTTAGTTTGTAGGTCATTTTGCCTTTTCATCCACTTCCTTTTAATCCACTTTTCTGCTCTCCTGTTACATATTTAAAAAGTATGAGGGATTGTTCCCAGCACTGCAGTCATAGGGTTCATTTTCAGGAATACTGTTTATCTATAAGTCCAGTAGATCAGTGGTTCTCAAACTCATGTCTAGAACCCTAAAGTGACACTAATTAGACCACAGACCCCCATCTGAAAAGATTTTTACTTTTACTTTTTATTTTTATAACAGAAAGTGTTTGACCAAAACAGTCATACATTCTGTCATTGTGTTACTTATTAATGGATTTATAGTGAAAATAAATGATTCCCCTTTTTGCCGGGGACCCCCTAGGAACCCCCTTAAGGTTCCTGGAGAACCTTCCTGGTTCTGTGAGAACTGTAGTAGATCATCATCTTAAGACATGACCAAAAGTCATGTAGGTAGTTTGCAGATTTTCCTCCATGTTTCCTCCTCCTTTAAGCTGTTGGTCTGTTCCGTTTGGGGCTAAAAATATCAGTTAATAATTCTCCATTGATATTCTGTTTGCATTAGCAACAAGGACGTTCCTATATATTTATTTCCATGTTTCATCCTCAGTTTCTTTCTCCAAGCTCATTTACTTTTAATTTGCTCGGTATGATCTTGTGACTGAGTTTTGTTTTACTGCTGATCTTTTAAAAACTCAGCAGTTTGTACTGGATGAGCCTCTGTAGGAGGAGCACAACGCTGCTGCTGCTGCTGCTGCAGATCAGTATACTTTCACTTTTACAGCTTACAAATTCACTGTTAATATTTGATGTTGGCCAGACTCGTGCTACAGAGGCAGTTTGTCTTCCACTCCTTTGAAACATGGCGGAAGCTCGACTGTATTTTCTGTCGGTCGTGATTATTAAAATGTGTGAACGCATTTAAGTTTGAATGCTGAGATTTTTTTTTCACAGTAGAATGTATGGAAACCAGAACTAAATCTGTAAATGTTCAGGCTGGGCGGTGATTAATATTCATGACGCTTTGGACGTTTTTCTGATCAACGGGAAAACGCTGGAAAAGAACCTGATTAGACACAGAAATCAAACCCTATTATAAATCCAATTTCATTTGAGTAAAAGTCACAATGCAACACCATGATACTCATAATGGGCTGGAAGTCTAAAACAGCTGAACTCAAAGCGAAGACCATTTGCGGCAGCTCTTTAATCAAAGGAATGTAATGGAAAATGATCGATTTCAGCTGAGTATGAGGTTTTCTTCCGCCACAGAGGACGTGCGGCATCGGTCCACCAGGAATTCGGAGGTGAGCGAGGTGGCGATGAAGTGGCTGTAAGTGTCCTCTCCATCACCTCCGCTGTCACAGCTTGTCCATCAGCTGCGTCCAACTGTCCACGTGTCTGATGGCTTCACGCTGTCTTCTCTGCTCCGCTGCAGAGCACGCTGTGAAGCCGGGTCGCTATATGTCACATTCAGCTGAAGGTCTCGACTTGTCACTACGGATTTTGAAGGAGTTAAAGTCAAACGTGAAACCTCTCGCAGCAGAGACGCTCCCTCATTAAAGCGTCTTTGATCCTCTCTGCTGTGTTGTTCAGTAGGTCTGTTTTTGTTTCGCTCGATCATGATGATAATGAGAGTAAAGGAGTGGTTTTTGTTTTCTGTTTTTTTCCCTGAGAGTGGAAACAGTGACCCAAAAAATGATTTAAAAACTGGTACAAAAAAAGTGAATCCAGGCGCAAACGAGCTGAAACGGATCTGGAGTTGAAAAAAACATAAACATAACCCAATTAAAGTTGGAAGAAATTATGCAGATACAATCATGGAGCACTTTATGATAACACTGGGTAGTTCCTCCATTTGCTCTCTTCATGTCATTGATTCATAAAAATGTAGGGAAGTTTTCCTTTTGAAATTCTGCTCCATGTTGCATCACATCATTTCTGCAGGTTTATCAGCTGCACATACCAGATGTGTTCTACTGGATTCAGGTCTGGAGACTGGGGGGGGGGTCACTGGAAGTCACTGTCATGCTCATGAAACCAGTTTGAGATGACTTTAGCTTTGTGACGTGGAGCATTGTCCATTAGAAGATGGTGAACTGTGGCCTTAAAGGGAAGCACAGGGTCAGATCGGTATCAAGGCTGGCTCTGGTTTTGTCCAGAGTTGTTGAGCCCACTGCAGCCTCACGTTTCTGTTGTTGGCGGACAGGAAGTGGAACCTTGACGTGGTCTCTGCTGATGCAGCAGCATCCACCTCCAGGTTGGACATGTTGAACATTTTGACATACTTTTCTGTTCACCAATAATATGTTACGCACAAAATATAATTATCTTGATTATCTAAAATATGATATGAGGTTTTAGGTTTAAGGAGCAGCACATAAGTTAGCTCTACATTAACCAAGGTCAAAAGTCATTCTGCATAATGAGTACTTGTATTCAAGTACTTTTAATACTTTTGTAGTTTTGCTTAAATCTAATTGTGAGTGTTTTTTTTTTTACCATGTAGTGTTTCTTTTTACTTCCGACACAGCATTTAACTAATTTGTTATTCTTTTTAAATGATTAAATGATTAATCGCTTAGAGTCTGTAAAATGTCAGAAAACATGGAAGATGTCCAAGCTCACATCTTCAAATAGTTGCTTGAAAAAATTAGTGGAAAAATGAACTGATTATTAAAGTCTTTGGCAACATTTTTTCGTCACTGCAGCCTGTAGAAAATGACGTGCACTGTCCTCATCGTGTTGTTTTTTCATCGTTGTGTTGTCGTTCATGTTCCTAAGCTGTAACTTAATTTGGTCCGTGCCGGTCAATGCGTCCGCGTCAAACTCTAAATTATTTATTGGCTGATCGATCGGCCGGTCTATCCATCGACGGGCCGGCTGCGTGGTGGATAATGGCTTCGTAACTGATGTAGTGGCGGCGGCTGACTGATTGGGTGATTGATGGATTGTTAGGTGAAGAAAATGAGTTAAGCTCAGGCGAAGGGCAGTTTGAGCAGCGAGAGAAGGGGGGATGACATTTCTCTGAGTACAACTTATTGAATGAGGCCAGCTCGCTCTGCGCAGCCTTCACAGAGAACCACAACACACCTGCCCGCCCTCTAATATCTGATCAGACCTCCACCTGAACACGCAGCTGCTGTTTGTCGTGTGTATCTGAAATGTTTTTTTTTTTTGTTTACCTCCACAGGCTCTCTACAACTCCATCAAGAATCAGAAGCTTCAATGGACACTGTAAGTGATTACACACACACACACACACACACACACACATACACACACAAACACACATTGTCCTAAAGGGAAATAATGAGGGATATTGATTAGCTTGTTAGCTTCCTCATTAATGACGTGAGTGTTGTCTGGCATGTGAAGGAAACATTAGTGTGTCAAGGGTTGCTATTCTGGATCACAGTTTCAGAGTGCCTCAGCGATGCCAATTAAGTCACCGGCTTTCCAAGCTTTGTTGCCATGGCGATGGCACCATGGATACGACTCCATAGCTACCGCATTGCTCTTTCCTCCCTGCGTTCTCTCAGCAGCAAACACACACACACACACACACACACACACACACACACACACACACACATATACGCTCACTGATAGATGTACTGTACGTGTAGATATACGCATTGGTATGAATGTATGTGTAGATACATGTGAACATGAAACGCAAGGAAAGACAGAGAGGAGAGAGAGAGAGAGAGAGAGAGAGAGAGAGAGAGAGAGACAGAGCCAACTCGTTTTAAATGGCTCTTTACCTGCATCCTGTACAAAGGTGTGACCACAGCCTCCCACTACCTTTCCAAAAATAGCAGCAGCAGCAGCAGCAGCAGCAGCAGCTCCCGAAGCAGCTGAGTAAAAGTGGTCAGAGGAGCAGATCGAGGAGGAGATCCACAGAGAGGCAGGCAATCCAGTTCAAACATCTCCGCTGACATATAGACGGCTATTTAAACACCGCGCGGCGAGGCCACGGCGGGACGGGGAGAGGAGAGGTGTCATTTTTAGACACGTAAACACCATCAAGCAAAAGGAGAATCCATCTCCGAACAAAAATGAATTACAGATTAAGAGATTCAGCTCACATGGCTCTGCTTTTTTGTGTGTGTGTGTGTGTGTGTGTGTGTTTTGTTTTGTTTGTTTTTTTGGCAGATAGTTGCACACGTTCATTTTTTCTTTAAAATATCTCAGCTGGCCGAGATCACTGGAAACAGACTAAATTCTGTCTGTGCTGGAGTTCTGCTTCGAGAAGCGAGGCACAGTGTCACTTTTTGCCACCACTTTCACACCCCACTTGCTCGGTTGATGCATATTTCATCACACTGAGGACGTTCTTTCACTTGCAGACTCATTGACTTGAGTTCACAACACAGGTTCACTAACACCCTGTGACAGATAGACCTCACGTCTGCGTCGATTCTGCTGCTTGTGCGTCTCTTGATGGGAAATATTTTCGGTTTGAAATTGCATATATTCTATTCTGCTCTATTCCTTTCTATAAATAGGTCAGCCTCAGCGTCGATTTATTCATTTACTCCCAGATTGAGGTTTAAAAAAAGAGAACTACTCTCCGTCACCTCCGAGTGTAGTCGAAGGCCTGCGATCGAGGTGTGATTTTCAGACACTAAAACAAACTGCGTGTTGTGATTATATGAATACAGATTGTTTGTGTGTGTGTGTGTGTGTGTGTGTGTGTGTGTGTGTGTGTGTGTGTGTGTGTGTGTGTGTGTGTGTGAAATCGGGCATGTGCATCTCACACACAGGTGTGTGTTTGAAACATAACGCAAAAAACAGGGGCCAGGGATGTTATTTCACACCCCCACAGAGAAAGGCACGCACACGGCTGCTCTCAACTGCAGTTAGAGGCACCCACATGTTCTTCACTTACGCACACACACACACACACCCACACACACACACACGCGCACACACACACACACACCCACACACACACACACGCGCACACACACACACACACACACACATACAGCACAGACATATACAGTACACGCATGCTTCCTCGTTGCTTCGGGAGCGGGGGTGGAGAGCAGAGGGAGAGAGGTGGTGGGCACAGAGAGACGCAACAAGTCGGAGATAGAAAGCAGGTAGAGCAGGATGAAGATGTGAAGATGATGAGTGTAGATTGGAGCCTGCTGTACGTGCAGTGAAGACCCATTTGCTCTATTAGTCCTTTTATTCTGCTAATCCCCTTTTCTCCTCCTCCCTCTGTGCCTCTAATCATCCCCTCTCACCTACAGCAGAGAGCAGAGAGCATCGCCTGACATTAAACAGTAGAGGCAGACATCGCCCTGGAACACTGACAGAAATGTGTCTGTCACCCTGAGTATTGAAACCTGCATAAAAAAATGTTTTTGTTTGTTTTATCTAAGCAAAGTTCTTGTGTGTCTGCTTGTGTTTCGGCAGCATTTTCCATTTGAGAACTTTGGCTTCTTTTGTGAAGCGAAAAGTAGTTTCTGTAGATAAACAAGTTTATAAACAGCATAAACTTATGACTTATGAATGTAAATGCACATCTCTCCAAGTAAAACGTAGGGAAAAAACTGATCAATTTGGTATCTGTAAAACTCAGGTATATCCTGGTACTAACAAAAAAATATCCAGCCCAATTTAACACTATCCACATATTAGATTATAACGCTTTAAAAAAAAAAAACCCCCGCTTGTTCTCTTATTTAGGTAAATAAATAAATCAGCTGTTATCTGGATGGTATGAAGGTAAAAAAAGAAAAGAACTAACACTGCAGCCTGTGTGAATGAGGAGAAGCTTTGTCATGTACAAGAGGATGTGTGTGGATGAGTGTCCTCTTTCACTTCACTGTGTCTGGAGTGTTTTAGTGTTTTTGGTGCAGAGACTCAGTGACACAGGTGACAGAGCAAATCTGTTTCTATTGGCTGCTGATGCAGCAACCTCAGCACAAAGAACCCAACATAACCCCAACCCAGCAGGTGACATCAACATCCTTTCCTTTCCTTTCCTTTTCATTTCATTCCTACGATTTTCTGTCCTTTATTTTCATCTCCTCTCCTCTTCTTGTTTACATTCTTTCTCTCTTTTCCTTTACCTTCATTTCTTTTCTTTCACATTCATTCCTTTTTATTCCTATATTTTTCTTTCTTTTCTTTGCTTTACTTTTCCTCTCCTCCCCCAATTTTTCTTTCATTTCTTTTCATTTCTTTTTTCTTTATTAATTTATTTCTTTGCTTTCCTCTCTTTTTCTTATCTTTCTTTTCTGTTCTTTCTTTTTTCTTTTCCCTACCTTTTGTTTGCTTTCCATTCATTTGTTATATTGTTTCTCCTCTCCCCTTTTTCCTTCCCCCCCTTTCCTTTCTTTTTTGCTTTCTTCCTCTCCTCTCCTCTCCTCGTTTCCTCTATCACTCATATTATGTTGATGATGTTCTGCCATCTGAGAAGGATGAGCTTTGTCTCTTTTTCCTCCCTCTCTACCCCCCTTTCTCTTTCTCTCTCCTCCCTCCACCCCCCCTCCCTCTCTCCAGCTCCTCCACTTTGTCTCTGTGTAGAAAGGGATTCAGGCAGCCCGGCAGTTACCAGGCAACAGGCTACATGCTCATTGGCTCTGTCTCCGCCTCACATTTTCTCTCTGGCTCCTGCATGGGGTTAACTGCTGTTATGTACTGTTGGTTACTCATAGCGTAGTCTCGGGGGGGTTCGGCATCCAGCCATTTTTCTATTTTCAGACTGAACTTTTACATGGGTGCCGCCTGGTGAGGTAACAAGTGGAATTGCCATGTTACCTCACCGGGCAGATGCAGAGACAGTTGCTGTTGTAGCCCGAAGCATCGATCATCTGCTAATGTGACAAATCCCTTTAAAAACACTAAGAGAATAGATACAGCGCTTTGTGGGGGATTATTGAGAGGAGAATGGGATTATCACTGCTGCAGCTACATGTGTTGTTAATATTGTCTTTCATTCAAATACAAACCCATACTCTAACACTTCAATATATTGTTAAATATATATTTTTATGTGCAGCATTACTCAAAAACAGAGGTTTAACATTTATAAACAAAAATTTATATAGAATTGGATGAAAAATACTTTATAAAATTGTAATAAAATGATAAAAATGGAGCTAGTAGACATGAATATAAGATAAAACTTATAGGAACTATAATAACTTATAGGAAATACACTAGACAAGAATATACAGCCAGATAAAAATAAAATTAAATGATAAAACATGTAAAACTGTAATAAAACAAATAAAAACAGATAATAATGAGCAGTAAGATTTAAAAAATAACCAGATTAGATGATAAAACATTTGAAAATTGTGATAAAACTGTAATTAAAATAAATAAAACAAATCAACATACAAAGGGGGCCCACAGACAAGAATATACAGTTAAATAAAAGACAAAATTAGATGATAAAACCTAGAAAACAGTAATAAAATAAATCAATACAAGACATTAAAACAGAAAAATGAGCAAGTAGACATGAATATGAAATAAAAACAAAACTGAAATACAGATCACAATGAAAAACTCATATAATAAACAAAAACACAGTGTTACTTTTCACGTCTTTTCCGGGAAAGACACACACACACTTACACGCGCACACACACACACACACACACACACACGCGCACACACACACACACACACGAGAGTAGTTAGCTCGACATAAAGCTGCAGTCAGAGACAGGCAGCACTCAGCAGCTCATAGGATTCCTCATTTTCAGAGATGGCTCCTCCAGGCCTGTTTCTAATGAGCGATGAAGACTTCAGTCCACAACTCTTCATCCGAAAACTCCTCTAATGAAGAACGGAGTCTGGTCAGTTTCATTCAAATCTGAGAGCTGCCAGTGTTGCAGTTTGAACATTAAGTGACCTGGATTCAGAGTTACACACTCTTCTCCCTCTTTAAGTTTTATAACCAAGAGGAAATCTCCACTTCATTTGTATTAGCTGTCATGTTTTGTATTCGTTGTCTGCAGTGGAGTTTTTAGGTGGTGAAATAACTTCTCCGGACAGATGCTACACTAGAAAATGTTTATAACGCAGACAAGTTGTAAATGAGCCACTGGTTTGTCCTGAAAAATGTCAAATCTGAACAGAGACAAAAGAGGAAGGAGAATGAATAAATATACAAAAGAATTAAAAGGACAAAAGGAGATGATGTGTTCCTCCTATTCCAAACCAAACCCTGTGAAAAAAGGGGAAATAAAATAACACAACCCCATGACAACATGACAGGTGAACAACAACAGTGTCAGGGTGAAGTTAGAATTTTCTTATTTATAGTAATGAAAAAGTTTATTCATGCAGAACTTACCTGCAGCCTAGATTACTAGAAAACTAATGTGATGCTGTTGAGCTCAAACTCAGTCACTCTGGCTTTTATATCCATAACATTAACATGTGTGAAAATCCTGCTGTTTCCTCAGATTATACCAGACCCTGGATATCTGCCAGATGTGCTACATTACTGTAAAACAGACAGATGTTCACTCCTGACAAACTGTAGGATTCAATCAGTATTATTGATCGGACACACAGGGTCATGAAAAGAGACTCTGTTTTTTCTTTAGAAATGTATAACCATAATAATAACATGACACGTCTTCCATCCACAGCATCAGTCTGCTCCTCCAATCTGCTGTCCCCAAACCGAGAATCTAAACACTCTTCAGATATTCATCAGACAGGCAGCACAGTGAGCTGCTCTGCCTCAAAACAGGCCTCAACACACGTTTAGCGTTTTCGCTACAACAGCCTGAGCTCTGACCAGATCACTGCAGCGCGTTAACTCACTAACCTTTGAGATTTTAGAGGTTTGAGGGACAAAACCAACTTTTCATCCTGATCTCCTCATAAACTCTTGTCATTTCAGGCTCACCTCACTGATGATGTCGCTCAGAAACCACGAAAACAGACGATTACTAACAGCAATCTCTCAAATTTAAATGAGGCCTTTTCCATCCATATTAGCCTATAAGTCAAGAGTCATATTGTCTGTTGTGTTATTCTTGTATTCTCCCACCCTCTCCCTCCCTGTGAAGCAGTAGTTCCCAACCGCCGCGATGATATTGCAAGTGGGCCGACAAATCATTTGCAAAAACTAAAAGTGTAATATTTTGAAATATTTTGAAACAATATGATCTTTAAAAACATTTTAAAATGTATGAGAAGGCCTGTCACTGGGATAAGATGAGAGAAAACATCCAAAAACTGGAGTATCAAAACAGAGAGCTGGGTAGCAACAGGAAAAGAAAAAGAAAAAGTCAAGAGACAGATGCTGAATTGACCAAGTGATCTCTCCTCTGTCAAACAAAAAGGAAAAACTGAGCTTCCTCTGCTCTCACTTCAGTCCTGACTGTTTATCGTGATGATTAAAATGAAAACGTCAGATGTGGGCCACCAACATTTTTGAGAGTGCGCCATGAGTTGGAAAAGGTTGGGAACTGCTGCTGTAAAGATTCATCTATCTGTTGCAATGAAAGCCTTCCTGTCTCACCTCTATGAGGATCCTTGTGAGGAAGAGTAACTGTGATGTGTCTGCGTCTCTGAGAGAAGCTGCCCCCCTCCCCTCCCCTCCCCTCCCCCCGGTAAAGATGCCCCTGTTTTTCACCTCGCTGGGTTGGAACAAGATAGATGGTGTCACTCTTGTTGCTGTGGTGCGTTTTTGATCAAGGAGATCGGACGTCTTCTCAGGAGAGCAGGAGACGAGCACAGGGAGAGAGGAAAACACACACTTAAAGCTTTGAAGGAAGAAGACGCTTTCATTCACGCAGGTGTCCCCCCCCCCCCCCCCCCCCCCCCCCCCCCCCCCCCCAGATACACGGCGCTTTGTAAATGTCTTGTGCAACAAAAGCTCTGCAGAGGCACCGGCAGGAGACGGCGGTGTTACTCATGTGTTACTGTGCGACATGAAAGTTTCCCAGTGAGAGTGTGAAATCTCTGGACCTCTTGTTCCACGTGTAACAACCACAGACTGAGAGGCAAATGGACAGGATGAATGATGATGTGTTTGTTCACGTTGCTAATGAGACATGACACATAAGTGTTGATCACCATGGAGTCTGTGTATTTAATTTATTTATTTATTTATTTATTTATTTTGTCTCCATAGTGACGAGGAAGAGCTGCGGAAGTCGTTCTCGGAGCTGGGGGACAGCCTGTGCGACTCCAACACCTCCAAGTCCATGAAGAGGGTGGGCAGCAGCGGGAAGCCCCTGTCGGAGGAAGAGACGCAGCCGTCGGGAATGCTGCTATACAAGAACGGGTTCCTGGTTCGCAAAGTCCACGCCGACTCAGACGGCAAGAGAAGTACGACTCAGACACTCTCACTCAATCAGACTGTGGCCTTTGTCATGATGTGAACCAACAGAGTATGTAGGCCAGGTGCAGGACAACAGATTCAGTTTTTTTCCCTCTTTCATGAGGTGAGAACATTTTTCCATAGCAACTGACAGAAAAAAATCTCACCTCACAGGTCACACAGTAGCTGCTCTGAAACTAAAATTTGCTTAAATGTCCCATATTTTCCTCTTCTTCTGTGTTTTATTTGAAGTGTTGATACATAAGAAGATATATTTGTGTTTTTAAGAACCAAAAAACCATCTCAGTGTAGTTTTACATCTCCTCTCTCAGGCTTCTCTCCAATCAGAAGAGAGGAGGCTCTGAGCCTCTCTTCTGATTGGCTGACTGTTTTCTGATGCAATAAAAAAATTAGCAGATTTCAGGTAAAACACTCAGCTGGGGTTTGTTGTGTGCATTTCTCTGTGGACTGAGGCTTTGATACTTTCACAGTATTAATATAGAACCTAGACCTGATCTATAATCACACACATAATCAACACATGGACATCTACCTTTAGACTGTATGGGACCTTTGATTGATCTTGCTTTGCAGTATACATCCCCAATGTCATAAATTAAATAATAAAATCTTAGATTCTTCAGTTGGACACAAACAGGACTCCACATTAATGACCATGTTGCTCTGTAACTACTGGGTGCAGAAATTTGACTCAAAGTTGCCAAAAACAAGCCAGTTATTGCAGGAGTTGAAGTTTTCAATGAAATGTAGTTTTAAACAAAAGCTTTCGACATCTTCTCACCAAAAGCACCAAATACACACTGTCTGCTCTGTTTAGACCGACAATAAATATCAAGTCCAAACAAAAGAAAAGGCAAAATCCCCACAATCCTCTGCTCCATGAAATTCCTTTTGATTTTAATTCATCTCCATTAAATCCTCGTCTTTGCGTTCTGACCAATCAGGGAGCAGTTTTCCAAAGTCCTGTGTCATAACCGGTTTCACACTCGTAGTTCCACATTCACATCGACTGCTCTGTTGAATCAGCTGTGATCCAATCAAACATCTATGTTTTCACTCTCAGTGTGAATACGGTCTCTCCAACTTACATAACGCATAAATCAGCTGCTGGATCAGTCTATATGGATAAAAAGAGATGTAACAGCCAGTTAAACACAAATAACAAATAACAAATACCAAATGTTATCACAAGGTATATACATTCTGATATTATTGAAATTCATACAGCGGTTTCTGTGTATTTTGAACAGTGTATCATAGCTTTAAGAATATAGGTGTATATATTTTTGCTATAGAGTTTAGGAAGATCGGGGCACTAGGAGGGTGTAGAGCTGCAAAATCAGATTGAAACAAGCTTCTGACTGGGTGATGGCATGTTAGTATTAATAGAAATAGAACATCAAGTCGATAATAGACCAGTGTGAGATGTAACTTTAGGATAAGAATACCGTGACATGCTTCAAATAAACCCTCTGCCTCCTGGACTTGTACAGTGCAGTGGTTTAATTCACAACAAAGTTGGATTTAATTTGGATTTAACTTAAGATAATATGGAACATGCTAGAGCTCCCACTACAGGTACAACAATGTAGATTATGGTACATGTTGTATATAAGCAGAACATGATGCTCTGTTTATTCTACGTGTCTCTGATTTTGTGTCATGTTTTTTATATAGTTTTTACTCATCATTGGAGAGAGATTAAATGCATACACTTCTGCTATAAGTTTTTATGCTGCTTGTATTAGTGCAAATTAAAAAAAAAAAAATATATATGTATATATGTGTGTGTATTACTACAGGTTTAATGTGAACATGTTTTCTCCTCCTCAAAGCACCAAGAGGGAAAAGAGGGTGGAAGACCTTCTACGTCATCCTGAAAGGGTTAATTCTCTACCTGCAAAAGGTAAGTAGTTCAGAGTATATTTTATGTGTATATATAAAATACTTGTGTACTTGTGTGATAAAGTAAGAGTAAGTATTCAACCTTTTACTGTAAATAACAGGTGACTGCATCTCTATAAACATTCTGGTTAACTTTCAAACCAGAAGGTGTATCTTCATCCTCACAGTAGAAACCAAACAAATATGTTCTTCACTATCATGTGACCTGTCCACACACAGTCTCCTGTAAGGCTTTATGTTAACGTTTGCAATCACAGCTATCTTGGGAAGTCGTTTTATTTTGACGCCTGTTTCCTGTTTACATGTCTTAGAAGTGTTATTACATAATGTCCTCAGCCAGTCAGGCCCTGGCAATGAGCAGAGGAGCCATGCACAGTGGTGGGCCTGGCTTTGATGAGGGGCAACCTCTGCCAGCGTCACAGGCCACCGATGCTCCAACTTCCTCCTGAATGGAGAGAAAACAGACCATCTGCTCGAGAATGAGCCTGTAGTGACACAGCGGAACTGTATCCAGCCACAGTGCTTTTTATGTGACGACCAAAATCTATGTGAAGCAAAAGGTCGAGTACTGAAAAGTTGGCCTTGAATGTCGAGTCAGCCTCTTATTTATAATAGCATAATAGCATTCTCCAAACTGAGGGGTAGAAATAAGAGGATTTTCAAGTCAAGTCAATTTTTACTTGTATAGCACTAATTCACAACATAAGTAATCTCAAGGTACTTTCCAAATAGAGCAGGTCTACACCTTCTCTTTATAATGTTATTTACAGAGACCCAACAATTCCTACCAAGAGCAGCACTAGGCGACAGTGGCACGGAAAGACTTTCTTTTAAGAGGCAGAAACCTCGAGCAGAACCGGACTCAGGGTGGACGGCCATCTGCCTCAACTGGTTGGGTTGGGAGACAGAGAGAGAGAGAGGGAGAGAGAGAGAGAGAGAGAGAGAGAGAGAGCAAAAAGCACAAGCATTGACAAACTTAAAACTAAGCCCAGGCCTAAACTTCACTAAACTTGGTCATGTACGATATCAAAGAATAATAAAAATGACTTCTACTAGCTTTTTGTTGACATGATTTGCTGTGATGATTATTTGTCCTTTAGTCAAACCAGCAGCATCACAATGAATGAATGTAGATTTTACTTTTTACAATATTTTTTTACTCTTCTCAATGGAAGTTTGTGAAAAGTTCAGGGAAGTTTATATTTCTTTCATGGAAACAACCTGGTTTGTATTTATTGTATTATTCAGGTGGTAGAGTGAGTTGGCTGCTGAATCCTGGGTTGGCGGTTCGATTCACGGTTCCCCCGAACTCAGGTTGCGTCAAACCTATGCCAAATCAAAGATGCAGATGGTGATCTGCTGATGATGACACTGTGCATTTCTCATTCTCATCTTCAAGTTATTGGTTCTGAAACTCAGGTCCCAGCTTTACTGTTCTCCAGTCCAGCACTGGATCAGTTTTAAATCCATCTGAGGGTGAAAACAGAACTCCCTATTAATCCAGTTATTGCAATCCAGTTATTGCTTTATAACTTCCAGGTTTTTGCTCATCAGTTGAATTCAATAGGGATGGTTGCCGTGCTAATGTTTGCTAGCGCGTCTTCACCCTCCTCCCACTGCTCCAATAAAAACACTGAATGTCCTTAGTCAGCTCACCAACTTTAATAAGTGTTAAGACCCTTCTGCGTTCACCATAGCAACCATTTCTAATTTGTAATTGTCCTGTCAGGGGGAGTACAGGCCTGATAAGCAGCTGTCTGACGAGGACCTGAAGAACGCCGTGTCCATCCACCACTCTCTGGCCATGAAGGCTTCAGACTACAGCAAGAGGCCCAACGTGTTTTACCTGCGCACCGCCGACTGGAGGGTCTATCTCTTCCAGGCACCGTGAGTCCCAGTTACTGCTCCTCACTGAGCTGACATCATGTGGAGAGAATCACAGAGTGCACACAAACACTAAACGCTGTACGATTATCCACTCACACAGTTTACAGCGTGTGTGCAGGTGCACCTGCACAGCGTCTGACTTCTATCCAAACAATGTGTGGTCAAAAGTATGTGGACACCCCTGTACATATCCTCATGTGTATTTGATGGTTTAAGGTGTGTTTCATTGTTTCTCATTTCTAATTAAGGTCAAGTTTAATGCTACAGCAAACAATCAGTACTTTTACATGCATTTAAGAGATCAGATCTATTCCCTCCCCCTGACCTGACCTTTGGAGACAGACAGAGCAATGAGACATTCAAACATCAAGTGGGGGAAAGTGACGTGTTCAATTCCAACTCAGGCCTTTTGCTGCATGTCCTCCCCTTCCTCTCTTCCCTAACGTTCCTGTCTGTCTCGATCCCAAAAAAATAACTAACAAAAGAAATCTGTACTCTTTAGCAGGTTTGTCTAATCCTGGATTAAATGTACCTGGTTTAAGAAATCATCTTACTGGAGAAAGACGACTTGTATGAACAGTTTGTGGTTGTCTCTTTCCTGTTTCATCATGATAATATCTGTTTGAATTACACTGTGGCTTTCAGGGTCAGATCAGACCTCCAGATTCATCTGCCTCTAAAAAGAGTCTTTGTAATACTAAATATTACGAAGAGAAATAAAAAGACGCACGACTTAGTGAGAAGTTTAGGCCTGTTTCTAGTTTCATTTCATGTGTCACTGCATGAAAAAAAAAAAAAATGCGATGGGAGGGTGCACTATTTCAGGGTACTTTGATCCTGCTCTAAAATCTTGTTTTGTGGCTGACATCAAGGAGAAAGCTGCAGGTTACTTCATGCTGACTGACAGACTACTCAGCTTTATTTGGCAGAAATGATGAGAGCGGCAGCTGAACTGGATTCACTGTCGGGACGTGAGCTCCTGCAGCCGGTTGTCGAGAATCGCTGATCTGAGACCAAATCCATGAACAATAATTACGCAGAGGTGCACAAAAAAAAAAAAAAATACATAGAAACAGTTCATGAGCAGCGATGAATTGTTACGGGCCTTACTGACAGCAGATAAAAGCAGAGCTGTACACACGTTACAGATGATAAGACATTAGATTTTAATTAGGATTTGTTATATAATTCATTGTAACATTGCTCTGGGGAGCTCAGATCTCTTTTGGGGGAAACTGGTCCCTGTGCACAAAGCCTGGCCTGCCCTGAGCCGTGACCTCAACCCCAGACCTTATCACCCAACATCTGTGCTGGTCTCACTGATGCTCTTGAATTCGACAAAACCTCTGCAGCAGGTTCAACATCTGGTGGAGAGATGGAAAACCAGGAGAGTGGTTCTGTTACAGCAGCAGATTAATGATCATAGTTATGGAATGACATGAGTGTAACACTACTGTGTCCACATACTTTTGGCCATATGGTTGATCACAGCTGAGCATCCAACCTCAATTAACAGCATGTGTGGCCAGCTGTGCACATGTGGCCCGCGGTGTGCAGAACACATGCTGAGAGCACACGGATCAATGACACACACACACACACACACACACACACACACACACACACACACACACACACACACACACACACACACACACACACACACACACATGTTGAACAGGACGTACAGTATGCTGCATGCGAAGAGCAAGGTGAAGGTGTGTGTTGTTGTGTGTGTGTGTGTGTGTGGGTGTGTGTGTGTGTGTGTGTGTGTGTGTGTGTTAGCAGCATCCAGGAAGTGGCACATGAGTGGCCACATGTTTCAGCCCCCAGGAGGACAGGCTCTGTGCTCCAGTTGCAGCATGCATTTGTCCCAGATACTGTACCCCTCTCTGAGTCTCTCTCCTCTTTCTTCCTCTCTCCTCTTTGTCTCTATCTCTCTCTTCCTCCCGCGGGATTTAAAGCAAGGCTGTCTGATTCAATCTGAATTTCCTCATGGGCCCCTAATGGGTCTGTTAGTGTAAAACAGGCCCTTTTCTCTCATGGATTAATTGGCTCCAAAATAATTTCTTTGTCAACAGCAAGGCTGCATTTCCTGATAATTATTCCTTTGATGTTGTAAGTTAGCCGCGTGCTGCTGTGAGAGGGGAACTGATAAGTGTGTTTGTACCTACTGCATGTGCTTTGGAGTTGAAGATATGTCTGTTGTGTGTCTTCGTGTCACAGGAACGCGGAGCAGATGCAGTCCTGGATCACACGGATCAACACAGTGGCCACCATGTTCTCGGCTCCTCCTTTCCCAGCAGCCATCGGCTCTCAGAAGAAGTTCAGCCGGCCGCTGCTGCCGGGGACGATGTCAAAGCTGTCCGAGGTAACGTTATGTTAACAGCTGCTTCACAGCTGGGTCCTGGAGGGGATTAAATCTGGTCCGAGTCAAGTCAAGGGCCCTGTGAAATGAGAACAATGATCCGTGCTGTGCCGCCATTTCCAATAGGCGTTGACACATAACTTTTCATAATATAAAGGCAGAGTAATTACAATTAAAATTAAAATTTCATGAATAAACACTCGAATAAACACTGTAATATATTACTAATGACCACTACTGGCAATGATTTCAGATATTTCATTTCTCATGTCAAACTGTTGTGAAATGTGATTTTAAATACATTCGGAGGTCTGTTTACTTCAGCCCAAGACACAAATTAAACTAGAATGACATTCAGTTGAGCGTATACCAAACAATCCTACACACATCTGTCTAGTTCAAGATCCAAACATTATCTCCTGAGAAATGTCACAATGTCTTCCACACCAAAGTTTAATGGTTTCTTCACTGACCTGTGACACATCCCTCCAACCGGTTTGGTGCAAATAGACTCAGTAGTTTTTGCGTAGTCCTGCTGACAAACAGACAGACAGACAGACAGACAGACAGACAGACAGACAGACAGACAGACAGACAGACAGGGGTGAAAACATTCCTTTGAAGAGGTTGTAGGTAACATTTGAGTAAATACCCTGAAAGCAATCACACTGCCATCGTGAGAAGTTTAGTTGTTTTAGTTATGACAAGACGTTTTTCTTCTTATAACAAGAATGTAGAAGGTGCATCACCAGGCCTGAGACACGTCCCATGTACTGGAGGAGACATCTGTTGCTTGTTTTTCTCTTAATTTCCTGCCTCCTGTCTCTCTACAGTGCACTGTTTAAAAAAAGGCAAAAATACAGAAACAACCTAATGAAATGATGTATTACGCAAATTATGTTATTTTAACGTGAGCAGTTATATATATGTGTATGTAAAATATTGAAATCGTAGAGAAATTACATAGAACTGTATTTTATACAAGAAATATCAAGACAATATTCAGCTTTGGCTGCAGAGGAACATATGAGACATGACTCTATGACAACAACAAAATAATATTATATGTATTTATAAGAGCTCAGTGATACAGGTAATGGACTCAGACAGGAAAGAAAGGAACAGAAAGTGTTTTTGACGTCCGTCACTCGCCGGTCTCATGTTTGTGAGATCCAGACTGTCATTCAACACAAACCAAACTCCTGCTGTTGATAAGTCGTGATCTTATTAACAGTATTTGTAATGAGTCATTAATAAAACCAGTTTGGTCGATGTGGATTCAGGTGTATATGATGGAGAGCTGATTAGAGGATTGGGAACAGGTGCACAGGTGTGTGTGGGAGTCAGTCATGTAGTGGGATAAAAGATTAATAATTATTCAGGCAGGTTTTTATCGTTCCCTCCATCCCCACCCTGATGGCAGTGTTGACCTTGTGTTTCCAGGAGGAGCAGGTCAGATCCCATGAAGCTCGATTCAGAGCCATCTCCACTGAGCTGGCCGAGCTGCGCTCTTATCCTCCTGACCGCAAGGTCAAAGGTCGCGAGCTGGAAGAGTACCGCCAGCGAGACGAATATCTGGAGTTTGAGGTGAGATGAACTCAGATAAAGAAAGAAATGGGAAAATCAGTGAAGCATTAAATCATTATTACAGTGCTGCAGCTCCCAATTGTCTGTCTCTCTCTTACACACTCACGCCTCTATAGAAAACACGGTACGGGACTTACGTCATGCTGCTGCGGGCTAAAATCCGGAGCGGTGAGGAGGACCTGTCTGTGTTTGAGTCCCAGCTCCTGGAGGACAACGGGCTGCAGAGGGCTCACTCCAGCCCCACGCTGCAGGACAGCAGCCAGGCCAGCCAGGCCAGCAGCACCAGGGACGGCGCCAACAGCAGCAAAGCCAGCGGCTGCAGCAGCAAAGTCCGACAGGAAGGCCAGAGACACAGCTACCGACAGGCCGTCAAGAAGTGAGACAGGGCGGGGGCGCCGGGAGCGGCACGGCGTTGCACTGCCAGCGGCAGGCTGTCTCCCTGCATAGGTTTTTATTTGAGATCCAGGAGCTCTGCTTGACGGGGGAGCTGGAGTGAGGGTCTGCTACCCCACGCCCTCCCCCAACCATGACGCCCTACCCGGCACCCCAATCTTCTCATCTACCAGAGGAGGTGCAGATCCTGTGACTGGCAGAGCGGCTGGGAAAAGACACCAGCGAGGATGTTGGTGCAGGAGGTGGGAGGAACAGCTGGGGGGTCACAGATCTGCAGAGGCCAGGTGTCTTTGACAGCTGGGTGCGGTGGCAGACTGAACTGTGCACTGAGATAAAGGGGGTGCTCACAGATTGAACAGGGCACCACACAGGGACCTACATCCAGCATCCTTTCCTTTTTCTCTCCCCTTTTGTTCTTTGGAGGCACCTCTCCGGCCGCGTTCTCCCACCTTTCTTCTCGACCTTTCACTCAGTTCTGGGACCAAACTTGTTTACACATTTTAAAACAAACATCACATTTTAGACGAGTGATGATTTGATTGCAGTTGAGCTGTTACCGCCTCTCTGATTCAGAGAGCCGTAATAGTCACTGGACCTGTCAAACATCACCAGGTCTTTACGGAGCCATTACATTCCAGCTCCTCTTTTTTTGCCACATCGCCACGGTGTGTTCACATTCCATTACAGGAGCGGGACGTTACAGCTTTTAGCTCCTGCTTGCACATATTTCACTGAAGGCGGTATCAGCTACGGACAGTGCACAAACACGTGATGAAGAAGTGTGATGAAGAAGAGGGCGAGGCTGCAGCACACAACACGATGAGATGCTGCAGCTCGGCGCGGCTCGTCTCTCCTCTTTCCTCCAGTCGCTGACGTCCAGTTGGAGGGCGGCAGCATCAGTAGAAGTCCACAGTACTCCTGATCAAAAGAGGTCTTTTTCTTTTGTTTTTGTTTGTTTGGGTTTTTTTTTGTTGTTGTTTTTTTTGTTTTTTTGTTTTGCTCTACTTGAACCGGCGATCTCTCCTCGAGTTGCTTTCGCTTCTGTCCCGTGATGTGCTTCTGTTCTTTCTACTTCTTGGCCGAATGTCGTTGTTTTCTCCAGTGATCCGCATGCCTGCATCCAGCACAGCTTCTTTTAGGCCTTTTTACTACGTCGAAGGCGAAAACTGAGAGCAGCAAAGTTATTCCTCTAAGGTCATGTTTCGTCCTTCTCCTCATGCCGGTGCCATATCCCAACACGTGTAACCTTTGTCTGTACTTATAGCCTCTCTCATTTCTATAAACCCTATTTTAACACTCACCAGGCAGACCCTGAATGTTCTTGTTTTTCAATATTTTTACAGTATTTTACAGTCGTTTGTTGATGTTGAACCTACTCCTCCTCCTGTGTACGTCAAGTGTATGAAGAAATATGATATTGAAACTGTAAAAGGAAATATGTTACCCATACTCTTTGTAAACATCCAGGATATGTTGTGTATATATATAACGCACCATCTGCTGTACGCTTATATTGTAGGATATATGATAGTATATTTACAATATATTCAACGCACTGTTGTGAAGACGCATTAGGTACACGCAGAGTTGGCATCTTGTAAGTCCCAAAAGCGCTACACGATAATCATATGTTTTTTTGTTTTTTTTTCTTATATGGTGGAAATAATTCAGCACAATATGAGTATTATAGTAAAGTCTATGTACCTATCAAAGATTAGTAAGTGATCAAAGGGGGTTTGTGACAAGATTACGCCACATGGAAGAGAAAAAAGTTAAATGCTGCTGTGGAAAATGGCCTGATAGCATGATTGTTGTCAGAGATGCATGAAAAAAGGTGAAGTATGTAAAAAAAAAAAAAAACAAAGGTAAAAGAAAGAAAGGCTGTGAGGACAGGTCTGGAAACATATAATGTTAGGGAACGTATGATTTTGGTAGCCATATACACCTCATAGCATTATATGACGTATAGCCATTTTCTACTCAGGCTTTTAAGCGACACCTTTGAGCAGCTGCAGTGCCAGCGTCCGACCAGCAGGGAGAGCTGTTCAGCTTTCAGTTCCCTTCTTTCAGCCATAATCACACCTGCTGCACCTGCAGTGAATATGCATGGCATCACCCACTCACCTGAGGACGAGGGGGGAGGGGGGATGGGTATCGCAGGGCTAAATGAGTAAGAGGACCTGTTTGTATAACTATGGATGTCAAAGTGTGTGAGTGTGAGTGTGTGTGTGAGTGTGAGTGTGTGTGTGTTCAGAGATGGCTGTACAGAACCTTCCAGCCAGTGAAGTGAAGGAATATTCAGGCTTAATCAGAGCATAGTGTTTTGCCTCTGCTGAAACTATTGTTGATGAATCAATCAGCAGATTGACAGGAAATGAATCTGCAAGTGTTTTGATGATCAATTTAATGTTGAAGTCATTTTTAAAGCAAAAAAAAAAAAAAGCCAAATATTCCCCTAAACTAATTTATGTAAGATTTATATAAGATTTACTTCTGTCCTTGTCTTCTGTGAGAGTTAAAGTGAGTATCTTTGCATTGTAGAGATCTTGTCGGACTAGAGAGGTGGAGCTGCAACTAATGATTATTATCACTTATTGATTTATCTGTTCATTATTTTCTTGATTAATCATTTTGTTTCAGAAAATGATGAAAAATGTCATTTTTGGAGTCCAGCAGCCCATAATATTCAGTTTATAATTGTAGAAAACTAAACCAGCAAATAATCACTTGATTGTTGGATTTTTCTTTTTTGTTTGTTTGTTTGTTTGTTTGTTTGTTTCCCCCTAAAAAAAAGACCCAAATGAGTAATCAGATACCAACTATCTTTGTGGGTCCAACTAATCAATTACTCAACTAATCACTGCAGCTCTAAAACGAAGCTGATTTTCACTGGTTTTGGGACATTTTGTCGATTGATCAATTAATCCATAATGAAAATGATAATTACTTGTGGCTCTGCTGCAGTTTTTATTTTCATCCACATCTCATCTGCTTTTCTTGTCTGCACTCTTCCGTCACCTCTGTCCATCACTTTTCTTTTCAGTCTGGTGGTTTTTTAAAAAAAAAAAAGTTTATGTGTATATTTGTTTCAAAACTGAGCTTGATCCTGCACCTTTTACCAGTTATTTAACATGACATTACCGCTGTGTATTTATTAATAGTTGAACCTGCTGTTTATGATGTGGCCAAACTGTCAAGGAGCAGCCAGACTCAGCGTTCAGTGTTCATGGTCTATTAAGAAGAGGGACGATGAGTTTTGATTCATTCTTGAAGATTCAGTCACATCAGAAAAAATCTCTCAGAATTTATCCTGAAAACTTAAATTCTTTTTATTCCACATTTAAGCAGGTATCACCTACGTTACCTTTTGACTAGAAATAACTTTATAATCATTTGATTTCCACACTGCATCTCTAGCTGCACCATTTACAACAAGCAGCCACAGATCACACGCATCATTTAACGCAAATTTAGCACAAACACATTGTACAGAAAATGTGTCCTGGAGCTTTTGATCATATCACACAACCTTCTTCAGCACATAGAGTTCATCCAGATGCCGTGAAAATGTAGTTATTGAAATGTCCTATTGATCCTTTCGATCTCAAACTTTCACCAGGGTCAATGAGACAGAAGGAAATTCATAAACTATTTTGATAGTCATTTTTCAAGCATTTTCTGGTTGTAGCGTCTCAGATGTGAAGATTCTTTGACATATACGACAGTAGAAGAAATCTATATCTAAATCAAACGATTTAATGATGTCACCTGAACTTCGGAAATTCTATTTTTGCACACTTCACAGACTAAAGGGTTAATCAAGGAAATACTCAGCAGGTTAATCAATAATAATGTGGAAAAAAAAACACTTCCTGAGATTTTAAAAATGAAAGAACAACTGAAAAATCAACATAAAGCTTTTAAGATACACTTTGGCTCCTTCATGTGTGTTTTGGTCTGTACTGGACTCAGTCTTCACACAACCTTGACAAATCATACATTAATTGAAAGCTCTAAGTTTCCTGATTGAATCTGTTCAAGTCAATTTGTCATTGCAACAGCTGTTGATACAGAACTGGTTGAGACTTTTGGCTCCAAAGTGTTTGCCACATAAAAGGAGAAGAAGAACTTACATTTCTACTGTGTTTGTGCCTCTGTAACTTTGGGCTCTGACATTCTGATACTTGGTTGTAAAATGTAAAGAGTTGCCTTTGAAAGGAGACCAGGGTTATGACCGTAATCTAAAGGGTTGAAGAAGAGAGACCTTTTATTTTGGACACATTATTTCCAGGCTTGTGCACAACAACGGGGGTGTCTGTTAGAGGGTTAATTGGAAAATGTATTTGGAGACTGCACTGAAAAAAGTGACAACAAATCAACTACAATTAGTGCAATAACTTCATCCTGCTGCATATTATATGCATTCTAAGTACAGTCCATTCAGTGTGGATGGATGTGGTATAAAAGGAAGACAGTTTTTCAGAGCTTCCACCTTGGCAAAGTCTCCAAGGTCCCCTCCCCTCTCCTCCCCTCCCCACCCTCCCTCTCCCCCCTGTGTGTTGTCACCACTCACTTACATCAAAGAGCAGCTGCAGGATCTCCATGGCACTGGTTAGCATGGAAATGGCTGGTTCCCCTGGTGACAGCTCTGTGATGCTCAAGTGAAAGTCACCTCGTTGTACTGCGTCCACAGCGGTAGAACAACCTCTGTGGAAGCAGCAGTGCATGCCTGCAGCAGTCTGGGCGAGCTGTCCTCTGAACGTGCACCTGTTTCCATCACAGCCTCATTTCTGAATGTGACATGTAAATAAAGCATGAGATATTATGGCCTGCTTTCATTTATATTATGGTTAGAGTATTAAAAGAAGGGTTAATATATAAGGTAGGTCAACATTTTTTCCCTGTCCTTGAGCTCATGTTTTTTTTTTTGTTTTTTTTTTATCAATGTGAATGAAGGAAATGGCTATATTTAATGCTGTTGTATGCTGTTGTGTTTTAGAGACTCGAGCCAGCTCATACAAATCTTTTTACATGTAAAGGTCTCATCTGATCCATCTCAGTGTTTTTTAGACTGGTGCAGGTAAGGCAATGTTCATTTTATGCTATACATACAGTGAGCTACATGTGTCACTGCCTTGTTAAAACTCACCAAGGAAATGTTGTTTGTGCAGCTTCTCATTTTGGGAGGCGTAGAAGATAAAAATAAAAGCGTTTTGAAAGGTTTACTGTGTCTGTGTGGAATGTAACTGAAGTACATTTAAATATTTCTACTGTATACTCTTACTCTTACATTTAAAAATAAAATGTACTTTTCTACCAATTAAAATGATTTGACAGCTATTAACTTTTGCAGATTAAGACTTGGAAAGCCTCTAATGAGAATTTGAATGTTCAAATTAGCTCCAGCTGCAACATTAAAATACCACTAACACATTATTGTTTCATAATAATGGTTCAGTAATTAAATAAACAATAAGACATAGCTCACAGGAGGAATTCTACTGCATAATGAACATTTTACTTTAGATACTTACAGCACATTTTAATAATACTGATTGATGTACTTTTACTTAAGTAAATTTATAAATACAGGACTTTATTATATGATACTCATATTTGAGCATTTTTGTATTTAGGTATTTTTAGTTTCTCTCATAAGGAGGCCCCCAAAAGATATCTTTGGATGACTAATGACCAATTAACCAATTAAGAATAATAATAATTATCATGGGCTACTGATTGGGACTATTTTTCCACTATCTTTTGACATTTTAAAGATAAAATGATTATTCAGTTAATCAAGAAAATAATTGGCAGATTGAAGATTAATTTTATGTGTAATTTATTCTTGCTTCATTTATTTTTGCTCTATTTTTATTTATACAGAGGCCACAAAAGTCCCAAAATTGATATTTGTTTGTGTTTTTGACACAAGATAATAACTTGTATTAATCACAATATATCTAAATCAGTAGTCAAACATTACAGTGATGTTACAGTGTTGTATTTATATTTTAACTTAGCTGTTTTGTTAAACAGTTTAAGTGTTTGAACCTGGTTGAACAGCAGGAGTTATTTTGTTGAACGCACCCTCGGGTCGTTTCGAAGAAGCACAGCCGGGGTTTCTGGTGACATCACGCAGGAAAGTACACAGTCTCACGGCGCAGGCAGCACTGACCTGAAAACAACAAGACACAGCCACATTTCTACCGACAACGGCTCATGACACCATTGTAGAGACCCCCAAGTAAGTCCCAAGACACGTTTTAACGGCGGTTCGTCTAAAAAACATACACTGAGGTGTCACTTTACTGCCGTCGAAGCCTTCATTTCCTAATGCTGGAAAGGTAGTGAACGGCTCCGGCTATTTCCCGGGCAGCTGTCGCTTGGCTAAAGAGTAGCTGTTCGGCAGTTAGCCAATGAAGCTAATATTTTAAATAGTTTGCTTTGTGTTTGTATTCTCATAACTGGCATCTCTTAATTATACGTGTTACTTGTCAGAATAAACTTCTTTTTTGTGCCACATCGGCATAAAATGTCAATTTCACAACGTTATTATGCTAACACCGAAAGTAAACTGACATTAGCCTTGCAGCTGGTCCAGGATATAGTCGTGCCCCTGTGCTTGACAGGTTCATTTAGGTAGACGAAATTTAACAAGCTCATTAGATTCATTACTCCATATGCCTTGAAAGTAAATGTATTGAAATAAAGCTATGTTAGGTTATTTAAACGTTATTTATACATTTTGGCCCAGTTTGTGTTACAATTTGAGCTGCATTATTTCTTTTCATAATCTGAGGATTATTATTTGTATTAATCGATTCTTCCTCTGTGAAACCCCCGAAAACGCATTTGTAATTTACCATACACACATTTTACATCTTTACAAGAATCGAAGATATTCAGTTTACTGGCAAGTATGACGTTGTTAAACATTAAATTCTCAAATTCGAGAAGCTAAGAACGGCAAATCTTTGTAGTTTTTGCCTAAAATATGGGTAAAATGATAGTTATTGGTGATTAATTGTTTGTCCCATCAACTAACTGAGTCATTGATTATTGCAGGTCTAGTTTTAACAATGGAGAAACCTCCCTTCAGGCAGAACCAGAACTGCGGAGACTGGGAGCTGAGAGAGAGGCTGGGAATGGGCGGCTTTGCCCATGTTTACCTCTACCAACATCATGTGAGTGTTGTGCCAATTACATGTAAAAAGCATGAAGGGGCACCTTGGAAAGTAACCCATAAAATAACTGCATCACAGTGAAAGTGAGGGGGAGTAAATACAACCCCTGCTGCAAACGGGTATTAAAATAAGCCTTTCTTAAAATGTTAATGCACTGTTACTTTTAATTTCATGATCTAAAAAGTTAAAAGTTTGAACACCTTTCTTAGTCAGTGCTTTAACACCCCTTTGTTAGCTGTTGGGGGGGGGGGGGCGTACCAGTGACACAGGAAATGCTGCACTGATGGAAGAATGGATTCTACTAAATATCAGCAAATTCTGGATGCAAATATCCTGTGGTCAGTCAAGAAAGTGAAAGTGAAAAGAGGCTGGTTTCAGGACAATGAAGTTTTTTAAACAGCCCACACAGTCCCTGAACATCACTGAAAATCCAAAATTAGATCATGAACATGCTGTGAGTGCAGGAAAGACTAAACATATCTTGGAGCTTGAAAAGTGGGTGAAAATTCATCAATCAAGAATTGAAAGACTCTTATCTGCTACAAAAAGTGTTTGCAAGCTGTGATATCTGACAAATCAGAAGTTAAAAAAAAAAAAAAAAAATCTTTTTTTTAAGTTCATGAAATAAAAAGTAACACAGTATGTCTTTAATGTCTGTTTTTTGCAGGGGTTGCTTACAATTTTTCACTTTCAAAATCAACAAAATATGTGATTTTCCCAAACTTTTGAATGCAACTGGATAGGAATCCTCCAAAACATTTATTACATTTTTATGCATTTATGTGGTAATGAAATTTCTGTCGTCTGTTTTGTAGGAAACAAATGAAAAACTGGCAGTGAAGATGTGTCGTCTGGAGCTCACGCCAAGAAATAAGGACAGATGGAGCAGAGAAATCCAGATCATGAAAAAGTTTGTACTTATTTTCTTCCTGTGGGGACAGTTTGATTTAAAGATTATACAATGGTATCCTGATATCATAATGATGATACAGCTACACAGCATTCAGTTAGATGAAATGTGACATCTGAGTTACTGTGCAGTGTGTAGCTGTGGTAGCAGTGGATGACTACGTAAAATCTGTATGGGTGTATGAAAAAGTAATGTAGGTCTGACTTGTCCGTCTCTCTCACTCAGATTAAATCACATAAATGTTGTGACAGCCCGAGATGTCCCGGAGGAGATGAAGCACATAGCCTTAAATGATCTTCCACTGCTAGCCATGGAGTACTGCTCCAGAGGAGACCTGAGGAAGGCGAGTGACTCATTGAAGAGTACATCCACAATAAGCCAGCAAAAATTGAAAATGCTATTTACTTGTGAAAACATCATGTGTACGCAGTAGTGTTTTCAGGTCATTTTCTTAAAGGTCTCTGTCCAAACTAAAACACCTGAACTATAGGAAAACTGCTGAACCTCTTTGTGTTTGTGCTCTTCAATCAACAAACAATAAAACTGTCAACATCTGGAAAGCAGTGTGACAGTCTGAGCTGAGTCTCAGCTGATTAACACTTTTCTGCTTCCCCCTGCTCTCTTTGATCACATTAATATGTTAAATTATCGCTAATCTCATTATTTAGGTCTGTATTTTTCTGTTTCTGTTGTTGACAACTGAACAAGCACGAAATAATGATTTGATCTCAGGTGATAATTGCTGCCTTTTAATGAGGCACAGCTGCTCTGCAGCACCGTGGTTAACATCACTCTTTTATGACAAAATCAACATAAATGCAGCTTCATGACAACACCTTAGTGATTGGTTGTATTAGCTATATTAAAATAAGTGATCACAGAGAGGGGTTTTGTTATTCTATTCCGAAAGCTCTGTTTTTTTTCCCAAATAAAATAGAGTTTTTAAATTAATCTTCTTTAAACACTGTTTGAAAAAATCTCAGTTTTAAGGTAGCTTATCAGTGCATCTCATGTCAGCAGGGTTGTGTTACCATTCTGTCATCACATGTAGATTTTCTGCAGGTGTGACAGGGTTGTATTTGTCTTGGTCACAGGTGCTGAGCAAACCTGAAAACTGCTGCGGTTTGAAGGAGAGCGAAGTGCTTTCATTACTGAATGATGTTGGTATGTCCACTGTTTTCTTTTCTATGTGTGCACCTTGTTCTTTTACAGTCTTATGTAGTTAAACCACTGATTTCCCACTCTAGGATCTGGTATCCAGTATCTGCACGAAAACAAGATCATCCACAGAGATCTTAAACCTGAAAACATAGTGCTGCAAAATATCAGCGGAAAGGTAAACTTCTGCATTTTGGTTTCCTGCCTCCTCTGTTTGACTTGACACCATCTTAACATTATCTCACATTTACTTCTTCTTCTACAGCTCGTTCACAAAATCATTGACCTGGGCTACGCAAAAGACCTTGACCAGGGTAGTCTGTGTACCTCATTTGTCGGCACGCTGCAGTACCTGGTAAGAACTTAAGAAAACAAGTAGTTCCGTCTTTATCTTCCTGCCTTCATACGTGATGAAATGTTGAAATGCTAATGCACCTTGTCACAGCATGTGTTGGATAAACAGTAGAAAATTATATAATCACTTGCTGTAAATTGATAGATGGGGGAAAAACATCAAAGTGGATAATGATAAATGGATCGTATTGACAAGTTCCACTTTTCCCTGCAGGCACCTGAGCTCTTTGAGAATAAGCCATACACAGTCACTGTGGACTACTGGAGCTTTGGCACAATGATATTTGAATGCAGTTGTGGTTTTCGTCCTTTCTTGCACAACCTGCAACCTGTGCAGTGGTAAGTCAACCTGAGTAAACCAGTATGGCATACAAATTTGGTGCAGGAGTGATTTATTTTAGCAGTTAATCAGTTTGTGCTGATGATCTGAAAACAACGATAAGTTGGTTTTGTAGTTTGACAGCACCTTAAAACCCTGAGCTCCCAATTCGTATTTTTCTTAGAGTGGTAACTCAGTGGAACATGAACACACAGACATGATATACTCATTTGTAGATTCAGTTTGACTTGCACTTTCAAGTATCATTATTTCTGATTATTAGTAAGTATATTAGGAAAGGACCATAAATGTCAGTGCTGCTTGGAAACAACTGACACCAGCATTTTCCATGACTAATAATTATATTTTGAAGTATAGCCAAAATTAAATTTGAAATAAAATTTTTATTTCATTGAACTTTGCTTTTTGTGCTTTGTATAGAAAACATTTCATGTTTTACAATGGAATCATTTTGACATGTGAATCTATCCATCATCATCCTGTCTACCGCTGCAACTAGTGACTGTTTTCATCATCAGTTACTCTTTTAATAATAATTACTCTATTATTAATATTTTTCTGGTTAATCATTTAATCTATGTAACATCAAAACATTGTGAAGAAATGCCTGTCACATCTTCACGGAGCTGAAGATGACATCTTCGGATGTCGTGTTCTGTTCGACCAAAACCCTGATATAAGACAGCAAAAGAGGCAAATTCGATCAGCTGAAATCAGAGAATATTAGTTTAATTATAATAGTTGCCGATTATTTTCCGGTCAATCAGCTTATTGATTAATCGACTTCTGTCTCTCTTCATCCACAGGGCCAGCAAAGTACGGAATAAAGGTCCAAAGGACATCATGGCTGTAGAGGAATTAAACGGAGAAGTCAGATTCTCCACACACCTTCCCTACCCCAACAATCTGAGCAGGTTGGAACCATGTGACTCTTAAAATCCCTTTTAATTAAAGATTTGGCAGCCGTTTATACACATTATCACAGTAATTATGATAGGCGGTTTGTGTCCTTTTCTGTGAGGACAGATTGTGTTGTTGCACACTGCCCATGTCGCTTGGTGTCTGTAAAGCCAGGAGCTTTTTACTTGTGTTGTAGTGATTCAAATAAAAAGCAAAACAGACCTTGAAGACATGTTTAAATTGCTGTTTTATAGGACTCTGTTGGAGCCGATGGAGGCTCTGCTTCAGCTGATGTTAAAGTGGGATCCTGTCCAGAGAGGAGGCAAACTGAACTCCGACACTAAGAAACCCCTGTGCTTTGAAGTGCTGGAGCAGATACTGAGTATGAAAGTGAGTTACTGGTAGTTTTATCAGGGCTGTTAAGTCAGCTGCACGGAGTCAGCAGTTAGCATCTTGTAGCTGGTACCTGCTGTTTGTAATATTGTGAAAATGCTGAGGGTTACTCTGTCATTACTTGTGCCGATACAATACCTGAGTTTCAGTGTCAGTATCAAAACAGTTTGTCATCTTCTTTCTGACTGAAAGCTATAGGATTACTTCAAAGGACCTGAGTGTTTCTTGAGGAGAACTGAAAATGCTGTGTGTGTACATGGCTGGAAGTTGAAATACAGGGTTTTGGTTTGTTGGGTTTTGGGCTTTATCTTGATTTAGGTTATAAGAAGTTCTAAATAAAACACTCAAAGAAAAAAACACAAGTTGCCTTGGACATTAAATGCCAACTTGGTTTTCTATATGTTGTGCTAGGAAGATCTGACCCTGGTGGTGGGTGTTGGGAGCACTAATGTATCTACAGAAAAAGTAGTGTAAAGCCATTTGTTCTTCCAGAGGGAGTTGTATGAAATCTGTCAGCCAGGTCTGAAGACTACAGGTTTGAAAATGAATAAAAGTATGTGGATGTGAGCTCACCTGTACCAACACTGACAGCTCTTGCCCTCTGTCTCTCCAGGTTGTGCACATCCTGAACATGACCACAGCTCAGGTCCACTCCTTCCAGCTGACTCCGGACGAGAGTCTCCACAGTTTGCAGAAGCGCATTGAGGCAGAGACCAGGATCGAAGTGGTGAACCAGGAGCTGCTGCAGGAGACGGGCGTGTCACTGGACCCCCGGAAGCCTGCTGCACAGTGTGTCCTGGATGGAGTGGTAAGTTGATGGTTGACTGCTGTAATTTCCTTTTTAAAGCCTTGAAAAGATCATATGAAGTTCAGCTTTAGCATTACACACTTAGTACCAGTACAGCTAAAGTTTAGCATATAACCAAATGCAGGCAGAAATATATAAAGATAAATTAATGTACAGAATCAATAACAGACCAATGGGGTACTATAAAAAGAAGAGATGCAACTGTGATGCATACAAAATAAACATAAATATATACAAAATTTTAATCAGCTATGAAATGTCAGAATATAACTTCAAATATACTCTTGCTAATACCTGCAGCTTCGATCAGCTTTACTCAGCTGAAGGACCTTTGTTGCATTGTGTTATCCCCCATCTCATCCCTCCCATGTCCTGTCAGCCCTCTCCTGTCACCAGCTCTAATGGAGGCAACATTTTCTGTTCTTGTCTCCCACGGGAACATTTACAAACATAGGAATATGTTTGCAAAAGACTGAAAAACCACAGTGATGCAGAAAAAACCTCCATCTGCAGGTGTTATGATTCATACTACACACTCACTGTATGTGCGTTGAGGGACTTTGAACAACCCAGTAATAAGCTACAAGAAAGTGATGATTTTCTTCTCTCCTCTGCAGAGAGGCTGGGACAGCTATATCGTCTACCTGTTTGACAAGAGCATCACCAAGTACTCCGGTCCCTTCAGTGCCAGACAGCTGCCTGACAAAGTCAATACTATTGGTGAGTTTATTTGAAGTTATTCCTGCTGTTATCCCTTCCTCACCCTGTCTTGCTGCTTCAGCTGCTACAGCAGCTCTGGTTGTAGCCCGCTAACATATGAAACAGATTAATTGGTATATTGGGTATAAAATCTGTCCTATCGCTGAAGGTGTTTTTACAGTGATGAAAACCATCCCTATTGACAGCTTAAATTACCACATGTTGCCTGTGTCGTTCACACTGTTTTGATACTTGTTTTAACTCTTCAGTCCAAGAGGCCAAGACCCAGCTGCCCCTGGTTGCACTGAAGAAGGTTTGGGGTGAAGCAGTGAGCTACATCTGCGGTCTGAAGGAGGACTACAGCAGACTTTTCCAAGGACAGAGGGCTGCTATGTGAGTCACATGACCGACTTCTGCAGTTTGTCATTTTATTCAGCTGCAGTTTCAGATGAAAAATCTGTGTAACAGGTGTAAACAAACCTTTACTAGCACCAAACACTTTGATAACTTAGATGTAGTTTTTGTCAGCTGTTGGTCCATTTATTAAAATGACCTGTCAGTTAATGTGGGACTGATAACAAGTATCTTGTGTAAAGATTTTTGGAGGTACGGCTACACTATGCTTGTTTATGTTTTCTTATAGATTTTGCCTTTTACTATACATCTCAATCTGACATCTGTCTTTTTAACCACACCAAGCCCAAGTGAAGCTTCCAAATAAATATTAATGTTCTGCTTTCAAGAAATCACAGTTTAGTAACTAATACTTTGGTCTGATTGTAAAAATGGGTATTAGATTTTTTCTTTTTCTTTTTTTTTTTTCTTAATTTAATTTGCAGCAACTCTTCTAAACAATCCCCGTACAAATATATGTCAACATTTAAAACTTTAGATTGGAAAATGGGAGTAATAATTAACTTGTCAGCAGAATATTAATTACAGTAGACTCTTTTTTATTTAACATAACTCCAGCTCTAGTCCATGTAAGGTACTTTGTAAAGTAATCCTGCAGGAGAAGCAGCTGTTTCCTGTGTGGACTAAGTTTTCTAACTCTTAACTGTCTCCTCCCCCCTCCAGGTTGAGCCTCCTGCGCTACAACACCAACCTGACCAGGTGTAAGAACAGCATGTTCGGCTTCTCTCAGCAGCTGAAAGCCAAACTGGACTTCTTCAAGAGCAGCATCCAGTATGACCTGGAGAAATACAGTGATCAGATGCACTATGGCATATGTGAGTGTTTACTGGCAGCCGTTTGTTTTGATTTGATACTTAACCCTCTAATGGAGAGTGTTTACATATGGGAATATTTTTATATCACTGAACAAGATGTTCCTGTTTTGATGAGTTGTCTGTTTGTCCAAAGCCTCTGAGAAGATGCTGAAAGCCTGGCAGGAGAACGAGGAGAGAGCTGCTGCGTTTGCACAGGTAACAAATCAAAATATGTAACACATGAAAAATGGCCTTTGATGTTTATCCAGTACAAATCCTTTGTGTGACAGTCTGATTCCTGTTTTGTCCTGCAGGTGGCAGAGGTGAGCCATTTGGATGATGAGATCATGGCTCTGCACTCTGAGATAGTGGAACTTCAGAGGAGCCCGTACGCTCGACGCCAAGGAGACAAGATGGAGCAGCTGTGAGTGTTAATGGAGTCTGACCCCACACTGGGTTCATACACTATAATACATCACCAATATAGTGTAGAAATCAACAATAGACCTTATCCCATGTTTTGTTGTAAAACATCTGTATGTAATAACAATAATAATAATAATAATAATAAAGTACAGATGTTTGTGCCCGGCTGAAGGATGGTAATGTCAGTTGGTCTGTCTGACATAAAGACACTTTATTGTGAGATACATTTGATGACAATAATGATATCTTAACTTTTCATTTAGTTCAAATTCAGCCAAGAAGGAACATCCTGTTTTCTGACATGAGAGGTTACGCTTTCTTCAAGGGTTGTTAGCCCTAATGCTAACGTTGTGGTCACATCAGATAAACAGCCTAAATTAGCTTCTTTTGTTGTGTAACATATGTGTGGCATCTCGTTACCAAGTGACACCAAACACAAACAGCACATGGCTCTTATAAAATGAGCTGAATGGATTGTGTTAGTGTTAATATTGGATTTTATTCTGATGTAACTGCCAACAGTGAGTGGTGCATTCACAGCTATTCTGCAAATAGTTTGACACGTCTCTTGTTCTTTTCATTGTCAGTGTCTGAAAATCCTGACATCTCTGACTTGGAATTACAAGTTGGGGCTGATGTGAATGTTTTTCCTACTTGGCTGCTCATAACTACAGTATAAATGATATAACATGAACGCAGCATTAACTGTGAATCAAAACCTATGCTGTAGATAATCTATGTTGGGTTTCCCCTTGACCCCCTCAGTCTACAGGGACCCCACTTTGTTCATGAGTTTTTGATTACAAGCATCTGTTAGTATGAACGGAACTTTGTAGAAAGTACCAAGAGATATATCAAATCTAATGTGCAGATCGCTGTGAGATTTCTGAGAAACTACATTTATGTTTGAGGATGAAAGTTTCTGTTTTGGAGAGGGGGTTTTTAAAACTTTGGTAAAAATCTGAAATCATGAAAAGTCACTGCTTTCTTGTTTGCTAATCCACTGGATCGAGCTCTCTTCATGTGCGCTTTTAGCAGCCGTCCACTCACCACCTGCCACTGCTCGATTTGAATTAAAGGGTTTGTTGTTTAAAAACAAACAAACCCTCCTCTGTGCTGCTGTTAAAGCTCTGGCTGGTGTCACTTCCATGGGGCAGACAAGACGGGCTCCAGTCCACTGGCATTTTAAATATGCTGCACCACACAATAACCTGCTGTGTAAAAGACCTCAAAATAAACAGCTGTCGGCTCTCATCTGCCAAGAAGTTTCCTGATGTGAGCTGTCAGGGGTCAGTGACAGAGCTTCAGACTGTGGTCAGTAAATGTTAAAATCTAATTCATTTTGTTGCAGAGAAGAAAAGGCCATCGAGCTCTATAAGCAACTGAAGATGAAGTGCAAAAGTAAGAGACCTTTTAATCACATTCATTGTTGTTCAAAATGTTATGATACCAGATCACAATAATACATGTAATGGCTTATTCTTACTGAAAAAGAAAAATTTAAGCATTTCTCAAAAGTGTGTGTTCAGTGATTTATCTGATGCATGTCTCTCAGTACCTGAGCCAGATGTGAGCAGTGACAGTTCTGAGATGGTGAAGGCCATCATTCAGACAGTCCAGAACCAAGACAAGGTCCTCAAAGATCTGTACACCCACCTCAGGTGAGAGCCTTGTCCTCAGAGACATTCAGTTTTTTACTTTACTGGGAACGTCACACCTGTGATTTTACTTTGAGAATGAAAGGTGTATAAATCACTTCACACTTCCTTGTGATTCCCTCATCTTTGTCCTACTAGTATTGATTATTGATCTATTGTCTGACATGAAAACACCACCCATTTGATACCTCAAAGAGCCACAGTACTGCTACTGTATTTTATGGCCTGTCCTATCTTGTCTCTTCCCAACAGTAAAATCCTAATCAGCAAACAGAAGATCATTGACTTGTTTCCGCGAATTGAGAAAACTCTGGAGAGCATCAAGGATGCGGACAACACAGTGATGCAGATGCAGATAAAGAGACAGAGAGAGTTCTGGCATCTACTGAAGATTGCATGTGTAAGTTACTCTGCATTGTTTATTTTCTTCCAGGCCAGTTTTGTGTTTTTTTCTTTGTTTTACTTGGATTAGATAATCAACATTGCTCGTCATAATGTTTTGGCTCGTCTGTACATTCCCACTGAGGGCTCTGCTGCCTTTGATTTAATAACCAGAGTAGTTTACTGTAATTCAATAAAAACCGTGTTGCACTGTCTTAGGGGTTTGAAAATAACTTTGATATTCTGTTTCTCTGTACATCAGTTTCTTTGTTAACTCATTAGTCATTTTTCAACAAAACGCCCAAAGTAATTTTCTGAAGAACAAGGTCATGTCTTCACGTTGTTTCACTTGTCTAAAACAGGAAATCCTCACAATTGAGATGCTAGAATTTGCGAATGTTTGATATTTTTGATTGACAAATGATTAATCAGTTATCAAAATAGTTTCTGATTCATTTTCTGCCAATCATCCAATCGACTAATCATTTCAGTTCCACGTTGTCCATCTTATCTGTTTCTCTTCAGCTCATAAGTCAGTCCTATGGGTCAGCGTTGCTCCCCAGCAGTGGTACTTTCTGTCCTCTGTTGCTTCCCTTAGTCTATAACTTAGTTAAAACAGATAGCAGGAAGGTCTTCCTTTTCTAGGAGAAAGAGAAAAATGTTTGTTATTACTGCGTGTATCAGTACGATCTCCTTCTCTCTCTCTGTCAGGCTCAAAACTCGTCACGCAGCTCGATAGCAGCCAGTCCCGAGTCGTCCAACCTGCTGCAGGTTTCTCAGTGGTCACAGTCAGCACAGCCTGTCAGCTCCCCACATCCTCTCACCTCCCTACCTGGGCCAAATGACAGGTAACTGATTGTTTCATTGATTTGTGTTGGGAAAATAGTTTTAGTATAAGTATTCACCCCCTCGCCATTTTTCTATATGTTTACCTCAAATTTTGAAACTAAGACCATGTATAACACAGACATCCGATATCATAACAGTATATAAATGACAGAAAATCACAAAGAGCATATTTCCCCTTTAAGATGGATCAACTTAATGTTTTATAACAACAAACAACAGCTTGTGACTGCACATGGGATGATTTATGTGTCAGTTATTTTGTGTTATACTATAATTGTACTTAACTTGTATCCATTTGTTTGTATGTTTTTCAAGAAACATGAAAAAGCCGCAGGACTGAATGCATGATGTCATATGAATATCATTATCTTTTATGGCCCATACAGTTGTCAGTGTATTTATTATCAGCTGGGAACAGACAGATAAAGCTTTGAGTGACTGTACAGGCATGTGTGAATACTGCTATACATGATTTTGTATGTCAGTGTGTTTTCTCTCCTGAGCCATTCAGCTGTACGTGGTGAAATACTAAATACATTGTATGTACATACATGATGGAGTCAACATGTGATCAGCTGGTTTCTAACAGGCTCTCTGTGTCTGTGTGTCCCCTCTCAGTGATGCTGCCCCACGTCTGCTGCAGGAGAACCAGAAGTACCTCAGTCAGCTGACCAGCCTGATGCAGGAGGCTGCTGATGAACAGGGCAAGAGCATAGTGGTGAGTTGACTGGTTTCCATTTGTGGTGTTTTAGCTGACCTGGATTTTTAAAGCAAGATTTTCTTCACAGAACACAGCTTTATAAAAGTCAAATATGAATTGTGTGCTTGCTTCCCCTTTGGAAAACATGAAAAATGGTCTGAATTTCAGTTAATTATCAGTGTAGTTCTAATGACACTGGACTATGAAGAAAGGATGACACTTAAAGCTTATATCATGTTGTCAATCTTGCACTTTCTATTATCTAGTATTTTTAATAATAATTTTAATCTAAATAAAACAACTAAAATCTAGCAAAGAAAGATAAAAACACAAAGTTACAACAAGAATTAAGTTAAGAGTAAACAGATTTATTATTTACATCATGTGTCATTTTCTCCAGTGACGACACAGCAGGTAAAAGGTCAAACAGAGGGAATATGTGGAGTGGACCATAAACAGTAAAATAGATTTTAGTTGACAAAAATGTATAAAAGATCACAATGTGTCTGCATCAACACTACGACCAGCGGTGAAACTGAGGGTGTATATGTTTATGGTCATTACAAACTCCATCTTTCATTTTTTTTTTTTTTTTTTTTTGATAATTAAGTTTAAAACTTTCCAAAGTGTTTGGAAAGTGTCACAGGACCAAATGGATTGTGTCTGTGGACTTTAGAGTCATAACAAAGACTGAAACATTATCTGCACATGAACACATGTGCGATGTGATCAGACAATACAATAATATCTATAATGTACATACAACAGGAGTGTTCAGCACTGTACTGTCTTAGTTACAGAGAAAGATTTATTTAAAGGCTGATACAGTGATGTGACAGTTCACCAAATGACATCCTCTAAGATCCAAGTTTCTTGGTGAAAAAGTAATTATTTAAAAAAATCCCTTAAAAAGGGGAAAAAACACACAATCATAAATTGATTTTCGGAAATAAAGATATTTTAGTACTTCATTCTGGGGAAGTTTGTTTTCACACTTACTTAAAATACGTCTCTTTGATTCTGGTTTTGTCATCTCACATCTTAACTCCGTGGTTTTCCTCTTTCAAGGACCAAGACTGGAGCTGGACAAAATACGAAACTTTAACAACAAAATTAAAAAAGCGAAATGCGTAAGACCTGTCATGTCCTCCATCCCTGCTTGTGCTCCGAGTAACACTAAGGACTGTGAGCTGTTAACTCAGCAGAAAGGCACCAAACCTTGTATAGTTGTACATGGACTCGGGATATTCTCTTAAAAATGGTTCTCTTGATCTACTTTTTAAAAAAAACAAAAAAAAAAACAAGACAGAGTTCACCCATGCTCAGTGGTGTCTGTCCACTCTCATCGTCTCACATGGTGGAAAGTTTGATCAATGAATATTCTTGTTTTTGTATGAGAAAACAAATGAAGCTGTGTCTCTCTAACTCCTTCGCCTTCTGCTGCACATTATTTATCATAACTCATAAAAACTGGTGATTCTCATTTCTACTGTTGCAATATTGAGCAAACTGTAGCACCGGATTTTTGGAGGGTTTGAGGTGGATTCATTCATCACATGGGAGAATATTCGGCAGAAACAAGGGAACTAGGTCAGCCTCGTGACACACAAGGAAAAGACAGGAAGTGGTGGAGGGGTGAGGGAGGGAGGGTCGAGGAGGAAATTACAATCAAGCAAACCGCACTTTGATACTCCCATGTGTTCTCTCTGTGAAGAGATGAACCGTTCCAGGCTGCCAAAACTGTCGCAGGATTCACGGTCACAACAAGACGGAAACTGTTATTGTCTCATAATCAATTTGATATATTTTACTATAAACATTCTGGGATTTAGATTCTATGTACATCTTAATTTTTTTTTTTTTTTTTTTAAATAAAGTGTTATATATCATAGGCAGACAGACGTGGCGGGCCATTATGTTTATACAGTGTCTATAATGTACATCTGTCTTTCAAAATGGGTTTGAGTCTCATTTATGTGCACATAATATTTCTATTTCTTTGGACGGTTTATGCTGCGTTCATGTCATATTGAGCTGATTTAACAGTTGGCAAGGAGTCGAGCTTAAATGATGAGTTGATTAATTGATTAGTCGTAGAAAGGAAAAGTCAAAAGTGCAAATTAATTGTTTTTGCCAATTTTTAAGCAAAAATAGAATGTTTTTTGGTTCCAGCTTCTCCATCTTACATGATAGTTAACTGTAAACTGAGAATCGGTGGGTTTTGGACTCCTGGTCAAATACAGAAAGCTGAAGACATCATCTTCTGCTGTGGGAAATTGTTATTTTCACTTTTAATTGTTAATCGCAGCCCTAAAAAGCAAAGTCTACCATCGTTCAAGGTAAAAAAACCCAAATTTAATGTATTTAGTGCTAAAGCACAGTATTTTTAACGCTCACACAACCAAGTCTGTTGTCATAATAGTGTCTCAAGTTGCACTCAATGTTTATTATAATGTTCCAGAGCACCACAAAGATATTCATCTTAAAAATGACATAAAACAGACAAAAGCAGTGATTTCTCACATTGAAATGATTAATCAATCATATTTGTCCAATCATTTTGTCAATCGACTAATCTAGAGCTGCAGTGATTAGTTAATTCATTGATCTATTAGACCTCAGTAGCTTTTGTGAGTCAGACAAAACAAGTGTTAGTCGTTTGATCATTAGTTTCAACTAATCAATTAATTGACTAATCCTTTCGCCTTTCAGCTATAGATGTAAACATGCGACTCTGCCATCCTATCCGATCATCTATGATGTGAACGCAACATTTTTCATGGAGGTGTGAACAGCCTGGTTTCCATCAAACACTGTAGCACAGTCGGCATCTTCTGAATGAACAGATCTGAGATGCTCACAGGAAACCAGGACAGTAAACGACTGAATGTACTGCAGTTACACCGTCAGGTGTCAGCTGTGTTTTCACGTGGTTACTTTGGGCCAGAGAGAAATTAACCTTCTGGGTTGTATTTATGAAGTCGAAGTGCAATGGAGAAAAATATATTTTGTATTTAAGTACCTCGATTTGTCGGTTTTCTTTCCATTTGAGTATTTGTTTTCATCTGATGGTTTAACTTTGTCTCTGAATGTTTGATTTCTAGAAATGTCATTGTATAAAGATCAAATGTTTGCCTGGTAATAAAATAAAAGACTTTGGCATGACTCTGGTGTTGGTTGTAATGGTTGAAGTTGCAGCATAACAACAGAGAGTAAAAGGTAGAGGCCGACTAATACTGAATTTTTGAGAGTTAAAAATGACAGATAGTGAACCTGCTAGCAGCATGGCTCTATGACATTGTCTTTCAGTCAGTCCAAAAACCTGAACATATATTGTACAGATATTCATGAACTGTAATAACTTTGAATTGTAATAACCTCTGACTTTTAATCTACCGTCATCATTTGACCATTAGTCAGTTACAGTAACAAAACAAACCACCAAAAAAACTGCCTTTGAAATTCATTCTTATTTTATATTGAACTGTTGTTGGGTTAGCCTCCAGCTCTGTTCTGAAGTCATCATTTTGAGTCTTGTATAAAGTCAATTTTTCTTCCATTTGTGCTTCTTGTAGTCTCGAGAAACAAGTCAGTTTTTCCATGAAGATCTTGTCGATGATCCTTCGTCTATGCCTCTGCCTTTTCCCAGTTCCAGTATCTTTTTAACTTGCTATCAGCGGTATTTTAACCAAACATCTTTCTCTTCCTTCCACACCAGATTACAGAAATTAACTACCAAACAACTCATTGACCTATTAGCACTTCACACCCAATTTCCTAGAACAACTGTAGACTTTTCGTTGTTTGTTGACTTTGAGGTCACCATTCATGCTACAGGTGCATCTCAATAAATTAGAATATCATGGAAAAGTGAATTTATTTCAGTAATTCAATTCAAAAAGTGAAGCTCATATATTATATAGATTCATGACACACAGAATGAAATATTTCAAGCCTTTATTTCTTTTAATTTTGATGATTATGGCTTACAGCTAATGAAAACCCAAAATTCAGTATCTCAGAAAATTAGAATATTACATGAGATCAATAAAAAAAAAATTTAAAAAAAGGATTTTTAATACAGAAATGTTGGCCTGCTGAAAAGTATGTTTATATGCACTCAATACTTGGTTGGGCTCCTTTTGCGTGAATTACTGCATCAATGCGGCATGGCATGGAGGCGATCAGCCTGTGGCACTGCTGAGGTGTTATGGAAGCCCAGGTTTCTTTGATAGGGGCCTTCAGCTCGTCTGCATTGTTGGGTCTGGTGTCTCTCATCTTCCTCTTGACAATACCCCATAGATTCTCTATGGGGTTCAGGTCATGTGAGTTTGCTGGCCAATCAAGCACAGTGATACCATGGTCATTAAAACCAGGTATTGGTACTTTTGGCAGTGTGGGCAGGTGCCAAGTCCTGCTGGAAAATGAAATCAGCATCTCCATAAAGCTGGTCAGCAAAAGGAAACATGAAGTGCTCTAAAATGGTAGAAAGCTGCGCTGACTTTGGACTTGATAAAACAGTGGACTAACACCAGCAGATGACATGGCTCCCCAAATCATCACTGACTGGAAACTTCACACTGGACTTCAAGCAACTTGGATTCTGTGCCTCTCCATTCTTCCTCCAGACTCTGGGACCTTGATTTCCAAATGAAATGCAAAATTTACTTTCATCTGAAAAGAGGACTTTGGACCACTGAGTAACAGTCCAGTCCTTTTTCTCCTTAGCCCAGGTATACGCTTCTGACGTTGGTCCCTGGTTCAGGAGTGGCTTGGCAGGCGCATGTCCTGGATGGTCTGTGCGTGGTGGCTCTCGATGACTCCAGCCTCAGTCCACTCCTTGTGAATCTCCCCCAAATTCTTGAATGGCCTTTGCTTCACAATTCTCTCAAGGCTGCGGTTATCCCTGTTGCTTGTGCACCTTTTTCTACCGCACTTTTTCCTTCCACTCAACTTTCTATGAATATGCTTGAATACAGCACTCTGTGAACAGCCAGCTTCTTTAGCAGTGACCTTTTGTGGCTTACCCTTCTTGTGGAGGGTGTCGATGACTGTCTCTTGGACAACTGTCAAGTCAGCAGTCTTCCCAATGATTGTGTAGCCTACTGAACCAGACTGAGAGACCATTTAAAGGCTCAGGAAACATTTGCAGGTGTTTTGAGTTAATTAGCTGATTAGACCGTCATGACACCGTGAGTCTACAATATTTTTCACAATATTCAAATTTTCTGAGATACTGAATTTTGGGTTTTCATTAGCTGTAAGCCATAATCATCAAAATTAAAAGAAATAAAGGCTTGAAATATTTCACCCTGTGTGTCATGAATCTATATAATATGAGTTTCACTTTTTGAATTGAATCACTGAAATAAATTCACTTTTCCATGATATTCTAATTTATTGAGATGCACCTGTATATGACGCCGTGAACAATCTGTGAAGTGTCTTCAGTTTCAAGCTGATGAGGTCTGTTTTTGCTCAGGGTCCTAGTTCTGTCTCTGATGTAGTGATCCCTCAAGGTGTTTGTGCGAAGTGCTTGGCACACCCCACTCCACTCCACTCCACCCCACCCCACCCCCAACTCCTTGAAGACCGTTTAGATGTTGTGACCTACACAAGGAAGTCCCACTGTGATGCTTCTGGTTGATTTACTAGACACTTAAGTCCGTATCAGTAATTTTTGCGGCACTGACTGCCCTCCAGTCATGGCATCTGTTGAAGGACGTGCTTTTCTGAAGTCAGTGGCCATGTCCTTTGTTTAGTGAGGTCGTTCCTGTCCCTATACTGATTCCTGCAGTCATGATTGTACAAGATATACAGGAATGTGGACGTCCCTATGGGAAACCAGCAGAGCAGCAAGAGTTATACAGAGCAACCAAAGAATTGTTGAAAGAATTATCTGGTGATCTCTTCAGACTTTTCTTGAGACCCCATGGGAGGTCCTGACCCCAGGTTGGGATCCACTGCGGTTGAGGATAGTCGATGGTGATCAGCCACCCAGATCAGAGTATCAAGACAGGAGCAGCTTTCTGTCATGACTTCCTGTTTCATCACTTTTTCAACGGACATCATGACAAATAGGGTTAATAGGTTAATGCAACAGCTGTGATGACACACACCTGCTGTCCCCTCCGGACTCGTTCAAATGAATTGTTGTCACATTTTGGAACATTGAAAGACACTTTTAGAGAAGTACAGCTGCAGTTTGTCCTGCTATGAGAAAGCAGAAGCTGGAAACAATTGAGATAATTTTGACTCAACTATTCAACCAGGGTTGCTCAGCCTTCAAACTGAGTGATTAATACTGAGTCACCAAGCTGGTCAGATTATCTCGATCACTTCTTCCTTCCCTTGACCTGCTTTTCTTTTCTTTCTTTTTTTTAAAGTGCTTTCTGGTTCAGTTGAGGACTCGCTTTTCAGCCCAACTCATTTGTTTTACCACACGTCAGGAAATGATTTGTCAGGAGTGTTACAAGCATGAAAAGTTGTGGTTGCCTCTGGAGAGTTTTACATTATTGTCTGAGCCTTTGGCACTTCGACACATTCAAAACTAATAAGCTGTCAACAGTGATATTCAGCTGTTTTGACATATAAAATTTATTTTTGCACTGAGACTGAGACACAATCGGAGCCAGAAACCTTGAAACATGAGTCATAAATTGTGATGATAAGATAAAATTAGACCACACAAAGACGTATCCTGGTTTCACACTGGCATGTGTTGTTGGAAAGTCTTGCGGTTTTCTTGTGGATTATTCCAAAACTGGAATGTAAATCAGAGCAAACACCGCTGGCTCCACGTTTGAGTAAACGCCCTGATCCCTTTGAAGAAGGATTTCGTCACCACATATCATCTCCTGCAGAAATATGCCCGGTAAACCGCTGATCTGAGCGGGCAAGCAAGCAGAGACGAGACTTTGCTGTAAAACAAGCCACACTCATTGTAAATGGTGTTGTTTTACGAGCTGCTCGGCTTGTGAATCAGACTGAATCAGTTGGTGAGAAACAAACCCCCCTCTCCGGATCTACATTCCTTAAATCTCAACTCCCCCATCTGAGCTCTGATATACACTAGTGGCTCAAATCTGACTTTTTTATCCATTTATAGTTAGATTTATGCATCTGACGTAAAGTATTTGTGGAGGTTTGTGTGACAAAGGATTTATGAGCAGTTTTTGTCTTCATTAGTCTTCATGACAAGTCTGCTTTGTGAAGTTTGATACAAGGAACATTTTACTACTGCAACATACAGAGACATTTACCGCAACAGTTGGTGTTTGTCCCTGTGCTGTCTCAACATGACAAAGTTCTTGAGCACAAAGCCGGATCTATAAAGAAACGACTTCCACAGATTTTCCCAAAATTAATTTTAGCTCTATGTTTGGTCTCCACAAGCTCCTGAGGAAAATATCCGACTCTTCGCTGCTGAATGCCCCACTATATTCACCAGCTGCTCTCTGACTGTGTCTGTCTGGAAATGAGATTTACAAAGTGCTTTGACAAACAAATCAAAAGCAATGATGGTCAAAAGCAGGACAGAAATAAGGCAGAGTTACAAAGGGAGGACAAACATTATGCGTCAATATAAATAAGGACAATAAGAGGGAGCAGATGCTGTATATAACCACACGCAAACACACCCGTGAACACAACAACAGCAATAAAAAGGCAATCTGAAGACGATAAAAAGATGACGTCACATAAAGGCAAGTCTATTAAAATTAGTTTTAAGAAGTGATTTAAAAGAAGTTCCTGATTAATGTATTTTATTTTTAGTTAGATTTATATATAAGAGACACTATATAGTTAATCAATAGTGAGCAGTAAATTAAGAGTTTGGGCACTTTTATTATCTGACCTATGCCAATGCTAACAATGCTAACATGCAGATTTTTAGCAGGTATAATGCTTACCATGTTAGGCATGTTAGTTTGGCATGTTACCATGCTAAAATGTGTTAACTAGCACTAAACAGTCATTCATTTTAAACCAAACTGATACTTCGATAAAAATTCATGGAATCACTAAAGTTTTAACTATTCATTCTCTGAGGATCATGAATGTTTGTACAAAATTTCTTAGTAATCCATGAAATAGTTGTTGGACCGACCGTCACTGCTTATACAGAGTTACGCTGGCTGGATTCTAGCTAATTCACTTATTCAGTTCTTCATTGTTTCCCACGAGAACATTGAGTCTGTGTTGAACTGGAAACAAAACAAAACCCATTAACCTTTTGTGTCCCACTGTTTAAGAGGCCTGAGCAGGAAATCCACATGATGGGAGGTGTGAGTCTGGCTGCAGAGCTCTGACTCACTGCTGCTTCTCAGCCCGTTTCCTTCAGCTCTCCACCGGAGACCAATATATATAGATTAACTGTGAACTGATGCAGAGCGTTGTTGAGAAGAACAATAGCAGAGCTGCTCGGTGGGTTAATAAAGAGACAAAAACAGCACAGAGAAGTAAACGCACCAGACTCCATAGAGAAAAATGTAAGTTTTAATCATTATGCAATAATGAACTTCTGAAAAACACAGCAGATAAAAATGTCAATCATGTTTCACTTCACACCGATTGCGAAATCTGCTGATGCAACCTGATCATCTGATTTTACTTTCGTAATAAGGTGCACTTTATTTGTTGCAACAAAAGGCTTTTCATTAGTTTTTACATTCAGTCAATTATAAGTGACATTAAAAAAACAATCATGATCATGCCAACTGATATTTTGAATTTTAAGACCAATCAGTGATAAACTACTGATTTACAATTTAACCTTAAAGGTATAAACCCATGACTGTTGCCCTTGAAAAATGTCAGTGCAGTAAAAAAAAAATCAACTGCTCCTCGAGGCTCTGTCATACACCCCACCTCGGACAGGAAACAAACAAAGGAGCATCTAAATGTTTCAAGCTGAATCACAGAAAGACACACAGGTCATCTGAACTGTGCAAAGCCTCCCATACTGTGTGTACCATTCATACGTTTTCAAGTAGAGTACAAAGAGATACGAAATTAACCTTGAAGAAGGCGCAAACTGGCTTTGGAAACACTTTAGGGACTGTATGAAAATTATCAGGATGGGGTCAGGGCTTCAGCAGCCCTCCCCAGCTTTACTACCTCCATCAAGGAGGTTGTTTCCACCCATGTCATGTCCCGTGTTTGTTTGTTTGTCAGCAGGATTGTGCGGAAAATACTGCACAAATTTGCGCCAAACTAGGTGGAGCGATCCAGGAATTTTTTTATCACTTTCCTTAACATTACGAGATAGGGGTTATTTTTTTTCAACATTTTTTTCAATTTCTCAGGAAATATTGTTTGGGTCTTGATGTTTTGAACAAATCAAAGTTACTGATGATGTTGAGATCTCTGGGTCTGTGCAATTAGGTGCAGATCCAGATAATAATCAGACGTGTGTAGGATTGTTTGGCCTTAGCAGAGGTATGCGCCGTCCATTCTAGTTGAACATGCAACAATAAAATTACACAATAGCAATAGTGGTAGCGACATAACAATGAGACAATTCATGCTGCTGTAGAGCTGTATGAATTGTATAATGCTGATGTCATCATTTCACACAATAGGTAATAAAACCTGTTGTGCGTAAGGATTAAAGACATAAATAAATTAAGCTATACTTAAAGTTAAAATTTCAAATAGACCCTTCACCTTGGCTAAGAAGAAAACTGCAACACCCTCCCCTCTATTATCTATAAATAACGTAACGTGTTGAACCTGCATAACTGATTTTTGGCCACTTGAGAGCAGCAGGAACAAGTTGTGATCACATGTTCGAGCTAGCCTCTCTTCAGTAACAGTACAATCTCCCACCAATAATTTTCATACAGTTCCTTTTGCAAACATTATATAAATATTTTAAAAAGTACATTTTCATGTGAGCACCATTTTGCTCACACTTATAAAAGTGCAAAGAGACCACTCAACGTTACGCTCATTTCAAGGAAAAAGCCCACCCCACCCCCCACCCCTTAAAAAAAAAAATCACTTTTCCACAGCAGCTAAAGCTGTTGGTATTGAGTCATCAAAGACAGACTCGGTCAGCGAAGCCTTGTCACGCTCGACATCTTTAAAGGCTTTGAAGAGTCAACTTTTCCAAACTTTGGCCTCCGTGACTTAGCGCTCTGATCCCGGCGAGGATCGCTCTCTTTCTATACATACAACTACAGGCTGATGTCTTCTGCTTTGGTTAAACTTGATATCTTTAATGAGAATTTCATGTGAGTCTGTGGACTTGTGGCTTCACTGGGGGTAGTGGAGGAGTGCAGGGCTTGATTCTGGCTGCTGGAGGAGGACTGGGCTTGACTGGAGGTACAGGAGGAGGATTTGGTTTAGCTGCCTTGTGCTGGAAAGGAAACAAGATGACAATTGAGACAGATTTATACATGTGAAGATGTCACTGCTAATCCTCTTTGGAGACAGTGTTTTAATATTTCATTTTGCTGGAATTTTATTTAGTCCCATAAAAAGTGTATCAGTGTAACCCATGATAGAAAATGGGACTGCAGCTTTAAGATAAGACTTTAATGATCCCTGGAGGGAACACTCACATGTTACAGGAGCACAAGAACCTACTTTAAAGAGGCAGATAAAGAACTTTTCAAAATAAATACATAAATAGACCAAAGTAGCTTTCAGGGTTTGATTTAAGACCCCCAATAGGTCTCACCTTGCAGGCAAGAATAGTGAAACGGATAGCATATGATGCAACGGTTAAGTCCCCGGGTCTTGATATGTAGATCAGGCATTTGTGACATGAAGGTGTAACAGCTCACTGCACAACACCTAGTGATAATGGCTTCGTATTTCAAACGCCTATAACCTTAAAGAACCTTATTTCCTCAAACATCTTCAGGTCAGAGACGACTTCAGCAAAGAAATTAAACAAATGGAAGATGGTGAACTTAGTTCTGACCATATTTTCCTTGACACGTATAAGATTAAAGATTAAAAAAACAAAAATCTCGTATCACAAATAAACTCCTTAAACTACACTACTGCCAATATCAAACAACCATATCCTCTGTTGTTTGACTAATCATTTACGAAGAGACTGGAGAGAACTGTAGGTATGACTCACCTGTGGTTTATACAGAGGTGGTAAAGGTTTAGCTGGAGGTTGAGGTGTTGTCTGAAGAAGAAGAAGAAGTAGTCATTGAAACATTTGTTTGGTTTTTCACTTTAAACACACTAGTGCAAATACTCAGGGTCATATTCAGAGGAAACCTTTTGCCTCAAAACAGATGTGCATGAGTTACCTGTTCTCCAAAATCCAGATTGAAATCTCAGAATTATTCACATGATCCATGACTGTCACAAATATGTCCACATTCACTTGAATTGTGAAATTGGTGAGTACCCAAATCTCACCTAATATCACAGAGACGTATTATCCGTGAAGTCAATCTGAACACATTAGAGGCGACTAATAGATGTTTATTTGCATCTTCTCATCTTCTAATTTCCTCAGTGAGCTGCACAGACGTGGAGTTAAAGGATAAGTCTAATGAGTCTGTTCTGTATTTTTCTTTTTGTCGATAAAATCCATAAAAAGACCAAAACCAACAATGAACTAATCCCACTCAACGGATATTGTCTGAGTAGCAAAATATTTCCAGAGTTCCAAATGTGTATTAATACACAGCTGAAAATAGTCCCTAACAAACAACACTATTTCCTCTTGCGGGTAGAGTTTAGCAAATGTTGCTCAGTGTCTGGCTTTTTCAGGGAATTACTGAACATCTTTGGAAATGAAACTACCGGTATACATCTCTGTTGTCAAAGAAACGCTGAGTAGGAACCAACCAGCTTGAGTCTGAGACAGAGCGTGAAGACCACATGGTTGGTTTTGGTCTTTTCATGGGATTTGTTTTGAGAAAAAGAAAAACAGAATAACATCAGCCCTGCACGCCACAGGTCTGATACAGTTAACTTTCTCTATGTATTATTTAATGTGACTTTTGAGGCCAACTCTGAATGCGATCCTCAGTTTGCATTATGTAGTAGATCAGGTCTTCTTAGAAAAAAAAAAAAAATGGCTTACTGGCTCAGGTTGTGAGGTAGACGACCCTGAAGACACTTTACTTGGTGGCTGGAAAGAAAAGGCACTTTGTAACTATTACAGTACAGTGTAAATACTTCGCTGTAACCTTCCTGCACATAATTAACTCATTGATGTCTGACACAGATTTCCATGACTAATTCACTGTGTATGGCTGCTGTCTGTACCTGTGGAGCCAGCCTGCTGGGAGGCACAGTAGTAACAATCAGAGGAGCACAGGCTTGTGTTGCTGTTGATTCCATGAAAGTAGGATGACTGATCTGAGGCCTTTCCTTCACACTCGGCTCCTGGAACATCGGGTTCAACTTGCCCGGAGCTGAGTGCACTTTCCTGTAAGCACGAAAATTTATTCAGCCGGGAAGTAAAAGACTAAAACAGAGCCGGATATGAAACACAAGAGACAGAAAGAGAAAAAACCTTTTGGAGCTGTAGTTGTCCATGTTGTCCTTCTTACAGCACATCAGCCCTGCAATCACCACAGTGATCACCAGAAGGATGGAGAGAGCTGCACACACACCAGCTATTATCCCAGTCTGACCTGCAGGCAGAGATGGGGAGATGTTGTATATTTATTGTATGTAGCTTTGAATTAATTTTTATGTGGAAAAAAGACACATTTACACAGTGTGCCTGATTATAATCTTCAGAAGTTGTTTTTGTTAAGCATGCTAGCATCATGGCTCTGGGGACAGAAATACCGGCCACTTGATCCACCACTTTGGTCCAGAATGAAATGTCTCAACAAAAAGTGGATGTTTTCCTTAGAGCAGTGGCTCTCAAATTTTATTAGAACTATTAGAATCTTTATTACATTTACAGAAAGTGTTTGAAACCTATAACCAAAATAGTAAAGAACAGGAATTCTAGTGAAAATGAATTATTCCCCTTTTTCCTGGGGACCCCAAGGAACCCCCTTAAGGACCCCTGGGGTCCCTGAACCCCACTTTGAGAACCACTGCTTAGGAGAAAGGATTGTAATAACATTGCTGATCCTCTGACTTTTCAATTTTGGGTCAAAATCTCAATTAGTCCAGTTTATTTCATGGATATAGACCTGTAAAACTAATGACATTCCTACTTTACTGTGTTTAGTGCTAATTAGCAAACGTTAGCATGCTAACACGCTAAACTAAGATCGTAAAGTTAGCTAATTCAAATGAAAACACTGGTCCTCACAGAAAACAGCTACAGGCTCATGAAATGAGGAATTAGAGTCTCTGAACGACCACAGCTTATTGCTGTCACCACAACCACAAAATATTTGCTCAGTTTCTAAAAAGAGAAAATTACTCTGGGCTATGGCGTCTCTTCGGGCATCTTTTTCTTAGAAGCTCATGTTATAACAAGGGGAGGCTTGTTTTTAATGCGATGCTGAGTTTGTGGAAAACTGAGCAAGTTTCATAATACAGTAAGTAAAGCTGCACCAATCAATTAGTTGATCGACAGAAAATAAATCTGCAACTATTTTGATAATAGAGCAATCGTTTAAGACATTTTTTTCAGCAAAAAAGCCACAAATGCTCTGGTTGCAGCTTCTCCAATGTGAACATTTGCTGTTTTCCTCTGTTTTATATCATTGCGAATTAAATATTTCGGTTTTGGACTGTTGGTCAAACATAGATGAGACATTATATGACATCAACAAAGACTGGGAAATTGTTTCTGCCATTTATTTTTAGACCAAACAATAAATGAATAATGATAATAATTGTTAGTTGTAGCCCTGATAGGAAAACAGTCATATGTTGTAATAACAAGAGAAGTTTCTAGTCTATCTAATAACGTAAAAAATATTTTGTTATTATGTGAAAAATAAATTGTGTGTGATTCCTTTTTCTCCCCGCAGTAAATAACAAACAATGATCAGGCCAAAATTGCACAATGCCTCAGCAAAGACTGACCTCTGCACAAACACAGGAGTGAAAGCGAGTGATGCAGCTTCAGTTAGTCTATAGTCGTTCTCTCTTACTGCCGTGCTGTCCTCATGTTGACCTTCAGATTTCACCATAATTTGAGAAAATTGTGTTTCAATACAGCTTTCATTATTTTCTTTGTTCTGGTGAAAGTTAAAAAACATGTTGTACAAGCTGTGCAGGGGTATTGCACAACTCTCTGCTATGTGTTTAACTCTGCTCTTCCTCTGTTTGGGCTTTTGGTTGGTTTACTGTGAGAACTGAATCACTTGGTGAACTCCATTTTCACGTTTTGAGAAAAAACTAATTTTTCCATTGTAGTAATCAGCTCCTTGTGGAAAAACATATAGCATTTTGTTTTAAAAAAAAAAAAGCCAAGGTTTAATCATTTGATACACAGCGTAGTCTAGTTCGAACTCGAATCAAGACAAAGATGATTATAGGGTTTTTGTGGTGGAAAAGTTGAAGATATATCATTAACAAAGGATTAGGTCAAGGCTGGGAGAAGGAGATCACTCATAGTGAATCATTCCTGTTTTTACTTACTGGAAGAATGATTCAATGAGCAGGTGTGACCTGTTTTTGTCTTTACCACTCACTGAGAGCTGACCTTCACTTCAGACCGATACAAGTTTTTGTATTTAGCAGCCAAACCTGCTCAGAAAGTTTCAATTTGCACATTGACTGTCACTAAATCAGATGCAGTGAATTGTTCTGTACCTGGAGGTAAATCTGCGTACTGGATGTCACAGTAAGGAGGAGCCCAGCCGGGGTTACAGTGGCACTCTTTCTTGTGATTACAAACCTAAAGATAAAATGCAATAAAATTCATTTAGACATGAGTCAAGCACTTGGAGTTGCACTTTGATTCAGAAATGTGAAACAGCTGGCTGAATATTCTAATCCACTCACCCCGTTATTGTTGCATTTCTTTGCACAGTCCTCCTTTTTCCCATAAACTGATACCTCCACACATCTGTTGTCAAGGCAGACCTGCGCACACATGAATGAGTCTGAGCCACACATCCAACATTGTCAGAAAATATGTAATGTGTCTCTCTGATAAATGTTTTACCTTATTAACTCCACATTTGGTTCCTTTAGGCACCATGTCAATGTTTCTGGTCTTATCATCGTCCACGGCTAGTTTACATTCAATGCCATACACAGTGTAGGCTGCTCTTTTACCGGTGATGGACTCGCCCCCTCCTCCACAAAATATAGATCCACACTTTAAATTCCTACAGAAAAAGAAAAAGAATGAAATAAGTTGATGAAACATTTGCACAATCATAAAAACTATCCTTAAACATACAAAATGCCATGTGTTTCATGACAGACTTTACTACTTTTCAGTACTGGCACTGTTCCTGATACATACTGTGCAGTACAGGGGGTGTAGCCGAATTTGTTCCTCCCGCAGTTGGCACCTTCCTCGCCTCGTTTGTTCAGGTCGAAACATATATCTGGCCCAACTATGGTCCCTGAGGACAGAAAGAAGACTCATCATTCATTGTTAGTGTTGAAGTATATGCTGGAGAGAAGAAAAAAAGTACATGAAAAGTTAAGGATGAAAAAAATACTAAAGGTGAGTTCAGATGATGAAATACTGAGTCAATATTTTGACCTTTTATATCAAAATGTAATTATAATAGAATTAGTCAGGGAATTTAATATAAAGTTTTGTGGGTTTAAAAGATTTTTGGCTGCAGAGCACGAGTTTGTAATAGGTGCATTTCCATTAACCTGCTTAATGCTCAATTTGAAATAGCGAACTTAAAAAACGAGAAATGGAAATACATGGATGTCAAAAAAACTCGAATGTCGCAAAAAATGTAAACATTCGCATGAGGTGGTTTTTCAGACTATTCAACAGAGCAATATTTCTCAAGATTTAATTGGAAACACTTTTTGCATTCCGGTGTTGGCGCCTGCTGTATCAGGCCATGAGAGGCAGATGCTGCAAATCCGTTGTCACGTTGAATTAGAATACTCTGTGAGAAAAAAAAAAACCCAGCTTTATTTGTATAACACCACCCAATGGAAACACAGATTGTGTTTTGTTGACTTTGCGAAAAAAAAATCGCTTCTATGTTGCGCAAAACCGCGATGGAAACTCAGCTAGTGGTTGGTGGGTTGCTATGGAAGCCCACTGATGCCAGGAAAAGAAAATCCAGATAAAAAAATTGGAACGCTAGACAATACTGAGGTAGTGACGACTGATGTACAACTACGAACACAACGTCATTCATTCAAGTCTGACCAGGAATCTTTTAACTTCCCTTTACTTCCTGTTATCTCCCCACTGTCCACTGGGTAATAAAGGCATACTGTGCCTCAAAAAATAATTTTAAAATTCTGTCAGGGTAAGAATTAATGTGTTGAGTCCAATATAAAGTCCCATGCTGTAAATTCAGTTTCCCTTGTACTGTAATATGTATATAAAAGAAACACTACCTTGCACTTAATTTAATTGTTAGTGTGGCTACTGTGGTGATGTATGATATGCTGTGTTTGTTTGTGTTTTGTTTTTTTTTCATTTATTTATTTATTGTTTCTCCTTATTCTTCTTTTGTAAGTTTGCATTCTGGGTATACAGCAAATTAATAAACATATATTTTTTAAAAGTCCAAATTTTGACTTTTTGTTTTATGAAGTCAGAATTCTGACATCTCATAATTTTGATTTAGTAGATGAAAATAATAATTCAGATTTAAAAAGTCACGATTCTGACCCACTACCTCAGTATTTGTAGTTGTATCATATCTTACTTTTCATCTGTTTTTTTGTTTGTTTGTTTGTTTGTTTTCTTTCTTCTTTTTAAGTCAGTGTGTTGAGCGTACCTGGTCCAAACAGCCTCCAGCAGTGCTTCTCATGTGTGGGACACTGGCCGTTGTAGCAGTAGCCCTGCACGTGGTCGTAGCAGGGTTTGCCGTTCATCTCAAAGCTGTCTTCAGGACAGTCCTCCGACACACCGGTGCAGTATTCAGGCAGGTCACAGTCGCTGGCTGACTTCCTGCACACACTTCCAGTAGCTTTGAACTGTGGGTCAAAGCACATTTTCCGTGATACCATGAGAACAAAGAAGAGTTGAAGTTGAAGTACATGTTTGTTCAACAGTGTGTGTAATTAGCTTGTGTATTTCTCTGGTACTTCATGACTTGCACTACCTCTTCTAGTCCTTGAAACTTGTCATTTGAGGAAGGATGTGGTGAGTTATAGTTCATGGAAACAGCCGGATATCATTCTCTGTTTCCTGTTATTATTGAGGTGCTGCTGTTTCAGTGTAATTTTATATAGAAAACTTCTCTTGATATCATTAAAACGCCCACAGTTATCAGCCAGGGTGAGTGTGATTGACCTCTGTGGCCTGCACTGTGGTCTGACTGAAATATCTCAACAACTATTCGATGGATTGTCATGAAATCTGGTTCAGATACTTTTGGTTCCCCAGTGGATGAATCCTAATGACTCTGGTGATGTAGCTTTTCATTTATCCTGTGAATTATCTCAACATCTGCACGGATTGGCTCAAATTAATTTCTTCTACAGACATTCATGGTTCCAGGATTATAGTCTTAAAGAACAGCTAGCATAGCTGGAGATTCTTAGTCTTGGTTTGGTCCCAACAAAGTATAAGAATCCCACTTTCACAGCTACATTACAGGCAGCTGAGTAATGGAGCTGAAGTACCTGACAGTTGTCACAACACTGTCCATGAGCACACTGGGATCCTTCAGTCAGGCGACACGTTGAGGCGTCACAACAAGGATTCTTGCATTCCTAGAAACAAAACAAACATTTTTATCAGTTGTGTGGTGTGTGTGTGTGTGTGTGTGTGTGTGTGTATCCACTTCTCCCCTGATAGGTCCCCTGTGTTAACAGTTCAGATTTAAATCTCCCACACAAGCAGCATCTCTGCCAAGATGTTGCCTGATAAGACGTTAGCGCACAGGAAAAGTATTTTCACTGTTTGAGGCCAAACTCCAGCTTAGCGTGCAGGAGATCGCTGCTGCCCTCTCTTTTATTATTTGTAACCTCACACAGGAAACCACACCAGTCAGCTACAGCAGAAAACCCACATGGCATCTTCCTTCACCAAAGGATATATTTAAAACTTTCCAAGGTCATTAAAAATGACTAATCTGCTACAAACAGCCTTTACTAAAAGTTTTACCTCCACGGTGCCACAGTCGCACTCCTCTCCAGGGTCCAGCAGGGCGTTGCCGCAGCGAGGGCCCACAACGATGGTCTTAACGGGGCTGGGTTTACCCAAACAGCTGGGCTGAGCTCGCTCCATGAACTCAGCGAGCTGGTCCACGCTGCAGCTGCTGAAGAACTCCGGGAACGCTTGACTTCCTGTCCTGAAGACGAGCAAGGAGATTCAGTGATGTAGAAGATTCACTGAACACCGGCCAGTGTTGTGATTTTAATTTAAAGTAGAGCTAAAACACTGTAAACACTTCATGGCCAAAAGTAGGTGGACAACCTAACATTATATTACATGCTGTAACAGCCTCCACTCTTCTGGTTTCAGACTTTCCACCAGATGTTTAACCTAGCTGCAGGGATTTGCTCTTTTCAGCCACAGGAGCATTAGTGAGGTCCAACACTGATGCTGGATGATTAGTCTGTTTCACAGCTGAGGTCGAGGCCAGGCAAGATCTTCCACAGCTAACTGGGAAAACCATTTCTTTCTTTGGAGCTGGCTTTGTGCATGGGAGTATTGTTGTGAAACAGCAAAGAGCCAAACACAGTAAAAGTTGGAAGAACAATATTGTCTAAAACGGTTGTTCTGAAAGGACCCGACACTGACACACATTAGACTGTGGAAATCATCTCATAAGATTTTTGCTTTTAGATGTTTTATTACAGAATGTGTTTGAAACCCATGACCAAATACTCTCACATTCTGTCATTGTGTTACTTATGGATGGAAGTACAGTGAAAATAAATTCTTCCTCTTTTTGTTTGGGACCCTTAGGAACCCCCTCAAGGACCCCTGGGGGTCCCTGGACCCCACTTTGAGAACCAATGGTTCAAAATATCATTTTATGTTGTGGTATTAAGGTTTCCCTTCATTAGAACTAAGTAGTCTAGCCCATACCAAGGTGAAATATGATCCTTCCCAACATGCAACACAAAAAAAATCATCAAAACATTCTTGGTATCTATATCTATAAATGCCCTTTGTAAGTAACAGCATCCCATCCTTACCTGAGCTTCTCTGCCATTACACAGTTCCCACTGCTGTAAAATGGGCCACACGTGCAGCCCGCGGCATCATGGGACAAGCCAAAATTATGTCCCATCTCATGAGCAATGGTGGAGGCGAGGCCTATCGCGTTGTCATGGTGATCCTGAGAGAGAAATGCAGAAGTGTTCCCATAAAATACCCATGGACTCCCTTCACCTGCTGTTGTTAAAGGATTAATGTAAGTTAGAAGTTGTCCGTCACACCTGATTGACTCCACCTGAGTTCTCCGTACATATGGCGAACTTATTTGCCAGTCCAACTGTATCTTTGTCGAAATCTTTGCCACTGTTGAAGACAAGAATCTCACATCAGGTCAAACTGGCAGCATTACTGTGTTTAACACCTGCACCGATTTCCACAACCGATCCTCACGTCACAAACTGAGCGTTGTCGTGTTTGATCCTCTTCAGAAGATCAGCCTGGCGCCATATGAGGAAGTTGTCCAGGGTCATCTCCGAATTAATGTCAACGTTGATGTAGTCTCTGTACGTCCAGATCTCCAGCCCCACCAGCATGACGCGGATGTTCAGAGGTCGATACAGCTGCAGGCAGAGGAGGAGACGCTGCTGTCAGCTAAGAGCGCTGATGGCTCACTGCCAGGCGAACAGCTTACACAACATGAGTGAAAAAAAAAAATTACCTTGTCAACGTGATTTACGACTCCGAGGATACGGGATTTAGTCTCACTTCCATATCGTTTATACTGGAGGAAGCGCAGAGACAAACATGATCAGATTTATGTGGCAGTGAAACGAAAGCTGTAAAAAAAACGTAAAATGAATATTTACCTCAGTGTTGTCGACCACCACGTACAGCTCGACAAACCTCTGCACACTTGTGACGGATTTAGTTTTCTAAAAGGAAACAGAGGAACAAACTTCATACTAATATTCACATAGTAATCAATGTCAGCATGAAAAACATTTTAACGAAACATGCAAATGCGTTATTCGGCATCTATGAGTCGCTTCATCATCAGTCATTTCAAAGTTTTTAATGTGGATTTAAGCCTTTATATTCGCTATTACACTTTAACACTATAATCAATATTATAGTGTTAATACTGGACTTAGATTCATCAGAAGGACACAAGCATGACTCTAAATGAATGCTAATGTTGCTCTGTGACTGCTCGACAACTGTTTGCTGACAGGTTCACCATATCAACTTATAAGTTAATGATTAACAGTGTGTGTTCACTTGTTTCCACTGCGCAGAATTGGTGGCCTACCCATGCTTTGGACCTAAAGAGCCCAGCGAGCTGAGGGCCACGGTCCTGGTTCTGGTCCTGGTCGTGGTCGTAAAGCATGGTGGTGTTGGACGAGGAGCCACAGCTGGGATTGCCGCTGATCTTCAGGTGTTCCCGTCTGTAAACTGCATGGTCCCCGTCGTCAGACTGTCCCAGAGGCTCGATCAGGTAAACCTGCTGCCGGGCTCTCACAAAGCCACTGCGAATACAGAGAGTAAGAACACTTATTAACAAAAATGTGATTCAGTATACAAATGGAAATGGCTTTATCCACTGGTGTGCTCTTTACAATTTTTTGTATGGCAGATTTCAAACGTGTAAAATCAATAAAAATAAACAATAAAAGACAAGAGATACAGATATAGTGCAGACACAGAGCAGTAATGGTCCCAATATTAACAATGATGCAAATTCATTAAAGGAAATAAAAGCGCAGTAGAGAGACTAAACAATCAAAGGCTTCAAAAACACATGAAAAACTGATCGATTACTAAATATCATGAAGCAACACATTTCACAAACATTTAAGAAATTGGAGTCACTGGAGTTAATGTAAGAGGAAAATAACAAGTAAGAAGTTAAAGATGTGAAAATATCCTGATTTTCTTACCTAATGCCCGAACAGATCCCCACACTGACCGAAGAGTCCACCACGCCTTCAACATGGCCGTGGTAATAGCAGTGCTCCTGGGTGGAAATAAGGTTTTCATCACGTTTGGTTCACTTACACACCGTAATGTCAGGGTGAAAAGTTTACAATGAATACTATGGTTTTATAATAAAGCTAAATATACATAAGCTCATATAAATGATAAATCTGACACATCAAATAGAAAAAATCAAACATTAGGGATTAAATTACAGACACAAAAGGTATAAATATAATTCCTAGAAGATGGGATCAAATGTTTTTTTTTGTCTTCTTGTTTTCAAAACTTTCAAAACATTAACATTCATTTATGTTATCGATTAATTAAATTTCTTTAAATATAAAATCTCAGAAAATAAAGAAAAAGATATAATTTCCAGACTATCAACCATCACTTTCAACTAATCTATTCTATTCTATTCTGCACCAGAACTGAGTGACTGGTGAGGTAATTTGTCTTTCTTTAATTCATCTGATGTAAGTTCAAATGTAGTAAAATCTTACCTCACTTGGTGATGTCGTCACTCGTTTCCCATATTCTGAATAGTGAGTTTCAGTGTAGCCTCTCCCAATAAGATTACTATAAAATACAATAATAATACAACAAGAGAAGATTTTATGTTTCATATTTTCAAATATTATAATACAAATTTGTGGATCTGGATCTGAAATGATAATTTAAAAAAAACTATTAAAAAAAAATTGTGTACCTGTTTTTTTCCAGATAAATAGTGTGGTTCCTCCCTTCAATGGCCAGCTCATACTGCACCGTATCAGGGTAAAGCTGCAGAAGATTGTCCATCAGTCACATGGCAATATATCATTATCAGACTTGTAAACTCTCTAATATTGACATATCTTTACACATCCAGTATTAGTCAGACAATAGAAACTAATGACTGCCTGATAAATGTAGTATAGTCAAATCTTTGATGTTTCTCTCTGAAATGTAAATATTGAACTTGAGAACAGAACATGAGTTGACGCACTTTGTTGCGTTCCACCACTGCCAATTTCAACTATAAATTTAGTATTTAATGAGAGGAGTCTTTGTTGTGTTTCCAATGCTGAATGATGTACAGGTGAGGCGTAGTCACCTGGTTTTCCTTCAGGCTCCTCCTCTGCCTCTCCTGCAGTCTCTGAGGTCTGACCACCTCATATTGCTCCACATGGGATAGCAACCCAGAGCTCTGCATGAAGCACACTACACACAACAAACAACACTCTTTATACTAAATATCTTTGTACAATATACACACCGTCTGAATTACAGGGTTTCCGCAGCTTCACCAAGTTAAATTTAAGACTTTTTAAGACATTTTAATACACATAGAATGTATTTTAATAATAATGTAATGTAATACAACCATATAAAGTTTAAAAGTAAAACCAGCAGAGATGATAAAGCCTTGAGTTATTCACCAAGTGCATTGTTTCTTTTACATTTATATCACATTATTGCCAGTATGTCCCCAATAATAATTCCTAATAATATCATTAATTAATCATTAAACATGACTTGGAGGAGCAGCAAAAAATTGATGGATGGATGGATTATTATTAATTTAAAAATAACTAATTAACTTAAGGTCCACGTGTGAATTTTACATAAGGTCAGAGGGTCGTGAACAATAGCACTGAGGATTTTACAGCCAGTTCTTACTATATTGTACACATAGTTATATCTAATGTTACTGTCTACAGCAGGACACAAAAAATATTTAAGACCTTTTAATAATTTTGAAAGTTTTTAAGACTTTTCAAGAGCTGAAGACACCCTGGACTGAACTGTGTTTTATCCTGCATTACAATCATCGACACTCCCTGATTTATGACAGTCTTTATGGCGAACACATGTCTTAACAAAAAAGACTTTTCGTGCAGTTTTACACTAAATTCAAACTTTAAAATGCAGTTTATGTCGTTATAATGGGAGGATGAACATTAATAACAATTTTTCTGTCAAACATCCTTCGCTTTTTTACTGTTAAAGCACCTTGTTCTACTCAGTCTACCTAAACAAATGTTCCATAATAATAATAATAATGATTAAAGTTAAATACATACCCCACGTCAGCCACAGCGACAACATATTGTCTCCCATCACGAAGTGCTCTGTTCGGCCACCGCCTGTAATCTACCGTCGCTCATTGCTTGTTACTCTACCGGGCATCATCGCTGCCAGCTTTTCCGTTGAAGCTCCGCCTCCGGTTAACGCTTATCGTTGCCTCACATATTTTACCGGAAAGAATCTGCCAAGTGAGCTAAGACGAAAGTAAATACGTAAAGCCACACTTCCGTTAGCATAACATATTTCAAATCAAGGGTCACAAAGGTAAACTGTTTCTATAAAACATAATTAACGGGCAATGTTAGGTAAAATTACCGTTTTGTCAATGGAGTCAGGTTTAGCCTTATAATGTCTATAAAAACCCATAAATTATCCTTTAAAGAAGCGCAGAAATGAACTCATTTTGGCTTCAAACAAGCATATCTTTCCTATACAATAAAAGTATACACACTTATAATTACCATATTGGGAAATACAAACTGTTTATCAATTATTGTACTTGTACTGCATTTTGACAACGGTCCCACGCTTTTATTTTGAAGTCGGTCTCTTTACATTTCCGGTATGTCTCTGGTTAACTTGACGTGGATTTCCTGTCAGTGAGAAATGACAACGATTAAGCGCATTACTAAATAATAATATAATCACCTTAAACACTGAAAAGACATAATTTAAGTTAAAATTCAAAGTCTACATCAATTTATTTAGTTTCTTTTTTGCATTGTGGTTTGTACAAGGAAGAACTTGGAGGTACATGGCCAGCAGTCAAATGCAGAGGTCAAGAGCCAAAATTCATTCAGTAAAGTTTTGTTTTAATGAAGTGCAATATAAACATACATTTTCACTGTACAGGTACAATAAGTTACCCATAGGGAGTGACATGACTTACATGTTCAGAGCAGAAGAAACATATGAGTTCCACAGTTCTTAAAATTTACATGTGAAGCATTGAAATGATGCCGCAGAGACGAAGACGTTTAACTCTACATTTCATACAGTATATAATATATACACACTGAAGTATCAGCTCTGTGAATCAACAGCTGATGTTTCTATGGTAAGTATCTGGGCGGTTGGCGTAGGACTGATGGACAGGCATGAGGAAAGGACGTCTTTATTGCTGGGTGATCGTTAAAACACACGAAGGCATGACACGCTACGCTGCTGCTTTCTGACTGCGCTCTATGGCCATCCTCTCCAGACGCTCAGTGTAGAATCCATTGAAATCCAGCCTGTGAAATTACAAGAGCTGAGTTACCAAATTATCAGACTAATTTACAAAGATATTAACATTATTTTTTATTCAAATTAGAAAAATTATTACGGACACAAAGCAATGAAAAACAATGAATTTGTATCTAAAGCTTTGGAACATGGTTTAAGTTAAGGATGTCCTGATCAAGTGTTTTTGAGCCCCGATTTCAATCCTAGTCCTTCAATATTAGGTATCTGCTGATACAGAGTCCAATCTGATACTTCCATTTGCCTAAATGATGATTAAATATGTTACTAGCACATTGAAATAACGGATGCAGCCAGTTAATATGACCTTTCCTAGTTTTCACGAGCTACTTGATCCAAATACTAAAGGCTATAGTTCAAAACTATCAAGTAGATTATCTTAAATTATTGATGTGATCAGCTAGAGTCTCTGTCCACTCTGCTTGCACAGCGGTGTTACAGAGTGGAGGGTTTTCCCTCAGAACACATCTTTGGCTGAGTACAGAAACCACTTACATCCGACCACATACAAGAATCAACTCGAAGAATTACTCGAAGAATTATCTTAAATTAGTGACAACTGATACGATAATAACATCAGCATCAGATCATTGTCAGTGTGTTTTGCAAACCTCACAGTCTGAACTTTCAGTCACCGGTGCCCCCAAATTATTTTTCACCTTCACAGTGATCCATTAAAATATACCCGGATCAGCCTGATACCCATCCTTATGATCAGCTGGGGCCGGCTCTAGTTGTAGTAACATAAAGTAACGTAGTTGTACAGGTTAATACAGGCAACAAAAACCTCTCTTTGGTCCCATGGTTTTACCTGTAGATGATGCTGATCATGCTGTGTTCACAGTCGTTGGTGCTGTAGATGCTCAGCTTGTCCAGCAGGTCCAGCAGCAACATGCTGAAGTTACTGTCAAACTTGCTGATGGTGGCTTCAAAGCCTGCGTCTGACTGGAGGGTGTCCGCATGCTCAGCTAAAAACTGAAGGAGCAAAAGAACACAAACATATAATGTTAGACATGGTAGACCCCAAACCTGCAGTGCTCTTGTTCTCCTGTGCCAGTTGTTCAATAGTTGAAATACTTTCTGGTTTTGAATTAAGTGCTCACCTTTCATAACATATGAACATTTCTGGAACTCTGAACATTTCCTACAGTACACGGCATTCTTGTTCAAATATCAGTTTATTTGAGGGGAGAAGGTCATGGCAGTGATTGTTTTGAAATACCTTTGTGGTTAGCCTCTTCTTCTCTGCCTCCTCAGCGTGTTCGCTCTGAGTGGGAGGACCATCCATGGTTCCTTGCTCCAGAGAGAGGCGCTCTAACCTCATGCTCTGAGTGAACCGCTACAACAGCCAAGAAAAAAACATCTTAGTACAAGTATCTGGAATCTGCTGAACCTCGATGTTGCATAGCTAAAAAATACAGATGTCACAAGTCCAGTTTTGGTTGTTTTACAGAAACCATTTTGTGGTAGTCATCGTGAAAACAAACCTGCATGCAGTTTGTGAACATGACACAGACAGACATGAGTTTAGAGAAGATCCTGAGAAGCTCGGGGTTGGTCAGCATGCAGTCCTTCAGGCAGTTGTCCAGGAAGCTCGTGTGATGACACAGCACATCATCGATGTTTGATGCCTGGGGGAGGAGAGAGAGGGTCAGCACAACTGAGACCTGTGTGTCTCTTCCTCAATGTCTCATCATCAAACCGTGAAAAACATCTCACATGAGCGCAGCAACACAAACACATCAACAGTCAGCTGGCTTGTGCTCGAACAAAAACAGTGCAGAGCGATCGGGACAGGGCAGCGATCACTGTTCACACTCACTGTTTTCAGGTTGGTCTCCATGATGTGCCAGGTGGGCTCCATCACCTCAAACATCATGTAGTACTGTATGTTCTGCACAAAGTTCAGCATGCGCTGGCGGAGGGCAAAGGCAGCAGCAAACCTGTGAACCGGTCATTTAAACAGAGTGTGTGAGGCGACGCTCTCCTGGCTGAGTTTCTTCTTCTTTTTTTTTTTTTTTTACATTAACTCACATTAAATCGTCAGCTCACCATTTAGCAGAATGTAAAGAGTACTGCCTGAAATCCTTGTTGCTGATCCACACGTTGCACAGCAGCCTCTCCACATGTTTACAATAAAACATGTGTCTGAATAACATCTGGTACCTTGTCAGTGCTTTCCTGGTAAAAATCAATACAATGCAATGATTGATTACACAAATCACAAGGCTGGCAATATTATACCTTTTTCTTATTGTCAACAAATCATGAAAATACCAGAACCAATAATGAATGTCTGCCACTAATAATTATCATCTATGTATCCAAAACTGATATATCATTTTCCTCTGAGCCATAGAGCTCCATTGTTTCCAAAAACTCTAAAATCAGCTACTTAACAAATCTTAAGCCTGAGAAATTATAATTATGCGTGCAGTCTGTTGAAGATTCTTATATTTCTGTTTTCTGTTTGTACTTTACAGTCTTCTCACAGTCCCAGCTTTTTAACGTCCATAAAATCATTTATCCTGTCAGATTTTTATCATGTTTGATTCACTTACACACTGTAATGTCAGTGTGAAAAGTTTACAATGAATACTATGGTTTTATAATAAAGCTAAATATACATAAGCTCATATAAATGATAAATCCGACACATCTAATAGGAAAAATCAAACATTAGGGATTAGATTACAGACACAAAAGGTATAAATATAATTCCTAGAAGATGGGATCAAATGTTTTTTTTGTCGTCTTGTTTTCAAAACTTTCAAAACATTAACCCTCATTTACATTATCGATTAATCTCCTGATTATTTTTTCAATTGATGTGATTAATTTCTTTAGCTGTGAACCTGTTGATGATGAGCGAGAGCGGCCACTTGACGATGTAGTCGAAGGAGAAGGCCTCCAGCCCGCTGAGGGCCACGTCCGTCGAGTCGGCGTTGATGATGGCCTTTTCCTGTTTGGTTTCGATGGCCAACACCCGCAGCAGCTGAGTGATGACATCATGAGGCATTAAGTCAATCTGTGAAAAGAGCACAGGAAGTTCAATCATTAATTCGTGTGAAATCGCATGACTAATAGAGCATGAGATAAGCCTGTGAGGAAGACTACTGCACTTTACAATACTGGAGTTTTTGTTTTCTCTGTACTGCCATGTCACTTCAAATTTTCTTAGTGGAGATTTATTCCACTTTTATCTTCATGTCTTACATTTTTGAGAAATGTATCAGGCTTTAAAAATAAACTTGACCTGATTCTAAAAAAATTCCCCCTGAGCCTGCGAGAAAAATAAATTCACAATCATGACCAATATGAGAATTTTGTCCCAAGCAGGACTAAGTACATGAAGGTCATTTATTATATTTCAATCCAGAACATAGAGAGGGATCACCTTCATCAGCTGTTCCCAACTTTTTTGGCTTGTGCCTTACAACAAAAAATTTTGAGCACATCAACCAAAGAGGAAACAGTTTTCTCACTTTATTTTAATATTTCTCAGAGGTCTGAGTGGGTTAAATTATCCAGTCACTCACAATATCTTCCAAACCCTTGTGGGGGTTTACACCCCCCAGATTGGTAACCACTAAATAACCAAAAGTATTTACACAAGTGAACTAAATCAGTAAAGTTGCATCCAGGAAACTAAAACAGTGAGCTGAAAGATGTTCCTGCTTTCAAATACAAGTCATCATTTTATCAGAAATCATTATAAAAATGTTGATTATAGCAGCTTTAATACAACTATTGTACATTGTAAAAATAGAACAGATCGGAAAAACACTAACTTGCGTCGTTAGCTTTTTTTTTATTGTTTGTATCTATCTGTCAGAAAAACCATCCTTATGACCAGCGGATGGACCACAGATTCATATTTGTATTCATATTGTATGTTCCAACTCTGATCAGTAAACTTCAATGTAAGAAGAACTACTATATAATCTGATTTCCACTCACCTTGAGGTCGTCTTTGAAGGGGTCCGTGTTGGCCGTGCTCATCCTCAGAGCCAGCTCCAGGAGAGCTTCTAGTCTGGGAGGGACGATGTCGTCCACCGGCTTCTTCAGCTCTTCCTCCGTCAGGTCCATGAAGTGCACGAAGAAATCACCTTTGTCCATCAAGAAGTAATGCTTGATGGATCTGATTTTAAACAGCACAGGGACATATAGTTTTAGCGTCATGGATGAATATGAGATTAATACATGTTATTATTATTATTATTATTATAACTAATTTGAGAAGCATAACAAATGCAGATGCTTCCATATAGGACTCAACCTCTTTCTGTTAAAAAAGCAAACAGCATTAACTGTTTACCTCAGGCGTGAAACCAGCTCCTTCTCCTCCATGAGGAAGTCCAGCAGGACCTTGCTGGCATAGTAGTAAGCTTTCTCTATCTGCTCCACATAGGCCCTCTCCTTCAGCGTGTACAGGACCTCCTTTGCATCAGGACACGTCACATCACGGCCGCATTCCCGCACCACATTGAGGTATTTTCCTACAACATTTATCAGAAAAAATTTGATCTTCTAAAAAGGCCCTTAAATGTTGTCCACGTGTTTTGTTGTTTACCTGTGCTTAATATTTTGTCTGCCATTTTCTGTAGAAAGGAGGGAATGCGATGCTGCACGATGGTGTATCTCTGATCCCAGTACTTGTCGTTATAGTCCTCCTGGATCTTCTCTTTCTGCAGCTCGTGCTCCTCCACCATGAACTCACTGTGAGTACAAAAATATGGGCGAGACAGATATCAAAATAAACTTAAAACACAAAGCAGATGCAGTGGTATAAGTGTGTAAGTCCTGACTGATATTTCAAACATCAGTCTCTATTGTGAGAGCAGCTGCACCTGTATGGATCCTTGATGATGCCTCTGTAGATCCACTTCTCCAGAATTTCAAAGTAAGGGACGCTGGCTGCTTTAGTGAGGTAGAGGCACAGCTCCTGAGCCTGGCTGTCGCCGGTGTAGTTGAAGGTTCGGTCGTGGAGAAGACTCAGTGTTGACCCACCCATACACTCTCCTTTGTCCACTGAGGACGCTGCAAAAAAAAAAAAAAAAAAACAGTAGAAAAGAAGCACTATTTAAAGAGGTGTAACCAAGTGACTACATCTGCATCTGTGTTTGAAACATTGAGCACTAAATGTCAAGTGTGGAATAAACTGTAAAGAATCTTCCCACATTAAAAATGTTGTTTTATTTTGTTAATTTAGAGATGAAGTACAACAGCTGCAGTAAATATCAACATGTGAGCACATTTGACAGTTCTGTATTTATCTGTTTAACCTAGCCCAGAGCGCCCTCTGGTGGCTAAAATGAGCAGCTGCTGTTCACGTGGAGAAGATGCTGTGTTCAAGGACAACTGTCAAACTGAAGGGATGCACCAATACGGACTAAATACATGTTTTCCAAACCAACAGCCAATATTAACATGCATTTGTGAATCGGTTTATATATAAATGTAAGTGCAAAACAGGTCAGGCTTGTCAGACATGTTTAATTAATTAATTTATCATCAAAAAAGGTGTGTTTCATCTTATAAATAACCTACAAAAAAGTGTTTCCTGAGGACACAAGAAAAGTCGAATCTGCTCATAAAAAATATTTTGGTTTAAAAAAGGTGATGTGGAACAAAAGGAGGTAGTATTTCTTCCTTTCCACACGGAAAAGTTAATATCTGCTATAATTATTTCTAACAATAATAATACAGTAATAATAATAATAATTTTTAATTTTATTTCTTTCAAACCTACATTGGACTGAGACATTTTCAGTGGGGATTTGTCTCAGCGTACTGTTCATGATAGCAGCAGTTTCATTTCACACAAGGCTGAAAGCTACAATAACTGTTGTTGCTGTGGAGGAGTTAGTTCCAAACAAACTTCAGTAGTGAGGAGACAGTTTGATGCCAGTGCTCATGTTCAGACTCGTACCGATAGACGCCAGTATCTCCATGGTCCTCATGGTGGGCTGGATGTAGAACCAGAGCTTCTGCAGGGACAGCAGGCCCTGCCGCTGCAGGTGCTCCAGCTGAGTGACCAGGATCAGATACTCCTTCATCAGGGTCCTCATCGCCGCCGTCAGGGCGTGGTTCACCTGGCCGTACTCAAAGGACGACTTCTCTTCAATGAAACTGACGGACAAATACAACGCCACCATTTAACACTTCTTCATCTGTGACAGTCGGATATGTCAGGTATGTCAGCACACTCACCGTGTTATAGTGGAGTAATACGATGCGACTGGTAATATTCTGTTGACCAGCTCTTTGATAGACATGTCCAGTGTTGAATCAACAATGAAGGAGCGGTTCTGCCTCCCCAGCACAGGCTGAGCGGTGATGTCTCGCCCATCAACCCCAATCAGGACAAACAGCAGATCCTCCACCAGAGCTTGCTCCTGAGTGGCCATGGGCATCGTACCTGACAACAACAACAAACACATCATTTTCTGGAATAATAATGGAATACACTGAGCTACAGCAGAGATGAATATGAAGTTTTTAAATGACTTACCGATGGCCACAGGTGGATCTCCTGGAGGGGTGGGGCTGGTGATGAAGTCTCCGAGGAGAGCAGGACGGTCGTACACCCAGTTAGGAAACACCGGGTTGGGCTGGGTGGGGTTCTTCTTGTTGTGTTTGTCCCTCAGCATCTTCCGTGTGACTTCAGCAGGCTGTGATCACAGAGAGAGACCAGTGAATTACAAGCAGCGTCTGATGCACTGACTGGTTCCACTACAGGGTGAAAGTCTTTAAATCCATTCTGAATCTGCATTTCCCCTCAGCTTTACAGAGCTTCATAACGTCTATCAACAGTATTTATCTGTCTGGACCACCACTTTACTGTTCTGCTTCACTCTCACTGCTCTGATAGCATCATTTTCAACTGAAGCAGCAGCTATTTTCAGAGGAAAAAGCTCTAAAAAGCCTCTGCACACTCCCTGCTCAGCAGCAGAGAACAGCTAAAGAGCCAGATAATTCCCTCAGGAGCTGGTGGAGACAAAAAACAGAGATAAATGAAAAGGAATACTGGACTTGGATTCATCAGATCCTCCTCTCTTTTTTTCTATCTATCTATTTGTTTCTTTCAAGTCACATCCTCCAGCGTTTGATGGGCCAACCTAACCTTCAGACACAATGGATCTGCGTATGCTGCAGCTCACCAGAGGAGCGTTGGAGCTGGCCGTCACGTTGCCGAGCTTCTTCCGCAGCTCATCCAGTTCCTGCATGGACATCTTGGTGCTGGTCTGAGGCAGAGTGTAACTGGTGGTTGTGGTTGAAGTTGTGTTTGCGGATGACTCTGACCTCTCTTTGGCATTCTGCTGCAGAAACTGCAGTGTCTACGAAAGTGTCACAACAAAGATGTGATGTGAGATAGAGTGAGAATTGACTACTATGGTTCAGTTTATCATTCAACTTTATTTAACCTGGAAGAAATCTATGGGTCTGATATCAATGAATACATTTCTGGTATCTTTCACTTGTCTGTTAACATGACTCCCATTGTTAAGAAATGCAAGACAGTCATATGAAAGCACAGCAATCGTTCTTTGCATCATAATAACTTCAAATTCGTGAAACCAATTGGTGAAACAGATTAATCTGATTATTAAGTAAAAACAAACAAAACCATAAATGATCAGCTTGTAAAGGATTTATTACCTCTTTATCCTCACACAGTTTGGAGAGCAGATAGACCAAAGGGTCGAGGTTGCGAACATTTTTGGACTTCAGCTCCTCGTACTTCCTCAAGAAGTCCTCAGGGGTTTTAGAGAACTCTGCTAATTTGACCTGAAAAAGACAGAACAGTCAATATGAAGCCAATATACACAGTAAGAAATACAAGAGGTGTGACAAATCATTTTCACAGTAATATGCTACTCAAACCTGATTTAAAGTCTGTCACTGTTCTGCTTCTTATACATTACTGGCTTATTTATATTTGAATGATGGGAAACACGCACATGTTGCTATCTATGTATGACTTTCTCAGGGTTCCAACTCTTTTCAAGGAATAATTAACAACCTACACAATAATACATTTCTATTAAAAGAGGCAGTTCCTACCAGGACATCTCGGGACATTATGGTTAATTTTGTCATGCATTAAAGCATTGTTACGTGTGTTTTTCCCACCTTGGCACTGTGAGCAGAGACTGTAGTGGTGACATAGGGAGTCCTGTGTTTCTGCAGTAAGTCAATGTAGCCCTCTGCTCCATCGCCTCCTCTGACATGAAGCAGGCTGAGCAACTCGTTCACATCGTGGTGGATCCTGAACTCACTCATGGCTCAGGCAGCTGAAACGACAACACATTTTATTACAGGGTTTCTATTAAGAACCAGGTGCTTTTGAAGACTTTCCAGGTACACTGTGTTAAAAGAGGTTAGCTAACCCCCATTACAGTTCACATCAATATTAGTGGACTGGCTCATACTTACAGACCTCGTCAATAGCTTATCTAATTCAGAAATTGTCTCAAAAGGCGATTTCAAAGCTGACATGCATGTACCATCCTCTCTCACCAGGTCATAGTGATGCAGGTGACGTTATTCCATGCTAACAGTAGCAGCAGGCTAACTAGCTGAACAGCCAGTTCCATTAAAATGAACTAGCCTGGAGGATGCTAACTGCGAGCTAGCTTACGCTGAATGACACATACCGTTCGTTAAAGGGCAACAATAATGTAAGTCAGCAAACGAAACCTTGATTACAGCCCAGCTCTTAGTACTGTACCTGTCAGCCGTGTCCACAACAAAACAACAGCGAGCAGTAGCAGCAGCAGTAACGCGCCCACCGCTGGTTAAATTCTTCTTCTTCTATTACTGTAGTCTACGCAGTAACGGCGCAACACCGCCCCCACAGGTTAAATATGACGCTACAATATCACCGACTGGCTCGTCTCTTCTACAGCTGTAATTTCACTTCAAAGTTTTAACAACAACAACAACAACAACAACAATAATCTTTATTTATAGGGCACTTTTCATACAAGAGATGTAGCTCAGAGTGCTTTATGATAAAAAAAAAATCAAATATGGTCAGATTTCCTATTTCATTTGCAACAACCAAAGTAAAATTAATTGAATAAATTAGATTAGTTTTATTCAGCTGTCATGCCAGTTCATTGTCCCTCACCTTTACATTGTATGTTAACAGTATACCAGCTTTATGCCCACAAGGAAACAACCTCCAGCATGCTGGTCACATGTAAATTCAAATAATCATTCGAAAAAAGATTTTTTATTTCATTGTAAATTTAATATCTTTCAGTTTTGAACTGTTACTCAGACAAATTGAGACATTTAAAGACGTCATCTTGGACTTGTAAAAACTGGCATTTTATAGACTAAACAATTAACTGATTAACTGAACATTAACCTTCAGTTACAAATTTATACATTCAGTAAATCTTTTTCTTTTCACCCACCATCTGAAACCTATTATCCTCCTCTCCTGTCTTTTCTCTAGATGTTTCCCAGCATCCAACAAGAACACTATACATGTATTTCAATCATTTCACTTACACACTGATTAGTAGAGCAAATAACCAGTTTTTCAAGAATTTTCTCTGAATTAAAATGAATTCTCAGTCTCAGTCTCAGTCTTCAGCTCTTGGCTCCATGGTCTCCTTAATCCATATCGCTACACTCACCTCCTTCATAACCACAGGATGTTTGCTGAGTGAGCACTACTCCACTCTGAGAACAAGCTATACCATTGTATTACAGTAAAAGCAGCTGAACAGTTGCTTAAAGGTCATTACAGATACTTTGTGGTCCTTGTGGTTTTTCCGCTGGATTGCTTGACACACTGGCACACTAGAAATCTAATTCACCTGTAGAACCAAATATTTACATTGTGTCTGTTATTTTATTTTGTTGAGATTTATGACAGACAAACACAAAAACATCTTGAACATCGTGAAGAATCAGGGGAAGATGTATTTGTTAGTGACTCCATAGCTGACATAAAACATCTGTCACCTGAATCATGTAGCTACACATGCAGTAAGTACTCCCATGAAGAGATGCTGCATAGCCTACATGACATGCAAAATAAATCCCAGTTTTAGAAACAAGTGTTTAAAATCCCTCTAATTGCTTTTGCAGCAATCGTAGCTAATTTTGCAGTTACTTGAAAAGCTTTTATTTTGAAAAACCATGACATGGCGGAAGTAAACAATAATCACGTTACAACCCGGAAGGATTGCCTTTCTGTGATTAACGTTTGAATAGACAAGAATGACCAATTTATCCTGTGAAGAAACCATTAAACGCGATGCTGCTAACATCGTTCGGCCTCTGAAAGTCATATTTGTGTCTTAATCTTTGGTGTTGGGGGCAGAGGCGGTCGAGTGTGAGCAGCAACGCCCTGATGCCAGCCTCCCCGTCGGAGAAAAATAAGCTCGCTGTGTTTACAACTCGGTGGAGAGAGGCTGTTTCCCCGCAGTGTGTCGTTAGCTAATCGTGCGGCTGCTGTGAGTGTTTTATAGGCGAAGAAAAAACATGGCTGAACTGCATGTTGTGGAACCGAGCGGTACTGGCACCATAGAACAGCCCGAGCACCGTGATGTGCGCGGCTCCGTGCGCCTGGCTTCGCCCACTCTCATGGTTCCTCCGCGGAGCAGCCAGCTTAGTCCCGGCGGGGTGTCGAGCGGCGGCAGCGGAGGAGGAGGAAGGTCGGTGTTCGGGTTCCCGGTGAAGAGCAACCCCAGCTCCCCGTCCGAACCGGTGGACAAGCCGGGCTCACGCTGGGTCCGGCTTAACGTCGGTGGGACCTACTTCATCACGACCAAACAGACACTGTGCAGGGACCCCAAATCCTTCCTGTTCCGACTGTGTCAAGAAGACCCAGACCTGGACTCTGACAAAGTGAGTCCATGTACTCGTAACAGTCACAATAATGTCTATGTTTGTGGTTTTAATCGTTATATAGATTCATAAAAACAAGAAAATAGCCGCATACTAAATTTATGTTAGGATTTTAACATGGAAGAAACCAACTTGTAGGCTACTTAGAGCAGTATTGATTAGCTGAGCGATTAATTTTCGACAACAATAATTTTGGTCAATAATTTAACTCATGCAAGTGTCAGCAAATGTCCACAAAACGTCCAAACTGGTAGTACCAGCTTCATGTGAATATTTGCAATTTTCCCAGTTTTTGATGACAGTAGACTCATCATCTTTGGGTTATTGGCTGTTGGTCAGTCAAAAAACAACAACAAAATACAATTAGAAATTTTAACTTTGGCTTCGAAAATAATGACCTTTTTCTACCAAACAGTTGATTATTATACACAGTTATTTTTACATACGATTACTTGATTACTTGATATTCTATTTAAGTGATGCAAATTTCTTACAAATGCTATTAACACAATTATATAGGCCCATATGATATTTAATGAAAAGTTTTTTGGGGGTTTGTTGCTCCTGGGCAGTAGCTCTGCTTGTGCAGCGGGTAATCCAGCCTTAAGATGAACTTCACTGTTTTCTCCATGATAACTGGTGATTGACTAATATTTTAAATATTTTACCCCTCAGTCCAAATGATAATGCTTTCGGGCATTGACCAACAGTCAGTGTATTTACACACTGGAGAATATAGAACCAGAAAATGTTTGACTTGAGCGATCCATCAATAATCAAATAGTTGCCGATTAAGTTTCTGTCCATCAACTAATCAATTAATTGACATATCATTTCAGCTCCAATTAGCACCCAGCTGTTTCCTGCAGCGTTTTGCAGCTGTGGTGGGCCAGAGACAAACCTCTGCTAACGGCATGAAAAATGCATATCCTTTTATAATATAAAACATTAACCTTCGGGGAGAGAGAGCAGAGGTTTTATTTTATATAGCAAAGAACATATATTTATTGCGTTGGTATTTTGTTTAATTCGTCATCTACTCATCACAGGAAAACCTTGTACTCTTTCATTCTCAAGAGTAGATTTTTTTATGCAGATACAAATTTCAAAACTTGAGAGATTGAACAAATCAGATGACAGACATGTCTGCTGACTTTACTTAAAGTTGGTCATTAAACCACCAAGGTTTTTATTTATAAGGGTGACACACATTATTCAGCGTTTCTGTAAATGTGCCAGTGTTCGCCAGCTGTCTGGTTTTCAGCTGCAGTCCTTTGGTGAGATGTTGTGAACAGGACACAACAAGACGCCATAAAGACGGCTACAGCAATAACATGAGCATCATCATGACGGTGCAAGAGGAAACAGCAAAACTTCAGTACAATAGTACGATATCCACTATTTGTGCAAGTGGTATGAAGCAACAAAACACAGCTAATAAATACTGATTATAACCATGTTTTGACACATACGGCAGCAGCAGGAAGACATGAATCAAACACAACATGGGCTGAGTTAGCAGCAGGTTAACCAGTAACAACAATGACATTAATAAAATTATCAGTGTATTTCGTAGATTTAAAAACGTTCAAGTCTGACTTGAGACTTTGCGTGAAAGCAAAGTGACACAGTTTCTTCTTTCAGGCGATCAGGCTCATACTGGATTTTGGTGGTGATGAAGTCATGCTTCTCCTTTTTCTGTTCCTGCAGGACGAGACGGGAGCCTACCTGATCGACAGGGACCCCACATACTTCGGCCCCATCCTGAATTACCTTCGGCACGGAAAACTGATCATGGATAAAAATCTGGCCGAGGAAGGTAAAACGTCTTGATCCCTGCTGCAAACATCATGCAGAGGGAAATCAGTTCACCAAACAGAGATGTCTGATGATCTGTTTGTTTTGTGTTTCAGGGGTTCTCGAGGAAGCCGAGTTCTACAACATCGCGTCACTGGTGCGGCTGGTGAAAGAGAGGATACGGGACAACGAGAACCGGACGTCTCAGGTACAGAAAACAGACCAAAAAAAAAAAGAAAAAAAGAAACAGGTCAGACGACTGAGAATAGAGTTGGCAGATAAATCTGTAAATCAGACTTTCTTCTAGTACAAATACTCCAAAAATAGCTTTTTATTTGCTCAAGTGTTTGTGTGCAGATGATTGATGTTGTTTTAGTGACAATCTGTGTGTGTGTGTGTGTGTGTGTGTGTGTGTGTGTGTGTGTGTGTGTGTGTGTGTCGCTCGCTCTGTCCCTCAGGGCCCTGTGAAGCATGTGTATCGAGTACTACAGTGCCAAGAGGAGGAACTCACACAGATGGTCTCGACCATGTCGGACGGTTGGAAGTTCGAGCAGGTGCAGAAAATGAAGCTTTTTTTTTTTCAGTTGTCATATTTCAGTTTCTGCGTTAGTTGTTTTGGTTTGGACACAGGCCTAAAGCATCCAGAATATATTACCATGAGATTCTGAGACATTTATCACCAAAAAACAGCAACTGTGAGTCTGATTTTAATTTTATTGACTGAAATGTGTCTGAATATGCAGTGAATTAGCACTCAATATAATTAGTTCATGAGATTTAAAAATGAATCACAGCTTTTTTTTTGTATATATGATGTGTTTTGGTGCATGTGGTCACCAGCTGTTACTGTTATTTATTCCTTAAAAACAAAAAAAGTAGCTGTGTTGTCCAGAATGAAGATTTGAGGATGTTGAAATTCATGAAAAATTGAAGAAACGTTCTTTCTTCCATAGAGGTAACTTTGCTGTGTCTTTTGCACTTTTCTTATGCACATCCTCAGCTTATAAGTATCGGCTCCTCATATAACTATGGCAACGAGGATCAGGCAGAGTTTCTATGTGTAGTTTCCCGGGAACTCAACAACTCCACCAATGGCATCGTCATCGAGCCCACCGAGAAGGCCAAGGTGAGTGAGCCGCTGTAAAGGATAAGCCTGCCAGTACTTTGTATTTTTCTTATTACACACTGACCCAGTCCCACATGCACCGTCCTCCAGCCACAGTAGGACCCAACCTGGGGGTTGATACCCCTTCAAGGGGTCGCAGGATGAATGTGAGGGCTTGTGTGATGATTAAGAGGATAGAGAAGGATGGAAAGCTACAACAAATAATTTTATTTTTTCTGAATTGTGTCTAATCTTACAGAATACTGGTTAGTTTTACATCTTCAGGTTTTTAAAATAAACAAATCTGTGAAGGGAAACTCATGCTGCTTACATCTCCTCTGACAACAACATGTGATGAGGGGTCAGACAGTGAGGCAGAAATGTTAGGAACCACTGCACCAAAACTACAGTGGCCATCTGTTCAAGAAAATTAATTAAGCCTTTTTCTTTTTGTGAGCTCAGAGCTGAGATCACAGACAGAGTAGAGAAGTCAGAGAGTGCCGGGAGACGGACTAACACATTGTTGGTTAATGGATTTGTTGATAAAAAGAAAAACATGAAAAATCACAAATGACGCTGAAAGTAACAATCGTCTCTTTGTTGATTAATCTGATCATTAATGAATTGTTTAGTGTATAAAATAGTGGAAAATGGCCATCAGGACTAATAATCAAGAGTTGAAGCCCAAAGACTTTCAGTCATATAAAAGAGAAGAAGAGTAAAGCCTCATATTTAAGAAGCTTGGGCCAGAAAATATTTGTAATTTTTCCTTGATAAATGACAGAATAAATTACTTGGATCGCATTAGTTTGGTCCTTTTTAACTACCTTCAGCAAACTGACTGTGAAAACAGACGACACTCAGCTTCAGCTTTAGAGCTTTCTTCATCTTTCCTCTGATTTATTTCTCCTTGTGTCCTCAGATCCTTCAGGAGCGAGGCTCACGGATGTGAAGAGACCCAGCTCCTCAGCTAAATATCATTTTATCAACAAAAACAAAACAACAACATGAACATTTTCTCCCCCCCCACCCCCTCACCCCACCCCCTCCTTCACCTCTCTACCATCACCACCACCTTCATCATCATCATCCTCCACCCCCTCCTCCCTCCTCCCTCCCCCCCTCCTCCTCTGGTGTGCCTTTCCACAGCGGGGGCTCCCTGACGCCCCCTCCCTCCCCTCCTGTGCTGCTCATAGCAGCTTCTTGATGGTCAGTGTCACGGCGATGCGGGCTGCGGTGCTGATTGTAGCCTCCTGTTGTCGGTGGATGGACGCCCAGCACAGAGCTAATATACATCATCATCCTCATCAGCATCCTCATCATCATCATCGCTGTTAACAGACAGGATACTTGCTCGCTCTTGTACATCTGGCTCTGTCGACTTAGCAGAAAATCTCCTCAGGACTCTCAAAGGACATAAAGGAATGAACACAACCCCACTGACTGAGCCTCTCTCTTTACCTGAATCTGTTCATGGAGCGAGTGACTCCAGACTCCTCGGCCGATGTATGAGGCGCGCCGCGGCACAGCAAACCGAGCCAGGAGGTCCAGAGGTGGAGGATAAGACGGAGCAGCCGCAGGCAGCGTGACGCAGAGTCCGATCACTCTGGTTGAGGCGGCGTTTCCTCTACTCTCCTGAGTCTTTTAGAAACAGCTTAATCGAGTGACAGATTTTCATCCTTACAGACGCCCTGTCTTGGCTCGGCGCAGCGATGGCGCTGCTGGAAGATCACGGCATCCTGCTCCTCCTGTTTCCTGTTCTTGGGCTCGATCCGATCTATTCCTGCAGGGAGAAAATTTGGGATATTTTAGCGCAAAACAAAAGAAATGACTCAAAAAGACTACACCTATGTACAATTTGTCAAGGCATGTGAGGAATCTATATAAATCTATATAGGCTACATGATGAAATTATATGAAAAATTGAATGCAAATGGTGTAATTATTGATTTCTGTATCATAGTTGTCATATATTTACATATTCTGGTGAGTGAGTCTATTTAAATGATGGAGAAATTATCAGTTTTCATAACCAGTTTTCCCGCTCACACAGGTGTGAGTATGTGTATGCAGTGCCTCTCTGCTTTCTGTCCATGACTGAAGTATCACAAGTTTTTCAGCTGCACGTTTTCTGTAGTGTTACTCAAAAAAAAAAAAACACTTGTCACTGAGTTTTTCTCTTAAATATCCTACTTCGATCTCTTGCATATCTTAAAATTGTAATTAGGGACAAGGAAAACTACTGTTGTTGCCATTTTGCCCAGACAAGTGTGGCGTGGCAGGGGATTGGACTGTGGCCAGTCTGTATGCTGCCTCAAAACCCTGAAACACCCCCTCCCTCCCTGGCCTCGTGCTGCTCTCATGCCAATACTCACTCACTTTGCAGCTGCCTCTGTTGCCGCTCCTCAACTTAACACCCTTAATGACTGTGTTGTCTTACATTCTGCAGCACCTGTAGCAACTGTGGCGCAAAGCTGAATAGTGCTCCTCGCGCTTAAAGCCCTGAGATACCTGAGCCTGCATTTATCACAGAAATTCACGTACTGTCAGTGAACCTGCCAGATGGGAAATGTGTCCTCCGCTTTCTGAGCTTCAGAGAGGAGCCTTTATTTCAGATGTTATGTGACTTTTTTTTTTCTGTGCCAGCAGATGGAAACTAACTTGGCTAAAGTATATTTCTCTGGAAATATACTTGACATTTAGTTGCTGTGTGATCGTGCTGTTTTTAACACCTGTAGCAACATTGGAGTAACATGCAAGTACAGGAAACACTAGCCTGGTTCTGGCCCTTTGAATCACTGCCCATGAAAGTTAATGACTATCAGGCCTAATACATACAAATATATGTTTTCTAATTATTTATAAGTAACATTAAAGAGCGTTTAATGACCTTTGTGCAAGAAAAGGTGAATTGACTTCTACTTTAAATGTAAATATAGCCGCACTATTTGTGGTTCTGCGGAAAATTCATCAACAGTTGTTTATCTTATATTATTTAATAATCATTTATCAATCAGAAAGGTCACACTCACTGATTTCAGCTTCTCGTGAGGATTTCCTTCTTTTCTCAGTTTTATATCTGTTATATATTGAATATTATCTTATATATAATAAGACAACTGAAGATGTCTCCTTGGACTATTACAGCTTGGATTTGGCATTCTTTGCTATTTTCTGTTATTTTATAGACAAAACAATGAATTGATCAAGAAAATAATCAGCAGCTTGGTCTGTAATGAAAATAATCATGTTTTGCAGCCCTTAGCAGTCACCGAACCATAGGGCTGCAACTAATGATTGTCAGTTCACCTCTCAGAGCCTGAAGTGAGGTCTTTAAATGTCTTCAAACAGTCTAAAAACCAAAAAATATAGAATTTACAATGACGTGCTACAGAGGAAAGCAGCAAATACTCACGTTTAAAAAGCTGACAACGGAATTTTTGTGCCATTTCTGCTTCACAAACGACTAAAACTGATGAATTAATTACAAATGTCAGCTGATGTGAATATAATGTTGTTACTGGTGTGAGTGCAACCTCGTCACATGAGCGACTCGATGCACAGTACGAGCCATATTTACACATATCAGATGGAAAATCGAAACATCTCATTGATGCCCATTGTGCAGACATTTTAACCAGGAGCATCCAGTCTTGACGTGACCCACACCCTATCACTGGCATTGATCACTTTGATACACCGCCCTTTGTATAAAGAGCATATTTGATGCAGTTATGTTATATCAAGCATGAACAAAAAGAATGCGTTTAATGGGGAAAAAAAAAAATGTACCTTTGCTGTTGTCATGCTCCCTGACCATGTTCTGTCAGGCCTCAGAGCTCAGACTTTGATGTGACTTCTTCTTTGTCGTTTTATTTTATTTTATTTTTTTTCCTCTCAAGCGTGTGTTGTGCAGTTTTATTCTACTCCAGTCGGAGTCGTGAGCAGACCGCGTGCTGCCTGAAAATGCCCAAACGTCTCATCGAGGAGCAGTTTTTTTTTTCTCCCTTGTTGTTCTCTGGGCCTTTTGCAAAGCACCTTGGGTGTTGTTTCCCTTCGTCTGTGTCCAGTGTTGTGCCTTTGACCTGTGTTGTGCACAGTTGTTCTCCCCTCTTATCATAAGGTGCCTCTCATACCTTAAAAAATGCCAGGAGGCACCTACCTGAGGTAAAATGTATAATGCGGTCGTTAGCTTGTTTTCTGTTGTGAGTGTTTCAGTGAGAGGCAAGCCAAACAAAATCCATTATCCCCTGCATTATTTGAAGTTTTATTATATATGACTACAAAATGAAAATGATTAACAGCTGCTTTCTTTGTGCCATTGCATTGAACATCCACCCACAATCCCTTACACTCCTGGAGATTCAAAATGTGTCTCTGCTGTAAACACTCGTGGTTGGTTCGAATTGTGTTTACAGCACTTTTAAATGGATGGGAAGCAGGGTAGACCAGTCAAAGCAGGTTTCCCTCCTCTGCTTTTATCTTAGTAAAACTCCAGCAGTGCACTTGTTATCAGAAAATCGATTTGACTATAAACTCGCCATCGTTTGGCTTCTTGTTATTTTTTTTCTTTTCTTGAGTTGCATGCTGAAGCCATCTCCAATGACCCCATTTTTAGATGTATGTAATCAACCTTTAAAGCACTTACTGTACCTGTCACCTTTGTGAACCCAGTTTGATCTTACCTTGGTTGCATAGTTCAGTGGTTCCCAACCTGAGGGTCGGCATCCCCAGAGGAGATCACAAAATAGGAAGTGAGAGAAAACATATTTCTATTAGAGGAATCTGCTTATTTGTTTTATTAACTGCTTTTTATTAGCCATGCTAGTCAGTGGAATAATCATTGCTCCCAGAGGATGAACCCTACCGACTTGGGGGATGCCCTAATTTTTCATGTAGCGGCAAAATTTGAAATGGTTCATGACCAGATGCCATAAAAACGAATGACATTCCCTTCACTCTCAACTGTATTCATGTTTAGTGCTAATTACCAAGTGTTAGCATACAAATACACTGAGCTAAAATGGTTAAATGGTTAAAAATTATACCTTTTAAACAGAGGCATGAGAGAGCATGGCTCAAAACAACACTGCAGCTAAGTTACAGCCATAGAGCTGCTAGCATGGCTGTAGACACTTAATGTTGTTATTATTAGCATTGGTCATTGGTTGGTTACACATACTAGATGAATTCATTAAAGTTTGTACAGGCATTCATGATCCTCAGTAGGTTAATCCTACTGATACTGGTGATCAACTGTACTCTGCGTTTAGTGCTAATTTGCAAATGTTACTATGCTACTATGCTAACTCTTTCAACCCCTGCCTGCTAGGATAGCTGTAGTCTCTTAGACTTATTTCTTGTGAATTGCTCGATGGTTTTACTTCTTAAAAAATATTCAAGAAAACAAGGGAAATAATTCACTCTTTCCTTGAACTGGTTATACTTTGTAAACATATGTAACCTGTGAAGAAATCTCCTATTTAAGGGGCGATGAGCTAAAAAAAAAAAAAGGTTGAGAACCACTGAACTTTGCAGTGTGATTATTGTAATATTTGACTCAAGCAACCATTTCTTTAAACAAAAAAGAAAGAACTTTTCATTAAGTTTTTACTTTCACCTGCACTAGCTAGTCTACAGATAATGTGCAATGTTAACAAATCTGCAAAAAAAAAAATTTAAAATATATCTGTGTTGTTTGGGCACGTGAAAAACATGAGAGCATGCATTGTTCTAGAGATTACGATGTCGTGTACTGGATTGTGTCTGACCTCTGTGTTAGTGCAAAGTGTATGTGATGCATGGTGGGGGGAGCAGAGGGAAGGCATGGCTCTGTGGTTTGTAGGTGTAGATTTCTTGTGTGGAACAGTTGGTCTACAACTAGACATATTCTCTACTCACATGTTCCGTTTCTTTGTTGTTTTTTGTATCTTTGACATGTCGGTTTAACTTAACGGTAGATAAAGAATAGTTAGCTTTGAAAACAAATTAACCAATCAGATTGCAGGACCCCACCCTGACCCTGCCCGCCCGTTCCAACCTTGGTTTATATAGCATTTATGCGACCCCCAGGCCCCCACCCCCCCAGGTCCACACACAAAAGAAAGATTTTTTTAATCCATGGGTCATTTTGCCAGTTAATCTGTAAACACCTGCATGCGTTTGTGGACATGCACACTTGTACACTCATTTAGACGTGCTGAAAAAATGTCACCTAACAGTTACTTTGTGTTCATTTATCAACAGTATTGATGTCAAATGTGAATATTGTCAATGGAGACTGTGGAGAAATGTTTGGAAGCTGACAAAACATTTTTGTCCTGTTTGTTTCACTTTTATTTATTTTGTATTTTTTGAATTTTGTCTACCAATGTCGTTTCTTTACATGTAACAATTTTAACAAAACCCAGTCTGGTTTTTAATCATAAAATGTGTCTGTGTTTTAAAATGTGTCTCACTGGTAATTTGTCGGTTCTGTTTACCGTGGATTGAAAATATTGAAACGGCACATTTTTAAATATAATATTTGACATTAATGATAATATTTCTCATGAAAGTAGAAATTTCACATGCTTTTTCCACTTGCATTAACTGCACCCAGTTCAACAGTAATAAAAACAGACGTGGAGCAAAATAATATTCACAATGTATGTGAAGCATGCATTCACAATGCAGACAATTGTGGAGTCAGAGCAATGGGGTAAATACATTTTTCTAAATTATTTTATTTATTTCTCTTTATATTTCCAAATTTTAAAAATTTACTTATTTATCCTTTTATTCATTCCTGTTTATATTTCCTCATTTATTTTCTCCTTTTACAGATTTATTCTTTTTGATGGCACTTCTGTGTCTCCGTAGACAGTATGCAGAAACACTATTTGATATGATATGATATGATTAGATTAATAATACCGCATTAAAGAAACATAAACTGGTGAATAAGATTAGGCAAACAAATGTACTATTATAAAAATGAATTATGTGCTTACAGTTATGACAGTGTAGATTAATCACATTTTCATTTGCAACAGCCAGTGGTGGAAGAAGTATTCAGGTCTGTAACTTAAAGATTAATTTAACACCAGGCTGAAGAGCACTGTTTCACTTCTCTCTGTGGGTCATGTCTGGCCCCATTTAGCATCACTGCCGGGTGTGGTTGGGTGTGAACTCTGCACGCCAAAACACTGTCACAGCGTTGGTTCGTGAATCAGCATGTGTTGCATGTAAATAAAATACCATAAATACCAACAGCATCATAAATAACACAGACTAATGAAAGCATTTTGTTGCATGGCTTGTTGTGGCTGAATCCAAATAGAAAAAGCCCTGTAGAGTCCTTGCCACCAGTGAGCTGTAAAAACTTTCAGTTAAAGTTTACCACACCACCTGCTGAGATTCAACAAACCACCTCATTTGCTGCTTGTACTCTATTTAACAGAGTTTCTCTGCTGTTGCTGCTGTGTGAAAAGCAGCATGCCGACACCCCTAACAGCCAACAGAGATGTCACAGTGTCCTGGAGTACTACACCTGTACGCCACTGCAGCAAGGTGAGAAGTTGAACCACTGGAGGACAGCAAAAACAAGATTCCCGGGTTGTGTTTAAAGTTACTCTTCAAGAAAAATGAGCAACACCACAGTGGGAAAATATTCTGTCCTGTTTCCAGAAACTTACACAAGTAAAGTGTACAAAAACATATTAAGTTTTAAAATTGAAAATACACATTATACAAAAATTGCCCTTTTCAGCCAGAGAGTTTCTATTATTATAGATAGGTGTCATATATTATAGCATTATTATTATTATTGATATGTTAGTGGCATTTTAATGTTGTAGCTGGCTCAGATGGAGCTAATTCTAACTATTTATGTAGTATCACCGCAAGGCATTGTATTTTATAAGATGATATATCTATTTTATTTTATATTGTATATATAGCCTATTTTAGATGTAAAATCGGAATCAGTAAAGTAACAGAAGCTGACAGAAAAAGGAGTAATAAAGTAAAGAATATTAAAATAATATTTCCGAGAAATGATATGGTACAAGCATCAAGAATAATAATAATAATATTACTCTTTATTGTGGAAATGTACCTGTGGCTTCACAGGCTGGTTAAAACACATCACTGTGACTCACAAACAATAAATACAACAATAAAATTAGTATTATTATTATTATAGTATGATTGTCACATAGTATTATTAAATAAAATGGAATAAGTGAGGTATCTCAAATTTCTATGTAAGTAAAGAACTATAATTGAGTGCACAGACCCTTTCAAATACCACAGAGCAGAACACTGACAGTACATTGTGTCCACCATTGAGGCTCATTATGCAGAGTGTCACCACCTCTCGCCCGCCCTGTGTATGTCGTAGCAGGGCTGGGGCCTGCACAGTCCGCATCCCACCCTGTTCGACACTTTAGTCTCCTCCCACCAGGAGAAAGAGGACGCTGGGGCTCCGTGACGAGCGGACCCCCGAACAGCTGCTGCTGCTACTCCGGCAGTCCTCGACCAGGAGCGACCCCGCCTGTGGAACCGAGGGCTGGAAGATTACAGCGAAACATAAAAATAAAGGTGAGCAATATATAGGCTATATATGTTATTTTAAATGTACAAATTCACGGAAGAGGCTTATATGACCGCTTCAAATCGCTTCCCCATTGCTCTCAAAGTCCTGAGCCAGTGATGTGGAGGATAAAACCAGCCAGGGTTGACATTACACTAATGGCAACAAAAGATTTCCATGGTGATTTTACCTTTTTAAGAAGCCACACTTGTAGTGTAGCGACTGACCAATGACGTCCAGCTGATCTAACAGGGCTGGGGTGATGTGGTCTCGTGTCTCGGTGCGATTTTCAGCCGTAAACAAGCAGAAATAATAAGGAGCTGCCACGTGGGTGAAGGTCGGGAAAAAACAACAAGGCGACGTTAATGCAGCTGGGAATGTTGTCAGTCAGTGTCTAAAGCTGATAGCCTTATCATGTGCTGCTACATGCCGCTATACAATTTCCGTTACGTATAACAAATTACTCAGCACTCTCATCCCTCCATGGGCTGTCCCACAGGAGAGATCAGCTGCTCAGCATCACTTTTCTTTTATCAGGGGAGACACACAGAGAATCCATTCTCCTCCTGATGCCTGTAGAAAACAATTAACGTGTGTAAAAGAGTGTAAGCAGTCAGTGGAGAGTGCACAAGGTGAAACGGAAAACAGGATGTGGCTCAGAGTGCTGACATATGTGAGAGCTTTCCCCCTCAGTGATCTCTACATGCATAACAATAAGAGGGAAATAAGGGAAGTAGTAGGGGGTTTGCAATGTGTGGCCAAAAGTATGTAGACACTCCTGTTCTGACCACAACTGGTTGTAGTTAGACCTGTTTTTCATGCTTTCAGTTGTAGACCCAGTTTGTGTCTCTCATGTATGACTATTACATTTATTTAGCATCTAATTTTCTGAAAAATAAACACTCAGGGGTTTGTTCCAGGTATTTCCAGAATCCTCAAAGACTCTTCTGACCATATGAGTGTGATGCTCAAAACGAGACTTTTCGTAAAGGAAAAGTTCAACATTTTGGGAAAAATGTTTATTTGTCTTCTAGTCAAGAGTTAGATGAGATGATTGGACCTGGAAACCAGGATGCAGCGAACCCTGTTCTGTCCAAAGGTGAATAAAATCCACATGGTAGTACCTCTAAAGCTCACTGATTTCCAAATTCTTTGAGTTGTTCAAACACTGAAATGTAAACAGGACAAATCATTATTTTATGTGGGGTTACTATGTGTCGGTACTGGACAGTTTCTTGGTCTGAACCTGTTGCCCAGAAAACAGTGGAGATCCCAGTAACTTACCTGTTCCAGCCAAGAAATAGTCTGACACATAATCTCCTGTGTATAATTTGTCATACACTGTTATATGTTTGGCTTCAGTATGAGGGATTTAATGTGTTCATTACTGAGGTTTATTCTTGGTGGATTTAGTTTCCTTTGGACAGAGCCAGGCTTGCAGTTTTGTCCTGTTTCCAGTCTTTGTGCTAAGCTAAGCTAAGATAAGCTAATCAGCTGCTGGTCATACTGAATGTGAGTGGTGTTTATCTTCTTATCTGACTCTCGGTATGAATTTGAATAAGTGAATTTCCCAAAATGTTGAACTTCTCCATCAAGTGGTGATTATACTGCTTAAACGAAAAAAATATTTTTAGTATGAAAATATGAAATACTGGGAATGAACATCAATATATACCAATATAACTGCTAATAAAATGTTGGTTCTTGTATAAATTGAGTGAGGAGATGATTTTCAGCTGCTGTATTTGTTTGGATTAGGAGACAGTGGATTGGATTTGGAAATATCTTTTCATCTACATGGTCAGAAGAGTCTTAAAAGGTTTTGGAACAGATCACTGTTTTTCTTCTTTCCGAAAATTGTCTGCTCAGCTCTGTGACTCAGATGTAATGGTCTGAGCCAGACCTTATCATCCAGCATCAGTGTTGGACTCTTGTGGTTGAACCTGAGCAAACCCCAGGTGTGGAAGATTACAGTGGCTTACAACTCCTTTGGCTCCATTGTCACACAAATTACAGAATACATCACACAGTAGGTTTATATATTATATATATATGTATATATATATATATATTATAATATTATATAATCGTTGACTTTAATCATTCTAAAATTAAATGTTCTGTTATTATCAAATAATTCTGTAAATTAGTAACTAGTTGTAATCAAAACAGAATCTGCAGTGGTCATTTTCACCACATTAAACAAGTAAAGGAGGAGTAAGGAGGTCTGATTTATGCAGAGAAAACTCATTTATGTAATTTACAGTATTATTGTCAATATATATAATGTAATTTATAATGTAAATCCTACATTCATTCAAGGCAAAATCAAAAGGTTATTGTGATTGAACTTTTTTCAGTTCTGCAGTGACCACAAAATATGTTTTTATTCAAATCAACAAATTGTAGGTAATTTAAATCCTCTAAATGACAGCGATACTGTCATGAAAACAACACTAAACCACTATTTACAGGCCTCTCTATACACTGCAGCATTTCGACATGAACTGACAGAGCAGAAACTGTATTTCTTTTTTTTCTTTTTTTTTCTCAGTTATGTAGCAGTGCTGCTCACAAGTTTGCAAACACATTACACTGATTCAGAGTTACCGTATTTGCATTTCATCTGCATAAAGCTTTGCAAACTGAGAGTCTGCAACTGATGTGAAAAGTGAACCGAAGTCGAGCCATAAAGCTTTCACATATGAGTGTGATGTTTAGGTATCTGCAAACAGTACGTTTGACCACAGAGAATAATGCAGAGTGCTGTGACAGTAGTTTCATTCTCTGGAACAAAATCTCTCTGTAATTGGTGCATCGCTATATGGTTTTAAGTGTCTTTGGGGTAAAATTCTACTTGTTCATTTGCACAGAGGGCCATTCATCCGAAGGGTTTTCACAAGTGCACGTTTAGTCTCATGCTTCCCAGTTTCCCTTTGCGATCCACACATGCATATTTGTTCTCAAACCCTTCAGAACTCACGGTCTGTCCTGCAGACATTTAGTGCTGACTTTTTGGTCATTTCCTGATTTTAAATGCTGATAAAAATGTAGTGATGTTCTTTTAGCTCCAGAGCAACTACAGGAAGTGTGGAAGTCACGCTGCAGCCCCCTCGGGTTTATATTCTGCACTGGAGACAAGCAATCTCAGTGTAGTTCTTGACTCTGACTTGAGTTTCTCTAAATATTTTAGTGATATAACAAAGTCAGCCGTCTGCCAGCTCAGGAGCATTCTCAAGCTTAGGAATTTCTTTCATTTTAAGATGCACAACCCCTTTTTATTTTATTATTTGTTTTGAGCCAGCCAGATAACTGTAACTCTGATTGCACCGGAAATTGACTGATCTCCTCCAACTTGTACAAAAAACATATTTTTGTACATTTCCACCTGGTTCCTCTGCACTCGACTTGTTTCCTCAGTTCCGTACACTCGTAGCCTGAGGTTTGCTGACCAGCTGTCGACAAAAGTGAGACATTTGTTGTCAGGGCTGCAAAAACTCCCCTAAAGCTGCTCTAAATAAAATGTTTATATTAGCAATGAGTCAAATGACTGTGTGTAGAGAAATATCACCCAACTCCGCTGTTCCACTCAGCTCCACCACAGGACATTTTAATGTCTTTTAGATCATGTTTTGGTTTTCTGGCCCGCAGCTTTACCGTTCCGCTTCAGTGTTACCTGTCATCAGTGTCATTTCCTGTTTTCAACCTACAGCATACACCCCACCATATGCTACCTGACTAGCACCACAAACAGACAGACAAAGTTAGCATTTAGAAGCTAAAGAAGTAACAGTCTTGACATAAACCTGCAGGTCAAAGTTTGTTTTTAATTTACGTTACAGGTTCAAATTTTGACCTGATGGTGGCGCCAGATGGAAAGTGAAAGATCATCAAAGTTATTACAACTTATCCCAAGAAGAACATGATTTTTGTGCAAAATTTCATGGTAGTTTAATAGTTGTTGAAAACTGCAGATGTCAAGTCAGAGTCAGAGTATTGTTAAAGTTATTAAGGTTCATCCTCTGGGATCCATGAATGTCTGTACAGAATTCAATCCAGTAATTGTTGAGATATTTCAGTCCGGGGTCAAAGTGGCAGAATGAAAATGCCCGCCATAAAAACCACTCACCACGTCGGCTGCTCTACACAATCGGATGAATTGTTTGCTTTTTTCTCGTTAAAGGTTTCCTGAAAGGTCGCAGCAGCAGTAACAGTGACATGGGCAGCAAAAGTAATTACACACCCTGCAGAGCTAACACACGAGCCTTGCCTGGACTGCCGAGTAGAAAATGACTCAGAGAAATGGGATCAGAGGGAGGCGTGATCACTTCCTCCACTCGGAGGCCAGCGGGGTTCACGAGGAAGTCAACGGTATGGAGCGAGAGACAGTTCAAGAGGCCCTCGACTGTGAATCCGAGGAGGGGGGGCGGGGAGGAGAACGCGGAGACTCCGTGGCTGTAAAGGGGGTAGTCACAGCTCCGGATGGTGGTTGGGGCTGGGTGGTGCTGGTTGCCACCATCCTGGTCCTGGCTTTGACCCTGGCCTTCCCCTCCTGTGTGGGAATCTTTTACACTGACTTGCAGAATGAGTTCCACGCCTCCAACAGTGAAACCTCCTGGGTGCCCTCCATCATGACGTCAGTGCTTCATGCAGGAGGTAAAGTCGGCAGATATTTACACAATGAATGTTTACACGATTTATGCTGTGCATTGATATGGTTCTCATTATATGTTTGGAGTCAAAATAATTCCACACTATTATTTTAAGCTGTTGCAGTTTTATCATTATTACTCCAGATGTTATTATTATTATTACAAATTGCCCTTCGATGCCCCCTCACCTCCGGGTAGTTTTAGTTTCTACCTGTTGTTGTTGTTGTATGGGGAAAACGTGAAACCAGAGAGTGGGACTTTGGATGTGTTTTAATCTTTCTTGCTGTGTTGGTGTTGATTTAAAAAATCTTATTCCCTGGGAAACTGTGGCCTGCACGGTACCCACAGCCCAGAGTGACCTCAGTGTGTTACAGTATTCAAGTAAGTGTTCAGACTTGCAAAAGTAATTCTAATCCAAGCCACAATATGTAATTTCTCAAAGATGAAATAGCATATTTATTCTACAGCATTTGTATAAATAGCATAAGCTGAACTTCTAAGCAATAAAAAGCATCTTTATTTGATTAAATACTCTCAGTGGTTTTGCTGCTACATCCTCACTTGGTCTGGTATGACCAGTAGCTAATGGTGGCTTTAAGTGTTCCCACTAAGAGAGACTAACTGACAATGAGACACAGGATGTTTGATATGGAAATCCACCTTATCAGCACTGTCACAGCCAGCCTAGACAGAGACAGGGAACTACTGTCTGATAGTAAATAAATAAGAGAATACAGACTAAATGAAGCAGAATAGATCCTCACAAAAACTACAGTTTTAGAAAAGTTATTTTTATGTATTTATATATTTAAAGATGTACGTCTCCATTAAGAGCCAGTAGCCTCAGGGCTGAAGTGATGAAGTGTAAGAGAAGTGTGGAGGGACACATTGTTCTGGGCTTTTCATGGGATTTGTTGACAATAATAAAAATGTAGACCAAAATCAGACTTATCCTTTAAGCTGCTGCATTCTGGACAATATAGAGGGACTTGTTTTTAGTTTTCACGAGTATAGAGTTAAAACATTGTGGAGGGAGGGTGTGTGTGATAATTGCATACAGTTCTCAGGGCTTTTGGAGACATGAATGCTTTGATCTTAGAAATTTTCCTGAGCTGGAAGAAATGTGACAAGAATCTCAGGTTTATCTTTATTAAGCTGCAGAAAGTTTGAACCACTCATCAGCCCATGACCTGAGGGCAGGGATGTGCACGGCCGCCTCCTGCACACCTTCCTTCAGACATGACGGCACATTTATTTGGCACCAGGAGCAGGAGAGACCAGGACCGTCCGCTGTTACTTAATATCCGACGGAGCGAAAGCACTGAATGACAGCACGTTACGCTAGACTCTTATTTAATTCCTATTTGCTCACATGCTGTTTGTAAAGAGTTCAACTGGATATTCATGTTTTCATCCATTCAGTTTATTACACAAATGACAGCTGAAAATTAAAGTGTGCTATTCAGATTATTATCCTGGTTTTTTGAGGGTTTTTTTTAATCCGCTTTAGCCCTGGTTGCACCACAAAAACTCGTTTTTATGGACTGATTTGACATGACAAGCATCTCCTCGAGATCTTAACATTGGCTCCGTCACTGTGTTTCATACTTTCACACTTCATTAATCTGATTTTATTTTTATGTGTGTAAGAGATAAAGATTGAAATGATGAATTAATTGCAGTGATTTTAGAGGACCAAACAAGACGTGCATTTCTTCTTCTCTTGCTCTGCACGTTTCAGCTGCTGCAGCCTTAAAAATTATCTGGCCGTATTCAATTCAGACTTGTACTGTGTTGAAAGTGATACAGGTTGCTCGCTCATAAATAAAAAGGACTGACATGTTAAAGTGTCTTCAGAAGCTTCAAGCAGTCTGACGCTTGTGTCAGGCTCGTTTAGGTCTAGTTAACATCCACATCAGGACCTCGCAGCCCTGTTGCCTGACAACAAAGGCACCAGAATGTGTTCAATTTACCACTCCTCTTTAGTGACCTTTAACCAATATACCGCACTTTATTTAGCACTGAGGCAATGTGAAACTTCTTTCTGAGGCACAGGTTGATTTATGAGGCTAAATGACTTGGTGGAGATGGGAGGTTTTCATCTGCACTAATAATTTCCCTCCTGAAACACAAGTATATTTTCATGCTGACGTAACAAAATGTCATTTAAGTGTCAGGTATATGGGTCAACAAACTACTACACTTCAGATATAAGTGAGCAAGAGAGCAGCCATATTTTCAGTCATGCTTTCAGTAGTTAGAACGGTCATTCAACCGGTGCAGATTAACACAAGTTATGTGAATTGTGCTGCAGGATTAAGAAAATGGCCACCCCTTCTGCTATGTAAGCCTTTCACCCATTTCCCCTCTGCATTAAACTAAGAGCATTACATTTCATCCACAGGTCCCTTTTGTAGCGTGTTGGTGGAGAGACTTGGCTGCCGAGCCACAGTCATGTTGGGCGGAGTCCTGAGTGGGCTGGGAATGGCTGCCAGCTCGTTTACCCAGTCCATCAGCCAGCTTTACATCACAGCCGGGGTTATTACAGGTCAGCAAACATTTGAACAGATTTATTATCCCAGCTGACTCTTGATGTCACAACTGTGCACTACCTGCCCAGCACCAAACAACAAAGTCAAGAGACCAGCTGGTGAAGCATTTAGCAGCTTAAGAGCCAGATATTTTTCTCAGGAGATGTTGGAGACCAAAAAGAGAGACTTAAATTCATCAGCTGGACAAGAACATGACTCCACAATTGTTGGTAAACAGGTTAGTAATCATTATGAAGGAGTTGGTGTTTTTCAGATTGTTTAGTGGCGTTGTCTGCCCCCCCAGAAAAAATCAATTAATGCAGCTTTAAACAGGAAAAATAAGATCCACCTCAAACTTAAAGGTCCCATACAGTCTAAAGGTAGATATCCATGTGTTGTTTGATTATAGATCAGGTCTAGGTTCTGTATTAATACTGTGAAAGTATCAAAGCCTCAGTTCAGAGAGAAATGCACACAGCCTGTATTCACAAACTGAGCCTTAAAACCAGCCTTCAGGACTTCTGTAACTTTGTGATGTCACAACAAAGCTGTGAAAAAACTACACTGAGATGGTTTTTGGTTCTTAAAACCACAAATATATTTTCTTATGGATCAACACTTCAAATAAAACACAGGAGAAGAGTAAAATATCGACCTTTAAAGAATGATTCCAGTTTATTGAAACTTTGGGATAATTTTCATACTTTTGGTTATTATTTATTATGAAGTTATACTCGCTAAAGTAAGTTCTGAGATTTGGGATCATGGCATCATCACTACAACTAGATCCAACAGGGCAACAAACACGAGCCAGACAGGTTGTAAACGACGGTTTATCTGGATTATCTAAACCACTTTATTTGGAGGTAAAACTGAAAGTGAACACATCTGAAATGTTGGCAATAATCCCTCATTAGGACTTTGTGTGCACACAACTACAGTTAATACAAAAGGAATCAAAAGTTGTTGAAAGTGTTGTTCAGAAAAGATTAGTCTTGACCAAACACAACTTTTCAACAGTTGATCTTATTTAGAATCACTTAACTCTCTCTCTCTCCGCTTCCTATGATGATGAAAGTGTCTTCTTGCATCATTACAGGACTTGGTTTTTGCTTCAGCTTCCAACCAGCTGTGACAATCCTGGGACACTACTTTGTGCGCCGTCGTGCGTTCGCCAACGCCATGTCCTCCACAGGCACAGCGCTGGGTCTGTGCACTCTGCCTTTCCTGGGTAACTACCTCCACACAGAGCTGGGCTGGAGAGGAAGCTTCCTCGTTCTGGGGGCCGTCCTGCTGAACTGCTGCGTTTGCGGAGCGGTGATGAGGCCCCTGCAGCCACCGAGGCATCGAGGCCAGCCCCTGATGAACCACGGACCCCCTCCTCCAGAGGAGGAAAAGGGGAGGCTGAGGACAATATGCAGCTGCCTGCTGGCTTCCCTGAGCAAACACATGGCCTTTGACCAGTTCTGCAACAACTCGCGTTACTGTGCGTTTGCCATCGGCATCACCTGGATGATGCTTGGGTTTGTGGTGCCCTTGGTGTATCTGGTTCCCTATGCCACCGCAAACAACATGGAGCAGGGCCGGGCCGCGCTGCTGCTTTCCATCCTGGGCATCGTCAACATTATCGTGCGGCCTCCGTTTGGCATCATGGTCAACATGCCCTGGTTCAAAGGGCGACACATTTACGTGTTTGCCTCAGCTTTGCTGGTCAATGGACTCAGTAACAGCATCTGCTGCATCGGGCCCAGCTTCCCTGTGCTGCTGACGTACGTGATGGTCTACGGGCTCTCCATGAGCGTGGTGGGCTCCCTGATGTTCACTGTCCTCATGGATACAGTGGAGATGAGCCGCTTTCCCTCGGCCCTTGGCCTGCTCGCCATCATGGAGAGCATCACGCTGCTCATCGGGCCTCCACTGGCAGGTAACGCAAACACAAGGGGGGGTAAGGGATTGAGAGGAAAGATATGATGCAGCATGGTTTTATAGGCTTCAGGCAGATTGAATTTTGAGGAGCTCTGGAGGTAGAAATGATCTCATTGGTTCTGTTTTGTGCTAAAAGGAAATGATGCAATATGTGCACAGAAGGACATCAATCAAACTACAACAATGTTATGATACTGCTTATTAAACTAGACACAGATAAAACAGACTGAGTTGATTTTTCCTCTCATCACTCACACTAGAAGCTGATCTCAGTATGAACAGGAGGAGTGATTACAGCAGGGAAAACCTGTTTCAGTGCGAGCACCTGACTTGAAGAAATGTGAACCTGTCCTTTAAACTCAGGATTTGAAACTCGAGCCATTCATCCCCCACTGCATTAACAAATCAAAAACATGAGGGGAGACCATATTTGAACTGGTGGCTTGTGATGGGATTCACAAGGAGGCATGGCCTAGTTTTTAGTGCATTTCACTGCATTATTTACTATGAAGCATATTACAGTCAGCTACCTGATCCTCCAAATTTCCAACTAGTCACACTACCTTTCCTTTTCACCTGTTATCATAAAAATAAAGCATTTCCCTGGTATCAACAGCATGCGGGATAGTTTAAAATGATTTCTGCCTCCAGAGCAGCTCTGCTTCTGATAAATCTTTACATTTAAAATCCTATCCATGTGTGGCAGCAGTGTGGGACCATTAGGAGTGATCAGTTTCATGCTGCACATCCATGTTTTTTTTTATTTATCTCTACCACAGATCATAAATCTGAAATGCCAAACAGACATTGAAACAGATTCACAACAGAGAACCAAGTCCTTGTGTGTTACTCTGTGCTGCGGTGCACACGTCTCTGCCTCAGTGTTATGTGATGCAGAAATACAGGAATAGAAGGTTCGGCCCCTCCTGCTCCAGGCTGTGGCTGTAAATAATGACATGTTCTCAGTCAGTTTTTGTTCAGTACATGGAAGACAAAATAAAATAAAGTCTGTGCTTCATTCAGGAGCAGTGCACTTTAGTGGCAGCAGAGCAGGGAAAGGGCAGAGGCTCTCACTCTGTCTCAAATGAAAGGTATTCTCCTCCTGGTTAAATGTGACTGCTGACTTGGCCAAGCAGTGTTGTAACCACAGAAACAAGTCACAACAGAATTACTTGACTTGCATTGCTCCTGAAGGTCACATATGACTGAACAGGTTGTCCATATAGTTTGCACATGAATTTACATGGAAGTTATGTGAAAGGAAGTATGTAAGTTGTTGCAGTGTTGGAGGAGAGACAAAGTTCTGACAGTTGTTTGAGTTAGTTGAGTTGAGTAGTTTTACATGTTGTGTTGAGTTTAAACGTAGCTGACAGAACTGTTCCATTTAGACCCAATTAAATCCTCATCCATTCTTATTTATTTTTGGAAACTTTATCCTTCATATAGGTCAGTGGTTCAGACAGTTGACTTGTGACTCTTTAAAATGAAAGAATGCGTCAGTTGCACGTCTCTATCAGCTGTGACTTCAAACTAAACTAAACAATTTTTTTCTCTTTACTTTATTTGAATGATTTTCACAGGTGAAATTATGTAATAATTAACACAAAAATGAAAAATCAGAGGCAGATGATTGGTACGTTGGAAATACACAGATTTAAACAGACTAAATATTTGCCATAATTAACATCATCCTACCCGAGAACACTTCTCATGATTTTATAGTTGCACAGCTGTTCCTTTTTTTTGTAATTATAAGGAAAAATTAGATTCATAGAAATAAATAAAATATGAAATGTAGACTTTATTGTTGATTGTTGTTGTTGCAGGAATCCTGGTGGACAGCACAGGCCAGTACTTCCACGTCTTCTTCGCCTGCAGTGCCGTCGTTGCCTCGTCCGCCGTGTTCCTCATGGTGTCGTTTTACTGGCTGGATAAGGAGGAGAGGAAGGCGTCCAAACAGGGTCAGCCGGCCACGCCGCCCGACCCGGCGAGACCTGCTGCTGACGTAGCTCCTGGCTGCCAGTACAGCAGCGTGCCCACAGAGGGAGACAAAAACAAGGCCTCGGCCAACGGGGACGAGTATATCACCAGCCCCTGAAACCTGCTTACACTGTGTGTTACCTTTAGCACACATCACTCACTGCGTCAGACAGGTTCGCAAATAATTCCTAATGTTTGCAACAGCTTGCTTGGCGTGCCAGATGTTGCAAAGTTTGCTTTTGTGTGGCTGAGAGGCAGCACACCTGAACGGGTCTGAATTGTCACAGTGGGATGAACTCCTGCCATCTGGCATGCCATAAAAGTCAAAACAAATACTATGAATAATTTACACTGTCTTGACCAAGGCTGGATGCATGATCCTACATACCAAAATGAAAAGATGTGCACTTACAACTTACAATGTGATTGTACTGTTTATTGTAAAATGCTGCTGATACACAATTTTATCTCATATATGAGGTATCTCACTTTATCAAGCCAAGTTACACACTCTACATGAGCCTTTGTTAAAGAAATCATACAAAAATTATTTCCAGATGTTTGCTGGAGCGTTTGATAAGTTCTTTTCAGAAACAGAGGATGGGCCTGCAGGTTGAAGGCAGAGCCAAGTGGTTGTCATCAAATAACAAGCGAATTGAGCAGTGAAATCAAAAGGGGAAATCGAGGGGATGAGAAAACAGAGGAATTAATTATCAAGGAAAAGGCTGGAGTTATTATTTTATATTTTTCTTATCGTCAAAAAATCCCCAAAACAATGCATTATTTTCTACCCTATTCAGTGCACGAGTTGCACTATACAGCAGGTCCCAGATCCCAGCAGTACCACTATGCTGGATTACCACATAGCCGCAGGCTTGCAGTGTATTAAATTAATTTGTGGTCATTTGATTAAAAGATTTATTTAGCAATCTTCACCTTGTAAGGGTGATATGAACTGATATACTAAAAGTCTTAATATTACTTAGGTTTAGGTCATAATAATGACCACCTTAAAACCCTCATCATTTCTGTTGACACTGTGTGTGCTCCAAAACACGATTGCTTATGCCAGTCGAGCAGGGTTTCCACTCCATTTCAGTTCAGCGGACAGATAGTAAACACATAATCTCACGTGGTTGAATCCAAATAGAAAAGGTTCCGGTAATTTCTCAAAACAGTTGGGCACTGTGGTTTTTAAAAAATGTTACTCAAACAGGAGTAAATAGTGCATTTGTTGGGGACTATTTCCAGCAGCGGATTAATCCACGTTTGGGGGCTCTCGTGAGTATTTGGGGCAGTAGGACAGTGTGTGTGGGATTGAATCAAAATAAACTACAGTGTGTGTGTTTATGGTGACGAAGGAACATGTCACCCGGTGCAACAGTGTGATTCACTGATGTGTTTTTATTAGTTTTTGGAAACAGTGGTGCTCTGTGGTTCAGAGGAAGAAGATATATCAGCATTTAGAGACGATACTTTTTAATAGGACACATTCATTGTTGGTTTTGGTCTTTTCATGGCATTTGTTGACAATAAGAAATATATAGAATAACACCAGCCTTATGATGTAATTGTCAATAGCTAAAGAACTATTATAGTAGACCTTTAACAGGATATAGAAAATGATAGTGGGCTTGTTTTTAAGGGTCTTTTTTACATCTTACATCTTTAAAGTAGGAAAATTAATTTTCCATGTCATGGCTATAGTGAAGGAATTATACACAGCATACTGAGCTTATTGCACCCATGTTAATGAATTTGGGTTGCTTTAGATCATTGAAGATGCATAGAAAAAAATGGTTGAATCTGTTGGTCGTTCACTGTCACATGTAGAAAATGAATATGTACTGTAATAGCAGTGAATTAATCATGTTTTTTTCTCATTCGCATGCTTTTCATTCCTTAATGGAACAGTGCCTTTTTGGTGTATTTCCAAAAGATAATCTACAACCACGGGAAAATATCAAACCCTTTCAGGAACACATAGGAGAGAAGCAGAGGATTTCACGTTGCATGTCAGCGATTTGACACATTTCATGAGAGGAATATTTCGAAGGCACTTTCGAAGTCAGCAGCTGACATGTACAAACTTGACACGTTTTATGACACTGTTACTGAGTTTACCTTCAGTTCGAATCACAGATTTAATGTGACAGACTTATCTTTTGATAAATCAAACAGCGAGACTATCACACCACCTGTAAAGGTTTTGAAGAAAGCTATTTTATGTCAAATGTGATTGATAATGAAATATACATTTCAGGTATAAGATATATTGCAGTAAACAAGAGTGTAACCAGAGGTTTCTCTACAGTGAGAGGATTTATCAGTCATTTTTAGAGCTTGCCTCGCTTTGGGCCAAATTATACCTTTTATTATAAATTCTTTATTTATATATTATGATCGGGAGGGGGGAATAAATGTTTGAATACCAAAATCTTTCTTTGTTGTGAATTTTTTTGAGTGTGAATCCAAACATTTCTTTTGTGCATACATTCATGGGGTACCAACAGAGCATGTAACAAAAACAACAGTGGAATCCGACCTCTCAAACTACTACAAAACAACTCTCCTCAAACTGTCCAGGGTTTACTAATATAGATTATGCACTGCAGCTCTGGGTGGGATAAAACTGCCACGTGCTTGTTTGAAAATTTTCTATAAAAGCTCCAAAGGTGCAACGCAAAATGACCAAATGTGGAAATCTGTCAATTACTGTAGTTTGGTACCTAAATTGCACATTTGTTTGGGAATATGTGCCACAAAAGCAGAATAAGTGCTGAATTATAAGCCTGAAGACATGTCTTGCATTTTAACTAATCTTTTGAGACCCTGTCTTATAGAGCCTCTAAAACATTTATTATTTCAGCTGTGTACTTAAAGACAACAGGATAGGTACACACATAATACAAGATGTCATTCAGTGTCCACAGCTCAGGTTAGTCCTGCAAAGGTGTCATAGGACCCTAATGCATCACTGACACAAACAACAGTAAAATTCTGCTTACACATTATTGTATGAGTAATAATCTAATGATATCAATATAGTATATAATAGTGCAACAGTCTCAGGTGCCATATTCCTGCATTGAGTTTTTTTATTTTTAATACTTTTAGTACATTTTCCTGATTATACTAAAGTGTTTTCACTTGAGTAACATTTCCAGCGTACGACTTTTGCTTATAATTACGTTTTTTTGCAGCGTGGTGTTAGTACTACAACTAAAGGATCTGAAAACCTCCTCCACCACTGAACATGTCCATAAAAGGCGCATAAGTTTCAGACTAAGTCGTGCCATTATTTTGAAAGACCACTTCTTCAGGAAACCGGAAAACGTAACAATACAATGTAATAAAATACAATACAGATGTAAACTGTCACCATCTTGTGGCTACATTGCGAAACGACGGACGGCTGTTGAGTGTGTAAACATCAGTATCAAGTTTTAAAATTGTCATACATGCAGCAAAACATAAGAAAACTGGCAGAAATGGAGCCAGTGATCAATATGTCGTGTTTTATCACCTTATTCCACCCGATACACGGATACAGATCAATCATGCGCCACCCATCTGAAAATGAAAGTGAAAGTAAACACCCGAGCAGTTAGCTTACCGGGGACAAGACACACGGTAAGTCACCAAAGCTAGCTACAGCACTAAAGGAAAGCTACAAAAACGCTGACTTATGAATTAATTTAACGTTATGTATTCATTGGGGAGAGTCAAAATGACCACAGCAGCTTATAATGTTACTGGTGTTAATGATAGTATCCATGCACGCTGTGGGAAACGTCAGCTGGCAGCTAACAGCATTCACATCTCTAAAACAGACTACTAACGAAACTAATACTAACTGAAAAATGGTTTGTACTTGGTGCTGCATTTACCCAAGCACGTTTGATGAAGCACAGTGTCGAGCTGCTTCTACTTTGCACAGGCATTTCTATTGTATGCTAATGTATTCCTCTACTTCACTGCATTGCTGCTCCACTATATTTATTGTACATCTGTAATTTATTTCATCATTAATATTTGACATACAAAGCATCAGCTTATAAAACGTGATGTATTGTTATAGATTACTTAAACCCAAAGTATATCAAGTTGTTAAAAGTGATATTAAAATGCAGTTTACAGGTTGATGTATCAGTGATAATATAATGAAATAATGTCTGACACTCTGCTGCTCTTATTCTGCTTTCTAATGAATACTTTTACTTTTGTTACCTTTTCCTGTACTCCTACTTATGTAAAAAAAAATTGAATGTAGGATTTAAAACTGTAACAATTAGTCAACTGATTTGACAACTTTTTCTGATAATCGAATACTCGTTTTATTGATTGTTAAAGCAAAAAAGTATCTCTGCTCAGAAAACTTTGTTGAGTCCTACAACTACTTAAAATGATCATTAGGATTGGCAGTCTAATCAGTAGACTGCATAATAATAATAATGTTTGTTGTTCTCGGATCAGATTCAGCCTTTTGCAGTCTGACTGTCCACTAAAGGAAAATGAGAGAAGTGGCAACGTGTGGATTTTTCATTCTTCTTTTTGACGTCGCACTGAGTTTGGCTGGTTGGGCCGGACTGGTGCTGCTGGAGTGCCCCAGTTGTGGTAGACTGGCAGGCGTGTGGGCTTTTGGGGCAGTAAAGTGGGCTATCCTCCACGTTTTCACCTCCATACTGACTGATGGAAAGCCCCAGGCTGTGCTCGGCAGGATGGTGGCGCTCCTCTGCCTCCTTTCGCCTGTGTTTGAAAGTAGACACTTACTTATGGCAAGTCCCGTGGAGGCTTATATGGGACCATCCCTTGACCTCAGCATGCTGCTCTTGGGCCCGATGTCCGCGTCACTGGCCTGCTTGGTTTGGGAAAAGGGACTCTGCGGTGATGGAAAGATAAGAAAAGATACCAACAAACTGAATGCTGGACAGTTGCTTATGAGGATGGTGAAGTACTTCAAACCAGACACCATTCACCTGATTGCAGCTTTTAGTTTCCTCATCTTAGGAGTCATCTGTAAGTGTTACCATAATGACATTCTGCAGTATATGATCACATTGCAGAAACATTATATACAGTATCGCTTCTGTTTTACTTAATCTGTGGCATTCATCTTTCCTAACAGGCGACACATTTATCCCACTTTATCAGGGGAATGTAATCGATATGCTAAGAGGTCAAGTGTTTCAAATCAGCTTCTGTCATGCAGTGGGACAGTTGGCACTTGTCTCTCTTGGAAGGTAATGAATCAAAACTGCTGCTATGTTTTCTATTCCTTTGCCCTTTCCTGTCAACAATGACATACTTGCTAAAAATGCGATTTAAATGCGAACTAATTCTCTGTGTCTTCGTCTTAACAGTGCTCTGTTCTCTGGCATGAGAGGAGGCATATTCATGTGCACCCTGGCCAGACTGAACAAGAGACTGAAGCATCTGCTGTTTCACACCCTCATGCAGCAGGAAGTGAACTTCTTTGATGAGATCAAACCTGGTGAGGAAGACATATAAACATATCTGACATGTGTTAAAATATTTGAAGAATGCTGGGAATTACTGGGTCTAGAAACCTTTTTTTCCCCACATAGATTTCTATTCCTAGACCACCTACACTACATTGCCACAAGGATGTGATTGTTTAACATATTATTTCCCAAACAATGGACTTTAATTTGTTGCCGTGACAGCCTCCACCCACATTCTGGCTGCAGGGATTTGCTCCCATTCAGCCACTATAAGGTCTGGCTCACAGTCGGCTTTTTCAGTTCATCCCGAAGGTGTTGGATGAGGTTGAGTTCAGGACTCTGTGCAAGCCAGTCAAGTTCTCCCACTTCAAACTGGGAAAGCCATGTCTTCATGGACCTGGTTTTGTGCACGGGGTCATTATCATGTTGAAACAAGAAGGGACCAAACAAATTGTTGCCACGAAGTTGACAGAACACTGGTATCTAAAATATTGTTGTATGTTGCAACATTAAGATTCTCCTTCATTGGAACTTAGGGATATAAATCAAAGAATGGAAAAACAGCCCCAAATTAAAAGTAAACTAAAGTACAGTATGGCTATAGTGGTGTCCACATACTTCTGGCGACTAGTTACATCTTGTAAACTCTTTTGAAAGGGTGCCCTCTTAGAAAGTGGGACCAATTTGACAAATTATTTCTGCTTCTTCTCCCTGATCAAACACTGAAACTTTAACTGCTAGTTTATGAACTAGACCTTTTCTCCCTTTTCATCTCTCAGGAGCTCTTTCCTCCCGCCTGCACTCTGACGTGGACAGGATGGGTCGCACGGTAGCACTGAACGCCAACGCGCTGGTTCGCAGCACAGTCAAAACCTGCCTCATGCTCACAGTGATGCTGGGCCTGTCCTGGGAGCTCACTGTGCTCACATGTATAGAGATTCCGCTGTTGGCCATAGTGCAGAACAAATACATCACTTTGTCCAAGGTAGGTGTAAACGACAGAACACCTGAGTAGCCGGCAATAGAGAACGGTGGTTGTACAGTGTCACTGACGGATCACTTTGCTTTTTAGTTCCAGGGTGAATTTGGTGCATGAGTTCTCCCAGTAAAGTCACTGAATGTAGTTCAGCTTAAAGATTTGTAGTCATTCACTCATCACTTAAAACCTGTTGCTGGTTCAAACAGTTACTTTCAGTTACCAGTAGGGGGAGTTCTAATGCAAAAAGTTACTGATACGACAGTGATTCTTCAGAATAGTCAGTGCAGCTTCAGGATTCAGTGCACACATACACTGAACACTCCTAATTCCCAGATTGGAGTGAATGAATAAATGAATTATTTTAGTTGACAATTAAAACACATATAATTTTGAATTTGAATACTGTGCATAAAGACTTTATTCAAAAATGTGTTATGCTTATTGTTAATTCACTTGAATGTATGGCCTTCGCCATGCAGAATGATGCATGTGCAGAGTTTGATACTAGATGGCTGATTTCACATTCATCGGTTGAAGAGGGGAAAGTTGGGTTTAACACATGGAGCGTTATTTGGGGCTTCACAGTGCAGGTAATGCACGAAGGGCATTAGATGCTCAGATCAAGAGGACTTTAACCTGTCATGTCCTCAGCGCAGCATCGTTCTGATGTGAAGAAGAATGCAGTTCCCTCTCACTGAATCGGTCTGTGCTCTCTGTCAAACAGGAGCTGAAAGATCAGATACAGGACTGTCACGCTCAGAACAAAGACCTGGCTTCTCAGACCATCGGTGGGATTCGAGCAGTCCGCAGCTTTAAAGCAGAGGAAGATGAACTGAGGAGGTATAATGAGGCTCTGGAGCAGATGTGCGCTGTCAAGAGACGTTCAGGGATCTACAGTGCAACCTTTGGCTTTATACGGAGGGTAAGATGGCAGTGGTGAAGCAAGATTACACATCAGAGACCTTGTTGAGTTTTCAACTCACTGTGGGCATAAGGGTCTATTTCCACCAGGAAAAGGAAAAAAACACTCACTTATGAGATAGTCAAGTCAATTTATTTTTGCCTTGTGAAATTGTAATATACTAAGTCATTACTGTAAGATTATATGTCTGAACTTTTTTGAAATTTTAAATAGTATGGTAATATTAAACTTATGCAATACTAATTTATCATTTTTGAGAGTCACAATGATAAGTTGAATGTCATTAAGTTAAAATTACTAGATAATCATTTTAAGATATGTAATAGCAAGTCAAAATTATGACTTTTTAGGTTAAACTGATGAGATACTAAGTTAAAACAAACTAACCATTATGAGATATTAAATGCAATCATGAGATATGAAGTCAGGATTTTCACTTTGTATCTAATTACTCTAAAACTAAAATAGTCAAAACATTTTTATCTTTTCCAACATTTCATCAGTTTTTTCTTTTCCTGGCAGGAATGGGCTTCCGTATATATGTGCATATCCAGTAATATTAAAGCACCCTTTAGTTGAGCCTGTTGTTTTTTTTCAGGAGCATATGTAATTTTTGTGATTTAGTCTGTTTTTCAACCACAGTGTGATTTATTTCTCTCTGTGTACTCTCTCTATTTAGCTGGTGACTCTGGGGATAAAGATCCTCATGCTTTTACAAGCCCGCAACCTCATCTCCTCCGGGCGGCTCACTATCGGGAGTCTCGTGTCCTTTTTCTTGTACCAGAAACCCATGTCGAACAATTTAAAGGTTAACTATGTTACAAATATTCACAGTGAAAGACCCCCTCTGTGTATTTGCGTGTTTGAGATGTAAAATACATACGCCCGTCACTGATGATTATTTATTTTTCACAGGAGATTTTATATTGCTACGGAGAAACGGTGTCCACAATGGGAGTCATCTCCAAAGTATTCAGCTATCTGGACAGGACACCACAGTGTAAGAAGGCGGGAGAGTTAGCTCCTGAGAAGCTGCAAGGAAGAATTGTTTTCCAAAATGTCACCTTCGCCTACCCCTCAGCTCCTCCAGATAAAGTAGCACTGAAGGTATCATTGTGTTTGTAACTTTGTTAAACCTTAATCCAGTCTTGGATAAACCACAAATGCATCATTACATCATTAACATGCTCTGTCCAGTCAGTTTCAATGGAGCTGCAGCCGGGGAGGATGACAGCCCTGGTGGGTCCCTCTGGTGGTGGAAAGACTTCCTGTGTGAAGCTCCTGAAGAGGCTGTATGAGCCTCAGGAGGGACAGATCCTGCTGGATGGAGAACCGCTGCACCATTACAAACACAAATACCTCCATCAGAAGGTACAGCTCTGTGATCTGCACCACATACATTTTTTTTTAAAACGTTTTGGCTTTTTGAGTAGATTCTTTTAAATACGTGAAGTTTATTTATGTAGCAACTTGCAGCAACGGACATCACACAGTGCATCACAATAAAAGACAAATCTGATACTGAAAAACAGACATAAATCTGATACTAAATGAAATAGAGATAAAAAATAAAAAAAAATACATGAAATAAATAAAGGTAGGTTGTGCCACTCTGTGCATCATGATCTATAATAGCAGGCTCATAGTGATACCAGTGTTGCACTAATGTCACATTCATGTTTGTGTTGCTTTGGTTAGACGCTCACGACCAAAAATATCTGATACAAAAAGGAAGTTGAGCACAGTGAAGCTCTGTATATCAGTGGATTTGAATGGTGCCAAGTTTTAATAACTTTTGATGTTTTGTGTTTGTGAGACATGACAGTTCATTTTCTGAATTTCAGTTCAGTTTTTTTCCATTTCCTTATCATACAAAGATGTAGAAGTTATATTTGCACCGTATTCACATCATAAATTCAAATGTTGTCGACCAGCACTGCATTAACACTATCATGTGTTTCAACTTTGTGATTCAGTTGGCCGTGGTATCCCAGAATCCCGTGCTGTTTTCTGGTTCACTGAGGTACAACATTGAATACGGCCTGGAGGACTGCAGCATTGAAAGGGTGAAAGAAGCTGCACAGAAGACCAACACAAGCGACTTCATATCTGGACTAGAAAACGGATATGACACAGGTACAGAGCTGTCCATCATCTCAAGCCTCACGTATAGAGGACGTTTAATACCATGCATGTAGGTTATAATAGATGTTCTTATAAGACTAATTAAAACCAGTCAGTTTTAGTTACTACAGATAGTTTTCTTTTGTTATTTTTGATCATATTGGAGAGAAGTTTAGAAAGTTAACTAGCTAATGCCGTTGTTTGATTGTTTTTTTTTAGTTTTTGTCTATTTAGTGTCTCTAACATGTGGTTGTTTTTTTTTTTATTTCACTGTACGTGTCATGCAGGAGTTTGCTTATCACTGTGGACACAGGCTTTGCATTTTGTGCCTGAGACATTTTCATAATTGAAATCAAGCCCACATCAACAAACATACATGTAGGTCAAGTAAAAAATAAACAGCTGCTAAAACCTGTACTTTGTGTCCTTGGAGATATTGTAAGTGATACTGTGACAGACATATGACTGGAAAGTAGTTAAATATTAACTATATTGACATGGTCAGGGCAGATGTGATGTGAAGGGAGGAAAGTCTATGTTAATAGTATGAGGTATACAGTAGCTGATGGCCGGTGATCAAAGGCCACAACACAGAGAAACTGCCCTGGTGATGGGATGTTTCAATAATGATTGACTGATGGAGATTTAACAAAACAAACAATGGCTAGGAAGAGCAGGTGATGAATTCAGTTCAAACCACAGACACATGTTTTTTAATATACTGTATGTATAACTTAAATGTCTGTGTTTCCTGTGTTTAATCCCGTCTTTGCAGATGTTGGAGAATGTGGCGGCAAACTCTCAGATGGACAGAAGCAGAGCATCGCCATCGCCAGAGCTCTGGTCCGAGATCCGCAGGTCATCATACTGGACGAGGCCACCAGCAAACTGGATGTTGAAGCACAGCATGCTGTAAGTAAAACATGGCTTTGCCAGTGATGACATCTTTTTTAACAGGAGAACACCCCCATAACAAAAAAAATTATACCTATTAACAAGTTTAAACTTGTTTGACTTGTCAAAGTAAGAAAAGCAAAATTTACAGCTTTCAAAATCTCAAATATGAAGTTTTTATGATTTTCTCTGTTTAATATTGTTTATTATTATTCACCCTGGAACTTTGAATTGTGGATTATTATTTTTTTATTTTTTTATTTTACAATTTCTGACATTTCATAGACTAAACAATCAAGAAAACAGTCACCAGATTGATTGAAAATAATTGTCAGATGCAGCCCTAGAGAAGGAGGAGAGTCTGACAGAGATTGCAGATTAACAGCAGGTGTACGTAGCTGCAGAGTAACTTGGTCCTGCTCCTGGTCCTCAGGTCCTGCAGGAGATTCTGTCTTGTGGTCGAACAGTCCTGGTGGTGGCTCATCAGCTGAAGACTGTGGAGAAGGCCGATCACATCATCTTCGTAGAGAAGGGAGCAGTCGTGGAGGAGGGGACACACCAAGAGCTCATGGCCAAGCGAGGACGATACCATCGTTTGAAAGAGGAGCTGTTCTCCCAACACAGCTGAGAGAAGCTCAGTCCCGTCTTGGCCGACTGAAATGTGTGACTATGCCTCCTGTAACCTTACAAGATGAGACTGTTTCTCATCTTGTAAGGTATGAGGACATTTTTTTAGTGCAAAGCATCTACAGTAAATGAAAGAGTAGTGTGGTCTGCATGTTTTCATGTGAGTAAATTGTTTTTACTTCTGTCTTAACAGCACCGGAGAACAGTGAAACTGACAATGACATCTGGCTGATCGTCCAGAAATGAAACTCCAGGGTTTACTAATGTAACTCTAGTGAACTGTTGAATGTCAATTGGTCAATATTATTTTTAAGGCAATTTTGTGCTTTGATGCATTTTTAAACCTCACTCATTCAAAGTGTTTTTGTTTTTGCCACAAAAAAAACCTATTAATAATCACTAAAGGTGTATTCACTCAATTACTGTACGTACGTATCAGTCTTTGTAGGATACTGTAATCGTGTATTGTACTTTTTACTCCACTACATGTATTTTACAGCTGTAAACTTTATAAATTCAGACTTTAGATTCTGTCAATTTAGGTGGTTGCCGACTTCTGAGCTGAGCAGCCACAGAACTAAATCATCGTCTGACTGCAGCTGATGACGATTTAAACTCTTAGAGAAGACTCTGTAACCCTTTCAGCTTTATAAAAATCAACAATTCTCGATCTTAGGTCTTCTGAGATCTTTCTTGTGAACATAAAAAGTGTTTTTTATAAATCAAGGAAGCTCTATCCCAATACAATAATTGACTGTGTTTGTTCATAATTGTAACTTAGATGCAGATTTGACCAAGACATATATAAGAAATACACTATTTCTACACAAATGCAGGTTATTCTAAAGGCTTCACTTACCTTTTTTTGCCACTGTGTATAATTGTTGCCGCTAACACTTGCAGACACCATATCTTTCTGTATTGAGAACTTTTATTTTTAATTCATAAAGCACATTTTGCTAATAATAGAAATGTACTTAAAATCATTCTCAATGCAGGATTTTTTCAGTGGGATATTACTCCTTTTTGCTCCACAACCACTACCACCTGCTTTTGAAAGTGCAAACCTTTTGAATGCAGGTCTTGCTTTGTGGAATTTCTAAAATATCTGAATACTTTTACCACCAATGTCTGTTACCATGTGGTTTTTTTTTTTGTTTGTTTTTTAGCAGAGGTGTTAATCACCAAATGAACAAATGTGTCAGGGGGAGAGGACAGGAGAAGTGGTTTTAAAATCTGCCTCCGGTCAAAGAGGTGTTTTTCCTCTTGGTTTCTTAATGTTCCTTCACTGTGATGTTGGTGTTGATATGCATCAGCGCAAAAATGATGTTTGTGCAGTTTGACAGTAGAAACTGTTTTCACATGCATGTACTGAAGGAGGTGGTGGAGGAGGACGTTTTTCTGTGCTCACGTTTAATCCTAATGAAATGTAACTGACGTTTTTACTTATCCACTTAACTCCTATTCTGTTCATAGAGTCTGTGGTTTTCCGATAAGAGAGAAGGAGCAATTGAAGAGACATAGAGACGTATTCCAAGCAGAGTGTTTGGTGTGTCATGCTGTCTCTACAGTTTCAGTTGTAGTGAAGTGTTGGCGCCACCTGCAGGACGGAGCTGCTTCATGGAAACATTGTGGCACCGTTAAGTTAACCCCGACGGATCAAGGTCTGAGCACGGAACTGGAAACAGTTGCACTCTGCCGATCACTCCTTCAAAAAGATCAACTTTCTCCCGTCCGCCGTCAGGCTGCTGCTTTCCTCTTCCGCCAGGACAAGCCGTCAGTTTAACTCAGCCGGAGTCAGTGCAGAGAGGGGCGGTGGTGGGCTGCAGCTGCACACAACAATGATCCCCAACATCGTCTTTCGCTCCCAGTCTCTTTGGAACAACTGCGCTCTTTCCAGAGTTTACAAAGTTCTGCGGGCACCATGCTCACTTCAGCCGGGACCAACTGCAGCAAGTCGGTGAGTAGGAAAAGAAAATAAACAATCATATTCTGTTGCCAATAATTAAAACTCGTGAGCCTGAACTCAAAGAAAGTCACATCTTGAAAAACAAACATTTTAAATCAATCTCCTGTCTTTCTTTGTCCACAACTTTTTATTTTGATTATGTAACACACGCTTGCTGCGAAAGATCATGTGATTGTAACATATTTTAAAGTTGTTTGTAATTCTGCAACACTTTTCCCACGTGTAGTATTGATTTCAGCTGTGCTATTTGTGTGCAGTGTTTTTTCTGCTTAATTTGTAGTTTAATGGACGTAGGAAGGAAGGGGAGGAGACAAAGGAAACACCACTGTTCAGTACAGCACGTAGGCTGTACATATAGGTTGCTCTGCTGTTAGGAAGCTGCACTGTACTGTCCATATGTTCAGATTATTGTGTCCACACCCTGCATTACTGTAACACACTCAGCAAAGTTTTTTTTTGCAGCCTGCAGATGGTTTTATCTGATACAGTAACTGGAATGATAAAGTCACTGGTTTCGAGATAAAGCAAGAGAAAAGGAAGTCAGTTGGTAGGCCACAGCAGGGGTCAGTGGTGACCTCAATTTAAGGTACTTGTGCTTTATGGTACTTTATCCTTTGACTCCTTTACACATCAGAGGAAAATAATACTCTCTTTACTCCACTACATATTATTTGACAAGTAGAGTTACAAGATTTTAAATAAAAACATGATAAAATACACACACTGTAAAAGATTAAACCAGTGGTTCCCATCTGTTTGTCTTTTTGCCACTTACAAAGCCAATAAATTACTGTTTGGTTCGGTCTCCTTGCCACATTTAGGATGTTTCCCTGGTTTTATTAAATAACTGTTTGAGGTCCAAAGATGTAAAATTGTCAGTTTTTTCTCAGACTAAGCAAAGATGAATTAAAAGTCCAAAAACTGAAAAGATTTTTGTAGCAGTCCTTTTTTTTCCTTCTTCTCTAACCTCCCATCAATCATTATGACCATGAGGAACTGTATCAACTAGATAAACTTGCTAAACCTGCTTACACATTGTTGCATATCAGGCACAGCAGCGTTTTACTGCAGTACTTCTGGTACTTAAAATACATTTTGTTGCTTGTACTTTTGTACTTTTATTTAAGTAGGATTTTGAAGGCAGAATTTTTACGTGTAATTAAGTAGGCTTTTATTGCATTGTTGTATTGGTACTTAAGGAACCATTCAGGCACGTCCACCACTGCCTGCCAGTATCATAGATTTTTCTTCTTATTTATTTTGGCATTTTGTCTTTATTGGACACTTCATTGTACAGACAGACAGGAAGTGGGGGGAGGCATGCAACAAAAGTTCCAGCCAGGGAAGTTTTAACTACATGAGCAGGAAAATGCTCCCTTTTCTTCCCATCAAACATTTTGATGTTGATGATTTGTCATTAACTCATTTATACAATCAGGGATTATTGTGGGTCAACCTGCTCCCCACAGTCATCATACAAAACGGCACTTGACCTTTAGTTTGTGGTGAGTCACAGCTGCTGAGGTGTGTCATATGTCACAATGCAGAAGTTAAAGACGCTGCCTCTTTCTGTGACTTTAAAGGCGAGAGGGAGAGAGATCATGATTTTCAGACACAACTATGGCTCAATCGATCAAGCATGGGTCCTACATTTCTGATAATACAACTCAAAAGCATCTTTCATCACCCCTCCAATTCGTCACAATTGATTTTGTCCTCACTGAGTCAAATGAAGATACAAGATAATTGGTTTCAGTTTGTAAAATGTTTCTTAAAATGTGTCTTATTTCCAAATTTTCCATCCAGCAGTTCAAAACCCAAATATTTTCAATTTACTGTCATCGAAAGTACTGTAACTAACAATTACTGCTGTTATCGATTAACCTGCAGATTATTTTTTCAATTGGTCTATAAAATGAAAATGGTGAAAAGTGCCTGTCTTGTCTTCAAATGGCTTTTTATGTTTGACAAACTCTGTAAAACCCAAAAAACTATTTAATTTACTTTCAAATAAAACAAAGAAAAGCAGGTAATTCTCACAATTGTGTCACTGGAACAAATTAATGTTTAGTATTTTGACAAATACGGTTAATTGATTGTCAAAATAATTGATTCATTTTTTTATTTCATTAGTTATTCCATAGTTATCTATTTAAAACAAGGTAAACCAGTGAAAAATCTCATTCAAGAAGCTGGAACTAGTGAATTTTGGCAATTTTGCTTAAGAATGACTTCAAGAATTTAAGAATGATGCAAATTAATTTAAACTAATGGACAAATTGTTCCTGACTGATAGATATATAAAGTTGTGTGTCATCGGCGTAGCAGTGAAAAGACATGGCCTGCTTGTGTATTATTTAGTCAAGTTGAAGCATGTAGATAGATAACAGAAGGGGATTGAGGACAGAGCCTTGAGGTACTCCACAATGCAAAAGGGGCAGAATAGTTTACTTGTATTGGTTTTCACACACATATTCAGAACTCTGTTTAATTTTGACTCATTTTACATTTGTAAAAATGTCTTTAAACATCTAACTCCTGTTTCCCTGCAGTGGCATCCATGTGGACTCTCCGCCTGTCATCCCAAGCCTAACTACGAGTTATGCCCACGGCACCTCATCCACAACTTTGCTCCACACTACAATAGGAGAGTCTCTGCTGAGGACTGTGGAGCGCTACCCTGACAGAGAGGCGCTGGTCTTTCTAGAAGGCGGCATCCGCAAGACATTCGCACAGTTTCAGCAGGATGTAAGTTTTCCAATAAAATCAGAGTCCTTTCTGTACTCGAGAGCCAATGATTTTAAGGTTGGTTGAGGATAGATGTCAGAAAACCTAGACAATGTTTCTTGCTTGAAAAATTACTGAAAGGATTAATTGATCATAAAAACAGTTGCTGATTTTCTGTCTTTCCATTTTTGCTCCACCTGCTCCTTCATGCAAACTCCAAACCTATAAACATTTCAGCCATTTGACTCCAAAAAGGCCAGTGGAAACACTTCATGTCCAGTACGGCAGTAAGGCACTTTACTTTTATACTCTGACGTGCCTTCAGTTATCACTTTGCACTCAAACCGGTTTAGTTTTTAAGCTGCAGTGAGTGATTTTGTGAGTGAATTTTTTGTGAGTGAATTTTTTGCCCCAGGTTTCACTTTTCAGGAAACATAAAAGTTGCCCTATCTTGATAGTGCAGGTATTTTAGATCCTTATTGAGCCTGAGAAAAAGCCTGTAGGCACTATTGAGGGCTGAAGAAAAGCACAATGTTTTCTCTTAAAGGAACTGAACAGACAGTGGCAATATATATCATTAAACCAAACCTACATCCCTGATCACATTTATTTAAAGAGACGTAATGGTGTTGTATATAATGTACTGTGTTTATTGATTTTTATCTTTTATAAGGGACAAACAATCAGAAAAATATTAAATATTAAAATAAGGAGGGAAGAAAGTGTAATTGTACTATGTTACCACAGTATACATATACAAATGAAATTCCTTCATTCGAAATGTTACATAAGTAAAAGTACGTTTTAGCATCAAAGTATACTCAAAGTAAAATAAGTTAAAGTACTGTTTATGCAGATGGACCATACAAGAATAATATATCGCTGGATTAAAATTGATGCATTCATGTGTAAGCATCAGCAGTGTTGCAGCTAACTACTTAATATTGCTCTGGGTATCTTAGACCATAATAAACACTAATAATGTAAGTTGATTATAATTTTTTATTAATAATCTAAATCTAAAAAGTAACTAAAACTGTCAAAGTAGCTTAAAATGGAATTACTCAAGGAAAACAGGCACTTCAATGTTATACTAATCATTCAGTATTTATATAAGTGATGATGCTGTAGTAAAAAGGACTAGTGGAGCTTTTTCACTGAGGACATCATGACTTGTCAGGGCAAGAAAACACAGCAGTGATGGTAATTACAGTAATGACATGCCAACATGTACTCAAAGGTCTTCTTCCAGTCACCTACATGTTCAGTCCTGTTCAGTCTTTCAACTTTCACCCAGTTACCTTAAAACATTTCATGTGGATTAAGGGCGGAGAGTTAACAAACACGCACTGATATCACATACCGATGTCAGCCTGACACAGAGAGAAACAGTCTTCAGATAGCAGGTGTCATATAAAACCTCTTAATGATAATTCCATAACTAGGTCCTCTGTAAATGAAAATTGAAATACTCAGTTTTGCTTATGTTACTTTTTGCTATCATTATTCCTGCATGGTCATGGTGCTGTCTTTACTTGACAGGCACTAAGTACAATATGACCTCATTGGAGATTAATGGTTTAATGATATGAATGATTATTTTCTTTTATATGGAAAATCATCATGACTGTTGTAAGAAAAGGGACCATGATATTATTATACCAAGTATTTATGGTCCTTGGAAGTTTTGAGTGTTTTCATTTATTTCATTTCACACAAATCAGAAAAAAACTCAAGATTGAACTCAGTGTTTGTTAATGTGTTAGACTTTGCTCTTCACAAACAGGGTGAGGCAACAGCATTGCAAGATGAAAAGTTTAATCCAGAACTATTATAAAACCATTTTTTCATCATAGAATTTATTTTAATAAAGAGGATTGTTCAGAATATACAACTTTATAATGTACTTTTGTGCAAACAGTTTAGACAGTAAAAGTAAAATGAGAATGCTTTTAAAGGAGCTGTTGCTACATAGCCAACATTAGCATTGACAGCTGCGAGTTCAGCATCAAACTTAATTTCTTTACTCATCCAGACCTGCCTTCAGAAGTGGAAAGCAACTCTCATTATTTTGCTTCTATTTCTATCACTTCTTTTCTTCTACTGAAGTTAGAATGCTAACCAGCTAGCCCCGGTCTGGCCAGACTGTCTGATAGCGAGTCACTGTAGCATCCAGTCTGCCCTGAAGAAGTAGTGTGGCTCAGATGGAGTATTATACCCTCTAGTCTTGTTAACACAACTATGGCTGAATCTCGATCTTCTCAAGAATATTAAGGAAACAGCTGTCAATGCTAACGGCAGCTATGTAGCAATAGCAAAATGTACAAATGGCTCCTTTTTAAAAATAATGTTTGGACAGTATCTTCTTCAGCTCCACTCATGAAACCAGTTCATGTCTTTGTGGTGTGTCTGTAGGTGGATCAGGCTGCAGCTGGACTGCTGGCTCTTGGCCTGAAGAAGGGGGACAGGCTCGGCATGTGGGGACCCAACACTTACGAATGGGTCCTGTTCCAGTTTGCAACAGCCAAAGCTGGAATTATACTGGTGAGTCACAGCTGCATTGTCTTTGCTTCAGCTCTCACGTCGGTCAAGCTTGAGTGTTTTTTCTTTCCATCGTGAGCAGCTTGTTCTTGTTTTACCACCCATCAGGTGTCAGTGAACCCGGCGTACCAGCTGCAGGAGGTGGAGTTTGCGCTGCAGAAGGTCGGTGACTTTCGCACACGGGTTTTACTGTCATGACACGCAGAGACTGCTTTGCATTAGAAAAGCTGAATCCTCTGCTCCTCTTCTCACAGGTTGGGTGTAAAGTTGTTGTGTGCCCCACGGAGTTTAAGACCCAGAAGTACTGTGACATGCTGCGACGCATATGTCCAGAGATCGAGTCGTCCAGCCCATCCGACATCAAGAGTGCCAGGTACAGACGCTGGTGTCCACCCGTCACTGTTCCTGGTTTCTAAGTTTTCACAGCAAACTACACAGAAATCACACCAAGATGAGTCCCTGTGTTGTGTCTGGGAATTTAGGGGTCAACACAACTACACATGGTGTCTTTTTAATTCTAATATAAATTAGAATATCTGCTAATTCTGATATTTTTTCAGAATAAAGGCCTGGTCACACCAGAAATGCTATTTTTTTAATTTTACAAGAGAACAGACTTGAAAGATGAAAACTAACCGGTTGTTTTTGCAAATCTAATTCTGGTGAACTGCCCCACCTCCATTAAAGAGCAGCGCACAGCCCCCTCCCTGTTCTTTTCAATGGGAACCATCCAGGAATGTCTCACAGGCAAATTGAACTCGACTTGAAAAATTTACTTAATCCCTGCAAGTGAATCCGCTGACTGCGGCTAATTTGTGAACATTGTGGGTGAAATGAAACTGGAGGAATCTGATCTCCTGACCTCAGTATGTATGTAGAAAAATTCCCAGCTGCGGCTCTGTTTCTACATGTACAGTGAGATTCATGTGTGTCCTTCAGGGAAAATGGATTGTACAGTAACAGGGAGAGACAGTTGAAGCTGCCGACTGTCACAGTATAACATGGAGACCCTCAGTTACAAAACATGACCCATATCTTTTTTTTTTTTTTTTTTTTTTTTTTTAACTTGTTTGGTTTTCCCCCTCAGACTTCCAGATCTCCGCTCCGTGATTGTTCTGGATAGTCGACAGCCAGGAATGCTTCATCTGGACGACGTCATGCAGGCCGGCAGCAGCCAGTACGTACAACAGCTTCAGGATCTGCAGAAGAAGCTCTCGTTCGACGACCCAATAAACATCCAGTTCACTTCGGTAATTGTTGCATAATTCCTGCTGAATTTAATGAATCTCAACGACCCTGTTGACGTCTGTGTGAGCTGGAGCATGTTTTTGGTTTGAGACGCTTTAGTATCGAGGGAATTAGGGAAAAGTGGCTGGATGTCCTTTTTTCCTCCTCCTGGGGGAAAAAAAAACTGGACTCTGGATTATAGCTCCGGACGAAGAGACAATGTTCATCTGGACGTTTAACCACCGGCACACTTATGATTTTACTGTGACACAAACACAAATGTCCCCTTTTGAACATGCAGTAAATAATAAATGTTATAAATCGATTTTCCATAAGAAGAGTACAGAAGTCCTGAGACCCGAGTGAAAAAGAAAAAAGTTTCAACTCTACCAGGTCGCCAAAATGCTAAAAGAGATAAAGACAGTCCATCTGTTGAAGAAAATTCAGTCCTTAGTTCCAAGTTTGCTGTAATGGTGTGAGTGTATTGGTTTTCCAGAATACGTTGAGCCCACTGACACAGAGCAGGTCTGAGGCAATAGACTGACTCAGAATGAATTTACTTTCCTGTTTAAACATCTATAGAAAATAAAAGCTTATTGTAGATTATCTTGAGTTAGTCAAATTCCTCATCATGCACATTCAGTTCACTTTTTTTTTTGTTGCTGTATTTGCAAAGACAGAAACATCTACTTCCGTGGTCTCTGACTGTTAGTGTCACCATGTTTAGAGAGCAATAAATGCAGTTTCATCACAGTAACCTTGACATGCTGTATCAAACCATTTTATGGTCTTGTAAATGCTGTAATTTATTTCAAATTTTTGTTATCAGGGCACAACTGGGACTCCAAAGGGTGCCACCTTATCTCATCACAACATTGTCAACGATGCCTACTTTGTTGGCAGGAGAGTGGGATACCATTGGAGGGTGAGTCTTAAGCAAGACATTATTTAATAACCTCATGTATCATCTGAGAGTTTCATTAAAACTCATCTGACCAGGGAGTGTATTTTTTTTGTTATTTTGTTAAGACTGATTGATTAAAAGCTTACTGATGTCTTATTGTCAACAAATCCCATTAACAGAAACCAAACCAACTATAAATGTATTCTTTGTTGTTCAGTGATCAATGAGTCACACTGTTGCTCTGGTTGAACATGTTCGTTCATCACCATGAAAACACACACTGTAGTTTATTTTGGCTCTCTAGCCTTCAACCTCCTTCCACATCAGAATGGGAAAACCATTCTTGTCATATTGAAACCGTAAAAAAAAAAAAAAGTGATGCCTCAAAGCCAAACTGTTATGAAACTTTTGGAGTCAGGCAGAGGCGTAGCTTCTCTGTGATTCCCGACCTAAGGTTTGACTGTTGTAACCCCCCCCCCCCCCCCCCCCCCAGCCTGACACTCGGATCTGCCTTCCTGTGCCTCTGTATCACTGCTTTGGCTCCGTGGGTGGTGGGATGTGTATGGCCATGCATGGCACCTCCCTGATCTTTCCCTCTGCCGGATACGATGGAAAGGCCAACATAGCAGCTTTGGAGAGTGAAAGGTAATATCAGAAATCTTTAGCCAGTTCCATACATGCACAAGGCAGCTGCACACACTGCTGGCTCCAAGTGGTAGTGGGGGGGGGGGGGTAACAGAAAGCTGTTTGAGGTTTAATACCCTGTAACAAAAGATTAAATCTGCTTAGAATTGAATCACTATTAATTCTGGAGCGGTACTGTACCATGGGATACAAGGGTATGAAAGGGGCTGCTTTGGGATTTAGGGATTTATTAATTTTAAATTGAACAACCAAATCTGAAGGAATTCAGTTGTTAGCTGTTGTTGTGCACATAAAATGATCATCTTATTTACTGTACTTTATTTAGATAGAAATCACATTTCCACATCAGTTACCGAAAATTGTACAATGCACATGAATTGTTGCAACACATCAGGGTGTGTGTTGATGCATGCTGAAGAAAAGAGATTTAGTCTCATGTGGATCATAAAAACTTCCTGTGGTTGCAGCTCCAGTTGAACACAGTGGTAAGTGTGCAGAGTCTGGAAAGCATTAGTGTCAGACCCTCTGCTTAGGATAGACACTTCCTGAAAGTGATTAGATACTTCCTCTTGTTTTGTTTATCAGGGACAAAGAGACTAAACGTCTGTTTTTTCAATACTCAGTCTCATGATAATGACATAATGTCATGAAATGTTAAGTTGTTATAAGCTTAGCAAGAATCCAGCTTTTAGTCTTTGGGCCTACAGTATTTCATGGAATTGAAATATTTTTCACAGCAGACATCTGACTCGTTATACTGACATGAGGTTTGTTTGAGACGAGCCAGGCCTGCATAGGATTGATCACCGGCGATCACCGCACAAGGCATGGCGGTTAGATTTCTGTCTGACTTCATCCTGACTTGCTCTGACGTCATGCAAACATAGGCAACAATAACCTCATAACCTCATGAGATCAAGGCAGCAGCAGACTGCAAAGACTCAGGGTCTGATGGGAAACGCCTGTCCACCCCTGATCTTAGAGCTGATTGGTCAAGAACACGGCATTTTATAGAAACTCTATATCTTTATTTATGGGGATTGTATGTGTCAGATTTTGCCGACTCAGCTAATAGTTCTCATAGACGGTTTACAGGCAGTACGTTCACAGACGATATGAAGTATAAAGGGATGTGTGTGAGTGTGTCTGTGAGTTCTTGTACAGACTGTGAAGACTGGTGGAAACTGTTCTGCCCCCTCCGGGCGATGTGTGGTTCATGTCAAACAGCCCTTATAACAATGGCTCTGTTCCATCACATCACAAAATACATATTTGAAGATTCTTTCATAATGTGTTTTCAAAGTAATTAATGGAGACTGTAAACTAAAATCACAACCTGAGGCCCTGCTTCTGAGCCAAAAACAACCTTCACTTGTTCTTTGTCATATTTTTTCCATCTGACTAAAGACGTGTTTTATATACTGTATAGTAGGCACTTTTGTTCACTTATATCTACAGTAAATAAGACCTTGATGTAAAAAATATTCACACTTTATTAACCTAAATTCAAAATGGCAATAATAGTAACATAGAGGGCGAGTATCCCCATCCTCAGAAACTGACACTCTTTCGTTTCACTTTACTCTACACTTTACTAAGTTGGATTCATCAATATATTTTCAGATTTTTGAAACGGCCTACCTATGGATGGATTATGAGGCAATGGGCTTCTGGGTACAGACGAGTAAAAGACTAGAAGAGTTGAGAAATGTTAACAGACACGTCAGTCCGTCCATGTGCCCACTTTACCTGCTGCTGCAGTTTGGCGTCATCTCCTAAAAGTCATCTAGTGTTGCTTTAGTTTTTGCTTTTGGATGCAGTTTTTCTTGTCTCAAATGTTTTTCTTTCTGCGTTTGAAAAAAAATACTGACATACCCATAAAAAAATTCCACTTTTATTGTTGTCACGTATTTGCAGGTTTATTCTGGAAATTTGTCATTGAAGACGAACTCTCTTCATTGGTCCGTTTCCCCTCACAGGTGCACCTTCATCTATGGCACCCCCACCATGTATGTTGATATGGTCAACCAGCCGGACCTGCCTAAATATGACTTGTCGTCAGTGGAAGCAGGTGAGAAAAACACTGATATTCTGCTTTTTATACATAACAGCAACATGCACATTAGCTTGTGTGTTCACACCTGGAAGAGCTGACCACTTGTGATCGGATCACCCGAGATGGATGTTAATACCAGGTCTGAACAGGGCCTGTGTCTCTGTCTCTCTCTCGCACACACAGTGTAGTTGATGGGCATTACATTGTTGAGTTGTTGTGGCCTTGTTATATATATATATATATAAGACTTCTGCTGTGTTAATCCCTTTTTCTCTCTCACACAGTTGTAAATGTGAATAAATTCATTTAGTTTGCAAGTAATTCTAGGACACTGATTTTTTTTTTATATCCTCTCTACTATTTTACCAGTATGGACGTGAAATCAGTCTTAAATTTCATTTATAATGGTCTTAAAAAGGTCTTAAATTGTCTGAAATTTAACTTGTTGAAACCTGCAGAACCCTAATGAAACTTGTCCCGCTGCAGTGTGGCTTTCACTGGTAACTTTTATTTTTGAACTGTAGGCATCATGGCTGGTTCCCCTTGTCCTCCAGAGCTTGTGAAGAAGGTCATATCTGTAATGGGCATCAAGGAAATAACGGTGAGTCGGTCTTGCATCTCTTTAAAGATGATAAAAGGATCAAATTTATTGCACCACATAAATCAAAAATTCAATGATGTAATACAACTTTCACACACCAGGGGGAGACAGATCACTAGATTTAACAAGAGCATGAACTTACAGTAAGCTCTGTTTGAGATCCCTCATGAGGCATCTTGTAAGAAAAAAAAAAAGAAGTAGCATTAAAGACAAAAAGAAGGTTTAATTTCGTTAAAGGTTTATTGGATGTGAGCACTTGTTACCACTTCCAAAAGTCCAGGAAATGTAAAGATATTGAATATACATTAGATATGCATAAAGTCAACTCTTGTCAGTAATCCTCAAAAGTGTTTTGCAAGAAATTTTTCACTTTTTCTTACAATTCGAACCATGTTTTAAAGGGAATCTTTAGATGTCTTCTTGTCTTCTTCACTTCTCATTTGTGTACATTTTTAGCCAAAAATGAACTGAATCCAGTTTTATAAATCTTTGGGATCTCAAAATACCTTCATTCAGGGAAAATGGCACTGGAAGATAAGTAGCTTAGCAAATTATAAGCCTTGATCCTCCTGCTAAGCTCACTCACATCTTCCAAGTCTTATCAACTTTTAAACATATTGGTGAAATACGGAATTTCACTTTAAATGTCATGGCTGTTTTTTCTCAAGGCGGTGAGGGTGTGAAACTGACATCACAAAGTAGAAAATAGGATAAACGAGTGTTGATGCCTGCCTGAGTGACAGTTGTAGGATGTTGAGGGGTTTCTCTGCCTCTTTTTCTGTTTTTTAATTTTACTTATTTATTTATTTATTTTTGGAGCTATTGTTAATTCATCGTTTATACAGATAACCACCAAAATAAAGGAGCATCATCACCTGTTTTAGAGACGTCATGTCCAGTATATTCAAGCTGCACTAATCATTATTTTTTACAATGGAGCAAATGACAATGTGTAATGTGAGAGGAGTCATTTGTAGCAACAAAACCCACAAAGAATTATCTCCTGATTGTGCAGCTTTATGGAGCCTTTTAGCCTCTTTTAGCTTATTGTTTTGGTTTGCCAGCCTATAAATTCTGCTCTCATCAACCTCATTTCTAGCAGCAGCAGCATTGTCCACTACCTGCTCAGCACCAAACAACAAACCAATAATATTAACAACTAACTGGTGAACACAGTGGAGCATTTAGCAGCTAAAGAGCCGGATGTGTTTCTCAGGAGCTGATGGAGACTTAAAACAGAGCTAAAAGAGAGAGAATACTGGACCTGCTCTCCAGAAACATGGATTCAAATGAATGATAATGTTGATCTGAGTCTCCATGTGCAAAAAGGCAATTGCTTGCTAACATAACAAGGAATCAAGTTCTTCCAGCCCTGATCCTGATCCGAGTCTTTTAACATTGGGTATCTGTCAAGTCTGAGTCCACTCCGACATTTTATATTTACATAGCAGCAGAAGATATTCAATGTTGATTACGTATGTGTCTCGCATATTGAAATAGCAGGTGGAGCCTAGAGCTTATGTTTGACTGGAGGTTCTGTTTATAAATTCAGATTACTGATGTGATTAGAATAAAAGATCGAGTGGGAGAAAACTCTGTTGGAGTAACTGCACAAGCGCTCATGGTTGTCCAGTAGTGTTACAGAGTGATGCTTTGTTTAACTCATAGATGATCTTTGTTTGAGCTGCAGAGCACACAAACCCCACAAACTGAATTTTGGCCTGTTATCAAGTCACTCAAGGAAAGTAAAGAACAGTAAAGAGGGGATTGGCATTTGATTGGCTTTTAATTTATTTTTTTTTACCGATACCAAGCCTTTAAAATATGCCTGGATCGGCTGAGGACAACTCTAAACATAAGGCGATTGTATGTTTTCAGTTTGTTCCACTGCCCCCAAGTGGCCAAAAAAATCAATTAATGCAGATTTAAACTCCAGGGTTGGTTTTATTTTACATTATTTTCATGCTTAGTAAGACATTGAAACTTATCCTCAGGGGAAAAACATTCAGACTTTTTTGTGTTTGCCGTTTATCCTGTTCTCTGAAGGTACTGAATGCACCAGGAAAAGACAACAAATCTGCCCACAACAGTCCTTGTAGCCCTTGCTTATTGACATGTTTCCTTTATTTTGGTGGTTACCTGCAGGTCGTCCACTTCCACTTCATACTTAAGTCTTCATCTTTGATATAAATGAATGAAAATTATACTGATAATATGTCTCGCTCCATAAAGTTCTTAGAGTGTGTGTGTGTGTGTATGTGTGTGTGAGTGTGAGTGAGAGAGAGTGTGTGAGACACAGACAGACAGACAGACAGAGAGGACGTGTATCTATGTGTTTACACTAGTGACAACATTTGACAGATGAATAGATGGACAGTCTTGAAGTAGAAGGAGTTAGAGTTGCTTTCGTTGCGCGTTGTAGCCGGTCACCTGGACAGGCTCCTCCTCAGCGTCTCCTGTGGAAAAGACACAACGTGAGCAGCCAAATCAAACAGTCTGCCCTCCAGCCAGAGACCCCATGACCTGGACTTGCTGCACTGGACCCCAGGGCCAACATGGAAAAGTTCAGACAGGGACACAGCGCAGGACAGAGAGTTCTGCGGTCAGGAAGAGAGAGGAAAAAAACAGAATCATGCAAAGCCAACCCTGGGCTACACTTCAAAACCACCTCAAACCTCATGTGGTAATATTTGAATCCAATGTCACACCGTGCAGAATCTCAGCTGCGAAAACCAGAATAATAGAGCAGCACAGCAAAGATGTGGTTTTGGATTTGGCCAGAGTGAAGAACAAAACTATATCTCAGTTAAGTCAAATGTTTTCAAGCAACAGCCTCACTTGTCACTACGTTTGCATCAAAATCCTGCTTGATATAAAGTGGAAATGTCTCCAGTTACTTATTTGGACGATCATCAGTGACTAAATTTTCAAAATAAAAGCATAAAAAGTGTAGTTTTACTGATTTTACTGCTCCTGTACTCCTATTAGTATAATTTCAAAGCTCCTATGTGTGAAGATTTCTGTCCCTCAGCAGCTCCTAGTGGTCCCGTCAAGACAACACAATTCCAACCATTAGTTTTTGTCTGATTCAGGATTTTTTCTTTTTTCGTCACGTCTTCGGCTCGTTCGGTGGCAGGTACTGTACCTGTACGGCTGCGTGTTCAATGACGTGTGCCCTTCTTGGCTCTCTTTGCCTTGACTCTGCAGCCACTGAAGGCGGTGCTGTCTCTGACTTGCTTGCCTTTCTGTGGAGGTGGAGAAGCACACACTGCATCTGGACGATTGCGGCTGGAGTCCATCCACCTGCGGGTAGAAGCCAAAAGATAAGGAGTGGAGTGTTTGGGACGGCTACTTGGTTTCTCCATGTGTCACTGGATTTATAGCCATGCTGGCGGCGAGACTCTTAATTAGCTGAGGGTGAAGACGTTACTACTGGATAGATTGCCATGTTTCTTATTGCACATTCATGTCCCTCAGGAGGAACTGCAGAAACGCTGCTGATCTCTTAACTTATGAAGTCAAAATATTAAAAGGTGCACAGTGGAGTTTTCATGTAAACAAAGATTGTTTACATTCAGTGTCACTCACCAAACCACACTGTGAGCTCCATTAAACATGTTTAATGCATTTCCTTCCTTAAGAAACATCCACAAACCCAGTTCTTCTTGCCTTGTTTACATCAGTTTTACATCAGTTTTACAGTTTACTTGCTGGCAGTTTTCTATCCTCCCTGTCTTTGCTTGTGCATTACTGTATTTTTGGCACATTCCTGCCACCTGTAGTTCAGCAGAATAGTGTGAAGACATCGGCACCTTGTGTGTGTGCATGATAAAACACAAAATGGGAATTCACCCATGCAGGGCTGCAGCTAATGATTATTTTCATTATCGATTAATCTTGACAAATCACTGGGTCTATAAATCATAAGAGAACTCTGAAATGTCTCAGAACCAAAAAAAAAAAAAAAATTTCCATGATGTTAATACAAAGAAATACAGTGAATTCTAACATTTAAGAAGATGGAACCATCAAATTTCATCAATTAATTGTTGCAGCTCTACAGTGCTCCATTGGGTGAGAGATCGAGAGATCAAAAACCACAGGGTGCCTTGAGTTTGTACAGTACTTTTGTTTGCACCAAATATCTGCAAAACTTGAGACATTCCCATTATCCTCAGCTGTACGTTTGTGTTTAGAGCTAATTAGCAAATGCTAACACCCCAAACGTAAGTACAGCGTGACGGGGCCATTTCGTGGCTGTATAGTGTTGAGTGTCTTACCTGCGCAGTGGAGCTAGCTGGCATGTGCAGGTCCAAGGGTTGTTGGAGAGGGTGAGGTTGGTGATGCTGCCGAACTCGAGGCTTTTGGGAAGCGACTTAAGCTTGTTGTTGTCCAGGTGCAGCGACTTGATGGCTGTCACTCCAGCGAACGCACCATCAGAGAACTAGAAGAAAGTAAAGCAAAGCATAAAGTTGTAGTTTTTCATGTCAAAGCACCGACGGATCCTCACTGGGAGGACTTTCAAATCAGTGAATCAATGCAAATCTGCCTTTGTGGTTCTCAGGTTTTGCTGCACACAGTGTTGTTAAAACATGGTTCACACCCTGGCACGGTGACACGCCACCAACAACCATCCTTGTGTGTGTGTGTGTGTGTGTGTGTGTGTGTGTGTCTCTCAGAAGGCAGACAGATGCGGAGCGAGGGGAATCTTGCCAGTGTTTCTCTGGCATGAAAGCCTCCTCTCATCCTTCGCTCTGCACCAGCACTTATGTAAACACTGACGGTCACTGCCCTCCTTTTTTCGCCTCTCCTTCATATGCATCTGCGAGGGTGCTAAAAGCTTCAGAGAGGTGCTAGATGAACCGATGCCTACGTTGTGTCAAGTTGTTTCTCATCCAGGAGGAAGAGGAGGGCGGATGAGAGAGAGAGAGAGAGAGGGGGACCTCGTCTTTGAAGGGTTGTTTTATGCGAGTCTGGAGGAGATGAGGCTGTTTGGAAATTTCCACTGTAGAGCGACAAGTAGCCGAGGGCCTGGTATTTTGAAGCAATGGAAGATGGATGACTTCCAGCATGGCCGAGGTGTTTTCGCTCTTTCTGTCGTCTCCCTCTCGGGGCCACTCCTCTGCCAGGAAGGCACTCGCAAAGGGCCCAATTGTCCATTCAACTGGGGCGATGGCAAGCTAAAAATACTCCTCTTCATGCACTGTGGAACACCCTGCCTCTGTTTACCTGTCTCCTAACCCCTCCTGACCTGTTTACAGGACCCTCCCAGGCAAAGTAGAAAACACACCTCGCTGAAAATAACACTTATGTAATAATTAGACTTGCTTGACTGAGGTCCAGCAAACAAAAACACTCTAAAAATACCTGCGTTTTGGCTGGAAAATGGCTTAATCTCACCGGCCATGTGTGCTGCGCCCGCCGCCTCCTGCTGCTTCCACCTGGCTCTCACACAGTCCCAGCGTGAGAAGGCTGTTATTTTACAGTTTTCCCCCTCTGGGATGCTTCCACACTGTGGCACAAGTACACTCAAATATCAGATTAACCTCAAGCGTGAAGCAAAATGTGCTCTCAGGAATGTCTGTGCTATAGCATAGAGCTTATACTGAATACATTCATACCGGAGCCGTGGACAGATGGACGTTTTACAGGCGGCAGTGAAAACATCTGTCTCGTGTCTGATATCTGAACATCACTGCCGAGGCTCCACTGATGGAAATAGAAATTCTGGATCAGGGTCATGTTACCACGCAGCAGCCAGACTTCATATTTGCCATGTAAAATAAAACTTGAGGTTCTAAAAATGTACCAGATTCAGTTTGATGCTTTCAACCATTTCCAGCTGCGACCAAGTATTTTCCAGCTGCCTCACTTGTTGATAGTAAAAGAATTGGTTCACCCAAATTCATTTACAACACATTTACTTAATTACTTAATACCCAAGAAGATTCAGTTCATTTTTTGAACACTTTCTCCACCCTAATACACCAGAGATGTTCAGATTATTCTGGATAATCCACGTGTCTACTTGTCACCTTTCATCAAATGAATGAATATTAATGTGTTTAAAGGCTCTTGAGACGCCAAAAAAACACATCACAATGGCAACTATTTGATCTATCAGGTTTGAGTTTTTTGCTGGACGCTGACCCTGCATTGTTTCGCCTGTTCCCTCTGCGTTGGCAGATCTTTCATGCGGAGCTATGGTCGGTGTGGACATGAGCTATGAGCAACCATGCAATTGTTTCATATTTAAGTAAATTATTAGTGTTGGCTGAATAAATAGTTTTACTGGCTGTTTCTTGTCTCTAAAACAATCTTAGAGCTTCTCAGGTTCTAGGTCATAGCTAGGTGATATTATAATATGATAAATGAAGCAACATCGTCTTCAGTGTTAGAAACAGCCACAGAGGGAGGATCAGCTCCAGGTTGATTATCACCATAACCTCATGTTACTGAAGATGTCATACTAGCTGCGCTCGTAAAGGTTCGACCAGTTCCCCGAATTAAGACCAGACCATCAGCTTGAGAGTGATAGCAGACTCTGACACTGTAGTCCGTTTATGTTTCAACAGACTGGACTGTGTCTTTCTACATTTCTCTTCTAATGAAGACCTAAAAAACACTTTGGAAGTAATGTTCTCCAACAGTCTGACATCTCATAGTTTGAGAAAAGAGGCTGAGATTTCAGATTGTACAGACTTTCTTAAATTTGTGTAAAACACTGCATTACTTACGTCCCTAATAACCACTGTAGATGCATGTGTTTACTTGTTGGTTCAGTTATTTGTGCAGGTCTGACAGTGTATGTATTGAAAGGTAAGGGGCCCCACTGAGGCTGCATGTGTTCGGGGCCCAGATGTTTGTGCTACGCCGCTGTTTGGTGAAAGTATTCAGTAATCCACGAGAAAAATACGGATATTTTTGTACTTCAGAAATGTGTATATATATATATTCTGATCACTTCAATCATCTTGTGACTCCTCAGATTTATCTTTAAAGACAAAGAGACAAAATACAAAGATAAACCCTTTTATAAAAACAAAAAAAACAAACTCTGGTTTAGTTTTGTGTATTAAAGTTATGCCGACATTAAAAATAGTTTGTTTCCACGTCAAGCAAGATCTAAACCCAACAAATGTGGCACATTGTTTGGAAACTCCCGCTGGAGAGAGAAGAGTCACAACAGCAGCCGGCAGTTTGCCCATCACTCACATATGGTGATGGAGTTTATAGCCTTTCCTAACAATTTATGTTATCGGCTATGGAAGTTCACAACTTAACCGTCAGCTTGTTTTAACACGCGCTACCTTAAGCATGACCCAAAGCACATCTGCATTCAATAGATGGAAAAATACAGCATCAGGTTTTAATTATCGGGATCCATTTAGACAAAACCAACCAAGGAATAATGACGATTCTGTGTATGTAAATGCTGGTTGGTTAATCTGATCAGTACTTTGGGCTTGATGATAAACAACCTCTGCAGAGGCATCAGTTAACACATGTTCCCAAACACGTTGTGTGTGTGTGTGTGTGAAGTGATGTAAATGCCTGTTGGCTGTTTGCAGGGGGTGTCGACCACTGGCAAGTCTTTACGTAAACGTATGCCAGACCAAAACAAATATTAAGACAGATATAAAAATATAAAGACCTTCTGCCAAGTCTTTAATTAACACTGAGGGTGTGAATTAATCTGCTTTTCTCATATCTTCTTCCTGGACTCTTTACAAAAGTAGCTGAGACACCAGGAGCACTTTACCTAACTTCTTTAGCAACAGCACCTTTCAGTGGTTTGAATGTCTGATGTCTGGAGGTTTTAGATATGAGATTCATACTGTCCGTCTAGTAAATACCCCGTAAAAGCATCAACTGACCTTCTCCAGGCTCATGTTGTCCAGGTGTAGTTTCTCCATGTAGCGTCCAAAGCTCTGGAAGGCGTTGTCAGGGATGGTCCTCATGGGGTTCTTCCCCAGCGTGAGCTCCTCCACCACACGCAGTTTGCCCATTGCCGCGCTGGGATAGGTGGACATCTTGTTCCTCTCCAGGTGAAGTATAGCGAGGTTCTCCACGTCGTCCAGGGAGCCCGGCTGTATGGTGGTCAGCTCGTTCCCGCTCATGTGCAGCCAGCGCAAGTCTTTGGCGCCGGTGAAGGTCCCCGGCCGCAGCTCCCGCAGCTTGTTGTCATTGAGCTGCAGGATAAAGAGGTTGATCATGGGGGAGAAGATGCCCTTGGCCAGGTCGCTGATCTGGTTCCCATCTAGGTAGAGGTAGGTGAGCTCAGTGAGGTCCTCGAAGGCGCCGGGCTTGATGCTGTTGATCTCGTTGTTGGACAGGTAGAGGTAGATGAGCTTCTTCAGCCCCTTGAAGGCCTGGGATCCGATCTCTCGGAGCTGGCAGTGCTGCATGTGCAGAGAGATGAGTCCCTTGCTCTCGCTGAAGGCCCCTGTGGGTATGTTGCCCAGGCTGTTCCTCTGCAGGTTCAGCAAACGGGTGGCCTCGGACACCCGAGGGATCTTCTTCAGCCCGACGCTGTCGCAGATGACGTGCTGGAGGTCGCCGTGGCAGTGGCAGAGGCTCGGGCACTGGCTCGGGGCTCCCTGCACGGCGGGGCCCAGGACCAGGAGGCAGGTCCCCAACAACAACCAGCTCACACAACGCATCCTGAGAGTGTCACCTTCTTTTGTCTTCCGGTCTTTTAGCATAAGAAGAACAAGCAGAAAATCCTGTAGAAAGCTTCACAGGAGAATCAGAGGACAACTGTGAAAGGAGGAAAGTTTGAACCGAAGTGTGTTTGTGTGTGTGTTGAGAGAGGAACAGACGGGGAGAGAGAGAGGGAGTGAAAAGGTGAGCAAAGGTGGGCAGTGCAGAGAGACATTCACTTTGAGAGGAGGATGGCTAGTCAACGGAACACACAGCACTATTTATAACATTTACTTGAGGAAAAAAAAGTGAGGAGGGCTTGCCAGGGTGTTAGAGTGTGAGGTTTGCAAGAGGAAGTCAAGTGTCTGTGAGAATTTAACCCTGAATGAGCAGGAAGACGACACCGGACCAATAATTCTCTTTGCTACGTCTTCATATTTGCAGAACTTGGACTGAGACGCTAACGTTCAGATGAAGGATGCACGTGTCCAGACAAATCAAAAGAACAAGACACATGCTGTGTACTAAGTTTTTTTTTTTAGTTTTTTTTTTTATTTTTTTATTTCTTTATAAAATCTGTAAGTTCCAGGTGAATTTTCATTTTCATCCACGTGGCACAAGGTCAGGTTGGATCTGTACACGCTGGCCAGACTCCCCTATTGTTTTTCAGTCTGCGGTGGCAGGAAAAAGGAGCCACTCCTGTGTAGCTGTTTTATAACCTGTAATAGTCTCCAGATGTTTGGCAAGAAGTGAGATGATGTTTCAAGTCATAACAATGGCAAAGGATACTGCCATCATCCCAGGAATGAAGGTTTTAGATACCACTGTACATTCCCGTGTGTATTCTTTGCAGTGTTATGTTATGTAATTGCCTCTAAGTCAAACCTGTGAGTTGTTAAGGTGATTGCAGCGATCAGGTTTCATCTGCACGACATGGAGCAGCTTAAGTTATTTTTCCGAGTCTGTCGCTGGCTGGAACTGAGAACAAAGCTTTTTTTTTTTTTTTTTTTTTTCTCTTTCTTGACACCTGCTTTTAATAATAAAGGAAAATTCAGAAAAGGTGCAGCAGGACTCTGTTGACTGGCTCAGGTCAGAGGATGGTTTGGCTTCAGGTGGGTGCATTTATAAGATGGATGGACCCACCCAGGATAAATGGAATCTAGAGTTTACTTAACAAATCTAGCATTTTATTGGGAATATCGTCTCCTCCCTGATTTTCCAGGTGAACTGCCCTGCAGGTCCTCTTTGTCCAACAGACCAGCACTTTTCTGCCTCTGATTGAATTTGCACCTGTGAGAAAAGAAGAGTATACAGTATTTTACTCCTTTTAATCGTTCCTCCTCAAAGATTTTATTTTTTGATCCGTTATTTTTATGAATCTGAATCAGCAAAGTAACTGCAGTTTTCAGACAGATTTAATGGAGTAAAGAGCATTTTATTTTCCTCTGGAATGTCTCCCAAAACAGAAGTATTGATGTACATAGTTGAGTAAATTTACTCACTTTAAACATTTAGTTGATTAATCGATTAGTCGATCAACAGAAAATGAATTGGTAACTATTTATTAATCAGTTAATTGTTGATTAATTTGATTAAACTTGCTAAACATTTGTTGCTTTCAGCTGCTCCAATATGAGGATTTGCTGCTTTTTAGTTGCTCCTAGCATAACACAACCAAATCTCCAACCCAACTGCGGTCGAGTTGCTTTGTGGGTAATGTAGGCGCCAGGTTTTGACAAGAAAGAAGAATGTGTGGAATAAAAAAAGATGATATCTCTGGTTCTAAATCTGTGCAGTATTCTTAAGAAGGGAATGTGTCACTTTTTTGACCTTTTCCTAGAAAAAAAACAAATACTAGAAAAAATATTCTGCACAGATCTGTAATGACAGAACTTGCTAGCTGCAGATTGAACTCAGTTACTTCCCAACTTTTACCTCAAACATATGTATTGGAAGTATTGATTGGTAAGCTGATGGGCTCCGGTCATTACACAGGTTATCTAAGCAAATAAGGAAATTTAACCCATTAAAAAATCTAAGATTGTCTATTATTTTCATAACATGTTTAACCAGTATTAAGTGAATTTGTCTGTATTGGATCTTTTAATGTTTGTATGTATGTGTGCGTGTAAGTACTATATATATATATATATATATATGTGTGTGTGTGTGTGTGCGCGTATGTGTATGTACATGTTGGTATTTTTATGTGGAGCTCCTGTTGGGTTGAAGACCACTGGTTTCAGAAAGACATTACATGTTTTTGATTATCTAGTTATTGATTGCTAGCGAGGCCAGGGAAGCAACCACAGTAATGTTGATGGGGTTCTTTTCCACTAGATTTTTTTGCTCTTTTTGCTTTTTTTAAAGTTTAACTTATATTTGTGAGTGTATATTCATCAAATCTGTTTTTCAATAAGAAACAAGTCACAGTGAGGTTCACTTCTCTGGTCTTTCTCTTTGTTTGTTGGGGAGATCTTAATCTTTTAAAACACAGCGGCCCAGCTGTGAGATTCTGGTCTTTGGCCTTGGTTACACTGCTTGACTGGACTCAGTCTTCACACAACCACGACGAATTGCACATTGTTTAAAAGCTCTAAGTCTCCTGATTCTATCTGTGCAAAGCATTTTATCTGTGCAACAGCTGTTGACACAGAATTAGTTCATGCCTGTGGTTATGGCTCCAGCGTGTTTTCCACACAAAAGGTTCTAATAATAATAATCTAAGACTTTATTCCATTTTTTTATGCCAAAAAAATTGATTTCTACCACGTATCTTCCTCTGTAACTTTGGTTCAGTCTCCTACACTCAGTGATAATAATAGTAAACAGGTATGAAATGAATGATGAACATAAGAGATCAGTTTGATGCATACATCACTGTATCCCACAGCAACGTGTTGTCCACTGCAGATGTGTCATTTGCCAGAGGAACATCACAGACCTCAGGAGACTTGAGTAGAAACTGAATGTGAAAACCTGAGTAAAGGAAAACACAGGGTCGCTCTTGCTTGAAAATGTAGATGTCATGTATCTGTGTAAATGTGACACTCATCCCTCTGCCATGCTGTTTGTTTGTGTGATTGACAGATTGGATACGGAACCACAGAGAACAGCCCTGTGACGTTCTGCGGCGCCACAACAGACAACATGGAGAGGAAGTCTGAGACAGTGGGCTTCATCATCGACCACTTAGAGGTAAGTCAACACGCTGTTCAGTATGAAAAGCTACAGACGTCATTATAAAAAAATACATGATTCATATCTAGGGAGTTTAACCTGCTACATCACCATCCGTCACCACGTTAAATTTCATCATCGCTCAGCCAAAGACAGAATTATATGTTTCACTAAACACTTATTTTGGTTATTTAATTAACTCTGTCCAGTGACGAGCTTTATTTGCTAAATTTCCCACAGGCTAAAATAGTGAACCCCACAACCAGAGAGGTCGTTCCTCTGGGGATGCTGGGAGAGATCATGATCCGAGGGTTTGCTGTGATGTTGGAGTACTGGGGCGACAAAGCCAAAACAGAAGAGTGCATCACTGAAACCGGCTGGTACAAAACCGGGTTAGTGGAGGCTGACGGTGACTTCAGAGCTTAATTAGAAAACAGGAAAAACGACGTCTGATCTTTGCACGTTTTCTGTCCCCTGCAGAGACATCGGCAGCTTGGACGGGTACAGCTACCTTCGCATTGAGGGCAGGATTAAAGACATGATCATCAGAGGAGGAGAGAACGTTTACCCAGCTGAGATCGAACAGTTCCTGCACACACACCCCAAAGTGAAGGAGGCACAGGTGAGATCGGAGAACAGGGGACTGACGTGAAAAAGATGCCAGTGGTAAACACAGGAGAATGACAGATGCTAAAATATACTCAGTCGCCACTTTATTTGCTATAAAGTATACATTCACAAAGTTTATATGACTGTGACTGAACATTACAGGCGTCATAGAAGTCGACACAATGGCCCAACATTTGTATTGAAGTCCATTAGATTGTACAGGTGTACCTAATAAAGTGGCAGGAGTAGAGAAGAGACAAGTTAGCAGCCTGACTTAGTAATGTCAATAATAATAATAATAATATTAATGATTGTTAATAAATCTTTATTTATATAGTGCAATTCACACAAAAATATATGCACAACAATGTGCTTTTTAAAAAAACTGAGTAAATGGATTCAAATGATAAAGCTCCAAACCTCTGAGATCAGTATAACTTCATATTTCAAATAACTGTACCATTCCAATTATAATAATGTGAATATAATTGTTGTGTAAGTGAATTTTGCTTTTATGCTTTTTTAAATTTAATTTTTTTTTTTTATTTTCGACTGTTGGATTTAATAACACATGAAATCCAATGTCTAATTTCTAATATAGTTTTTTTTTTTTAATGGAAAATTAAAGTTAAAATTATTAGACTGAATTCCAGAGACAGAAAATTTATCTTTGCTTGGCTTTACCATTAAATACTTAAATTAGACCTTGGTGTGCAGAAACGTCTGTTTCCATAGTGGCTTTGTTTTGTTGAACCGTAGCTTTGTTTGTTTGTTCTTCTAAATATAGTTTTTCTTTTGTCATGAAATCACTGATGTTTTACTACAGACACAGAGTTTGCACATAATGTGTTGGGTCAGTAACACTCTCCAGTTCAGTGATGCTGCCCTTCTCCTTGTTGCTGCAGAGCTTCATGTTTCTCTCTCTTCATCAGGTGGTTGGAATTGAAGACGCTCGTATGGGTGAAGAAGTTTGTGCCTGTATCAAACTGGTCGACGGACAGGAATGCACTGCAGAAGAAATCAAAGCTTTCTGCAAGGGACAGGTAAGGAAGAATTCCCTTCAATATTTCATAAGTAGCTGGATTTATTTTATATTTTATTCTTCCTGTCAGACATGTTTTTTTCTGCTCAGTATCTCCCTCTTCATCTGCTCCTTTCAGATCGCTCACTTCAAGATTCCTCGCTACGTACTTTTTGTAAGCAGCTACCCGCTCACTATTACTGGAAAGGTAATTACACAAATCCTGATTCTCAGCTGCTGCCTGCTCTTCCAAGATTCCTGTAAATGTACAAACGACAGACGAACAAGGTTTATTTCACTGTGTTTATTAAGATGACAGAGAGAAAAACAGATGTAGAATCTGTCTGTGATAACTTAGGCAAAAACATCAGCTCCCCTCTGGTGATTGTGTTTCTCTCTTGGGAGGCTGTTTGAAATAATTCACTGTAGACATGGCATTGTGTTTGAACAGACCTGCCCCGAATGCCCCCAGACAGGAGGGAAAGGGAGCTATTAGTTCGTCTGCACGCACACCGTGTCCTGTTAGATGAACCCAGAAAGGGCGGCAGACCGACCTCGTCCCAAAGCGGCGTATCAGATAAAACCAGCCTCCTTCAATTCAAGTTCACTTGATTCACTCGGAGCTAACGGTGCTTCCCGGGACAGCACCAGGACGCACGTTTGAGAGCCTGTAGACCAGTTTGTCCCCGGCCTGGTGGCCCCCGAGTGTGACCATAAGACTGCAGGCTGCCCATGATTGTTGCAGGAGATGTGGTTCCCGTCTCTCAAAAGCATCAGGGGTGTAACGTGATCCGCATTTTTACAGATCACTTCCAGTACAGTCACTTTAGAGAACTAGCTTTTTTGGGAAATGAGCTTATTTGGGTTCTTTGTCGAGAGTTAGATGAGAAGATCAAAACCAGTCTCGTATCTAAATGTGAATCTTAGCTGAAACAGCAAACCTGACAAAATCCCCCTCCCAGCACCTGCACAGCTCATTAATTAACATCTTAGATCATTTTGTTTTGTTGACAAAAGCAAATGGGAGCTGGACTGTTACCTCAGGCTCGTACCAGCTTCTCCAATATGAGAAATGTTCTGCTTTTCTTTATATCTTTGTTCATTTAAAATCTTTGGGTTTGAGTCTGTAAGTCAGACATAACAAGCTATTTGAATGACTGTTGGCTGTATGGACTTGTGATTACTGTCTTCTTCAGAACGACTGACAACCTGTGGATTCACCACCATTTTCTTTTCACTTCTCAGATCCAGAAGAACAAACTACGCGAGGAGTCTGAGATGCAGCTGGGAGTCAAGAAGGGAAAATGAGAAGCGCCGGTCGTTCATTGAGCGAAGTCAGTTACAGTATATTTTGTAAGATAAACAGTAAGAGGGATTATATACACCCAGCCATCATAGCACCTTTATCTCACAACAGAGGAGTAATAGACAGGTATGATTGTATCCTCCTGTATCCACTTGTTAAAGGGTAAATGTTGTCATGTTTGTTTTTAATGTCAACAAATCACAAGAATCTATCTATCTATCTATCTCTCTCTCTCTCTCTCTCTCTCTCTCTCTCTCTCTCTCTCTCCTCTCTCTCTCTCTCTCTCTCTGCTCTCATCTCTCTCTCTGCTCTCTCTGCTCTGCTCTCTCTCTCTCTCTCTCTCTCTCTCTCTCTCTCTCTCTCTCTCTCTCTCTCTCTCTCTCTCTCTCTCTCTCTCTCTCTCACACACCATATATCATTTGTTGTTTAACACACTACTTATGTGATCCATAAATGAGTGAGGCTGCTGAGCCCCTTCACTCAGACCTACATACAGTGCAGAACTTATTATTGAGCCACTGAGTTCTCCACTGCTCTTCTTCTTTATCCTGCACAAAGCTTTTTTTTTTTTTTAAAACATCAACATGAAATAAACTTGGTACCACATTATTAAAACCAGGCGTGGGTGTTTCTCTTTTTCCGGGAAGAATGAAGGTATTTTTATTGATCTTGGTGGCAGGTGCACGCCTCTTAAGCCTCTGGAATGCCACTCAGAAACACACACAGATTAAAAAGTGAAAACTTTGTGGCGTTTAAAGCGAGCGAGTATCACAGACACACACTCAGAGCTGTAAAGAATTTCCTCTAGAGTCTGAATGAGCTACATGTGCAGTCCACCTGAGTGCAGGGCTGCAGGATCAGATGTCGGCTTCTGTCTAGACCTGAAGGACTCGGCCCAGAAATAGCCCAGAAGAAAACAAACGGCCCTGCTGGCTCTTACAGAGGAACCTCAAGGTTTACTTTGCATTTTTCATTTTTTTTTATTTTACATATTTTGGGTTTGGATTTAACGTTTCAGGACATGGTATTCTTAAAGAGAGTGCCAAGTGCAAGAGTCAACCACTTGGCTCTGACATGCTGCAGCATCGGCCCAGGTCTGAGGAAATCACTTGAAAGCCAAAGGAATGTAGATTTTTTGGGGGGAAAAATGTAGCGATATTAATACTGCAGAGGGTGAGTCTGTTTTTATAAGCAGGATTTAGTCACTTCTCTGAACATTTAAATTGTTTTTTTTGCCAAATTGTTTGGAAATCAATAAAAATTTGATGTTTTTGTGCTGTTAGTACGCTGTCAATAGCCCAAAAGAACCCTTCAGTCTAACAAACTATCCAGTCTCCCTCATGTGGTGAGAAAAAGAACAACAATTAAACTCAGACATGCACTTAGATGGAAAATGCAGAATAGCAGCTGGTAACTGAGTTAAATCTATATTTAAAAAAGGGAGTTAGAAATACAAAAGACAAAGATCATCAGGCGTCACTGAATCACGTGAATTATGATGTTCTCCCAGTTCAGCTGACAGATTGTAACCAGATTCTTGTCATAGCTGCTCCCACCTCACTACACTTCATAGGGCTGGGTATCCAACGTCGATACTTTTATGGGCCGACCAAATTGGTTTGATACTATCGAAGATCGAAAACTGCCTCATCATTCGATACCAAATTTCAACCTTAGGAGTAAATAAGTAAATCTCGTCAGTGAGCCAATCAGCATGCAGCATGCTGGGACCAAGATCTAATAATGCTGGTAATTGGGTGTCTAAAGAGACCGAGCTTAAACCATAAAGTGTGCGGTAATTTTCTTTTTGTTAAAACGGATTTGATGAAATTGGTATTGGAAAAAGTATCGTTAAGAATTGGTATCAAAGTCAAGGTATTGGTATCAATACAGATATTGAAAATGTCTAAACATTGCCCTAAACTTTAGGCAAAAAATGACCATACACTATAAAGACCTCCCTACACTCTCACAGAGAGCAAACATCTCAACAGTCTCCCACATGAATGCCTCAGCTGTCCTGGGGCAGCGGGATTCCGACTGCTGTCTGCTGTCCCTGCATCTGCTGCTCCGCTCTGCTCACCTGCTCCTCGCTGCAGCAGTCCTGCAGAAACACAGTGGCCAGGTTGCGCAGGCGGGGGCTCTCTGAGAGGGAGAAGCGCAGCATGCACTGTAGGATGGCCGGGTCAGTGATCTCAGAGCGAGACGACGGCGTTGTGAGGTTCATGAGCGTAGTAATGGCCGACAGGACGGTCTCTTCCCTCCGGCTTGACAGACAGTTGGTGACTAAGCTGATGCCACCGCTCTGCAGGATGATGTCTTTGCACTCAGGGTCCATACTGAGGTTACACAACCCCCCTGACAACATGACACACATAAGAGATGTGATGAATTAGACAATAGTGACATAATAGGATGACAGTTCCAGATTAGCAAAATGATGATTAACAGTTTGTGTGATACTCACCCATCCCAAACTCCACAAAGTTCTCATTCTCCTCAGTCAACATGTCCAAGAAGAGGTCGGTCACTTGCAGAGTCCTCAGATATTCCATGTTCTTTGGATCATATGCAAAGTTGGCCAAGTTAGCCAGCACTTGCTCCTTCGCCTCTGTTGTAATGACAAAAGTCATGTAAAACAACTTCAAAACAAGTTCATATAAATAAGAGCTTGACTGAAAAATCAGCCAGTTGATATTATCAGCCAATAGGCCAAAGATGTGTTGCAGATTTAGAAACAGTGACGCCATTACATATTTTGTCCAGCAGAGAGCACTGACAAGTTTATGTTACAACATGGGATGACATGAGTAGGAGAAAAAACTATTTGTTTATGTTATGTGTGAATGCTAAAATATCCACATTGATAGCTGCCTTGAAAATGTCGTATATGTTGAGCTATAATTTAAAGAGCACAGAAGAAAATAAATGTTAAGGCTGCGTCAATTATTAACACTAGATAATGTCAGAATATGCAAATTTACTTAATTAACATTGATAAGGGACAACACTCTTAATTCAGGACTCCCATAATGAATGTATCATTAAATATTACACATTGTATTGATTCAGGTACTGCATTGTATAGTTCCTACACTTTATCATTTCAAAACATTATGATTCTCTTTACATTTTTTCAAGGAAACTGCTGGGAAATAAAACAAACCCCTCACATTTAAAACACCCTCTTCTAGAAGGAAAATACAAGTGGAATAAAAAATATTTCTCATTTAAATAAAAGTTAAAAACACTAAGTAATTTCTGTACCACATAAATAACAGGCATGTTTACGTATACGATTTGATTTGAAACTGAGTTTTTACTTACAGAACTGTGTTTACAAACATGATTTATTATTAGGTACACCTAGCTAAAATTAATACAGTCTAATACAACCCATGTACTGTATATCAATAAAGGTTAGGCTGAATAACAGACATACCCCTTTGTGTGATGCAACAGAGGTCTGCAGCCTCCAAAATGATCATAAAGTATATTAAACACCTCTAAAACAGTTTCAACAAAAACTGAACATTATAACCTTCATGAAACAGAATGTATTGATGAACTGTTGGATTAGACTGCATGAGTTTTAATCCGAGCTTCCTAACTGGGTGTTTGGTTACTGTGGAGTGTTATTGTTTATTTAAAAACTTGTGAGTGACAACAACTTCCGATCTTGTGTAGAGCTGCAATGATTAGACCATTAATCGACGACTATTCTGAAAATCAAGTATTTTTTAAGGATATATTTCATAATACTCTGCTTGCAGCTTCTCAAATGTGAATAATTCCTAGTTTTTTTCCTTGTGATTGGTTTATCTGACAAAAGAAGAAATCTGAGGATGTTACATTGAGCTGTAGTAAATTTGGGATGTATATCTAACACAATTTTCTAATAGTTTATTGATCGAATCGATTAATTGAGAAGATAATAGACAGTAACAATCGTTAGCTGCATCACTTATGTCTGCATTACACATTAAACATAACTATTTGTTAATTTTCTATCTATTTTCAAGACTTACATGGTTTTAAGTGACTGCATTTAGGGAATTTAACCAACAACAATCACTGAATCTTGACAACAAAAACTAAAACAGAACAGTAACTGTGCTCACCTTCACTGTCGGTGTCCTGAAATTCAGTCACCAGAGTTTGTAAATATTCGAACCGGTCGGAGCCTTCAGACGAGCCTTTCCTCCACATATTAAAGGTTAGCTCCCGTTTTCACTTTAACCGCTTTCAAACAGACACGTTACTAATTCGTTTTAAAAAACTAATCAAGTCGGTTATCATTTTCAGCTGCTGCTAGGTTTGGTCCGTCCTTGAAAGTGTCCGTACGACGCCGCGGTAAGAGTAAAGTTCCGCTTTATCTGCGTTAAATTAACTCGTATTACTGACTAAAAAAACTGAGTCAAAACCAATTTTCACATATAAAAGTATCATAAATGTTCTGCGTGTGTGGTTAAAAGTGTGCCATAATATTTAAGGGATAATTGTACATGCTGATAAGGAGGTGTGTTCCATACTGGTCACTTGAAAGGTCAGATAAAAAGCTGAAGTTAGCTTCCGATTCGTAGCTTCCGGTTCGACAGTTAAGGGTAAAGTTAAGGAAGACGTGCCCAAGTTTTTGCACCTTTTACTGTTGTGAAAGCGTGTTAGACGTTTTACATAAACCATTAGCGCTGCCCGAAACCCACTTTCAAATTTGTGAAACCTTTGTTCTATTTGTGAAAATGCAAAAAATTGATAGGTCGCTCAGCACTGTCAGTTAAGATTCTCTTAACTTTCCCCTTAACTGTCGAACCGGAAGCTACAAATCGGAAGCGAACTTCAGCGTCTTGTTTTCCGTCTATATCTCGGTGAGTGGGCACCTTGGTTTAACTTAGCTGTAATGAAGCAACACAAACTGTCCGCTGGAAAACGTCTGACGAAACCAATTCTGTTCGGGACGCTTGTTGTTGGTCTGGCCACTGCTTTCTTTAACAGGTACGGTTTATTGCATGTTTTGGTTGCATAATCGGCTGGACCATATGCACCTCAGTGAGTTACCTAAACAACTCTATTGCTTCCTGCATGCGGACAGTAGGTGTGTGCTATCTGCTGCTTATTCATTAAATTATCCTCTAATTAATTAGTTTTAAAATATATCAGCGGACATTCAGACATCATTTAGCAGCTAGATACAAGGTGCATTATTGTGCATATACAGTCCTGGATGTAATAATACAAAATGATGTAATATATATATATATAATGTGAGTTTTAGGGATTAAAGTAATCTTCAGTTATCTTCATGCAAAGTTCAGTAAACACAAAAAAAACTAAATCAATATTTGCTGTGACCATCCTTTAACTCAACCTTATTCAAGGTATCTGGCAGGAAGGTTGTTCCAAGTTCCCAGTTCTTCTGCGGATTTAGTCTGTCTCAGTGTGTTCTGTCTCTTCATGTAATCCCACACTGACTCCATGTATTGAGATCAGGGCTCTGTGGGGGCCAAACTACTAATCTTCTGACTTCAAAGGGAAGTCAACTTGATGTTTCTTGGTTTCCTTGGCTGCCCGCTTCATTTCCAGTCTTCAACCTAGCCCGTTTGATTGTGCTTTGGCAGAAAACGTTGGGCGTCACATCTGGAAACACCTGTCTGCTCTGTCAGAGATCTTGCTTGTGTCTTGTTGTTTTTTTCCCTCTTGCCACAGTGGAAGATTTTTAGATGAAACTGTTACCTTCTCAGCAACCTCATCTTTTTAGTCTGGCCATCCTTTTCCCAGTTTTATTCACTTTCCACAGCTGTTTCTGTTTCAGTTAATGATTTTGTTTCAACCTACATATTATGTTGTTGTTCATTAGCATCTGTTTGGTATAATTGTTAAATCATGCACTGGGCAGTATGCCTACCAATTAAGTTTTTATCTGGAAGGTGGTTTATTACTTACTCTCACTGGAATATTTCATTATTTGCAAAAGAACGTTTGGAAATCTAAAATATATTTCCTCTGATGAATGCATGAGATATATTAAAAATTTTGCATGACACTATTTATATGAAACATTTTTAAGTGGCAATGTTGATAAAATGTACATTTATTGTTGATGTTGGTAAAATCTTTAAATGGATTTCCCCTTTTCTTATTTGAAACGCAAAATGTAAACAGTGTCTGTTCCCTTCACCAACCAGTGCTGTCTAATCATGAATTCCGTGATCATCAATAAATAATTGATAATTACCATTTGTCCCCCACGCAGGCACAGCTTCCTTGAGGATGTGGCCGAGCTCAGGGCCCAGGAGCGAGCGCGCAACAACGCCAGAGGGTTGGAGGTCCTGGAGAGGAGGCAGAGGCAGATAGAAGAGCTGGCCGAGAAGAAAAGAGGGAGCAGCAGCTGAACACAGCAGGAATTAGATGGAGCAGATCTACACATGTGGACATAACACGTACATATTTGCACTGTACAAAGCCTGATTCACTTGTGTAAACACACTGAAGGCTTTTAAATACCCTGCCTTGGGGCCATCTTTTACCAGTGGACTTATGAGTAATCCTCACACATCCGTTTCCAGTAAATACAAGTGAACACATCTGTGCTGGAGACGTCTGCTGTGCAAGAAGCCAAACTGTTTGTACTCTGGCTATATTTTGGAATTCTCACATATGAATGGAAAATGTGATCTAGACTTTAATGTCTGTTTTGAGACATATTTATCAATGATTAAATGACCAATGTGCTACAAGAGTTCTAGTATCGGATCTTATTTCCTGTTACTTACACCGCTACTGTTTGTCCAGCAGAGGGCAGTGTTGGTTGCTGATCCTCAGCTGATTGAAACATTACAAATATAATAGATGGAGTATAATTATGTCTTTTAATAAAACATGCCATAAAAGTCTGAAATAAATCAAATCCACAAACAATAACAGATAATATTGCACTTGAATGAAAATAACAAAAGTGACATTTAAAGTTCACGCAAGGTCAAAGTGCTTCACCTACATATTGTGTATTGTACAGTGCTGAAAATGGGCTGTGGAATAAATCGGATTTTAACAGGATGAAACACTTTGACTACAGAAAACAAGAATGCTGGTCGACTGGTCTGAACACGACGACAGCAGCGCTTAACCTGCTGTCAATAAATAACGATCAATATGACCAATACTGTACACATCATGTCACATAGTTCAGAAGTTAATGGTGTGTTTGACTCACTACAATGACACAAAGAATCCCCCTTTGACACCGTATTACAGGGGTAACAAGATGACAACGGCAGCCAGAATCACTCGAACCCCTAGATAATGTTTAAAACATCAGGCTCGTATGTTGGACAATTTGAAACATCAATAATTGATGGAGACATCGGTCATGCGGCACACGATTATTCAGGATGTCTGCACATGTGCCAACCCATTAAACCTCTGATTTTCCCTTCATGGTTTCAGCAGTGGATGTGAGTGCACTTAACTGTGCATTTAATTGAAGTTATTGCTAGTGGAAGTTGTGGAAAATTTTAAATAAAAAAAAAAGAAAAAAAGTGTCACTAAAAACATCAATTGCACAATATTTCCCTTTTCAAATCAGGGGTAGAACTTTAAATGTGTCAATAGCAGAGAGGGTTTTATCATCTTTGTTCAAGCCAGTGGGCAAACAGCAGCTACAGCAACACATAAAATATACAGACAGGGATTCATAATTACAGCAGGGACGAAGCACAAGGTGTTGGAACAACAGAGAGAGAGAGAGAGAAGATGAGGAGAGCACCCAGGGTAAAACTACAACAGAGTTTTACAGTATTAGCCATTTGTGTTCCCTCTTTGTCTGGACTCATCTCTTCTTGAATGTGATCTTTCTGTCGCAGGCGAGGTGTGTTGGGTTTGAGGGGGGGGGGGCACCGTCACACAGCGAGGGGCACTAAGCCTGGGGAGGTGGCAGTGGGAGGGACGGTGATGGCTGTCAGGGTACCGGGTTCCAGTCCATTCACGTTCCTTCTGCTAAAACACAAGAGAGTAACATTAAAACAGAAAGCTCTGAAAAACTTGGATGAATTTACTGGAACCAATGCATTATGTGTCCTAATACAAGAATTAACCCTTTACCAGCCACTGATTTAATGATATACTCATGGATGGATTACAGAACAGGCCTACCAGACACAGGCCCAGGGGCCAAAGAGGTCAGGGGCCACCTCAGTCCAGAGCTTCTGTATGAAGTAAGTAATGTTTCTTGTTTAAAAAGTCATAGAGCCGAGTTAAAAACGACCAGAAAGAAATGCAATAGATGCAAAACGACACAAACAGATGCAAAACAACCAAAAAGAGATGGAAAACAAATTCAAAGAGACCCAGACAACCACAGACACAAAACAGCCGGACAAAAAACAAACACACTCCTTGGACTCCCAGACATGATATCCATCTATGTCCGTTGGATTTAGTTAAAGCCTCATTACAATTTCGTGGAACGCTACTTCAGTTAAAGTGAGAATATGTAACTTTTAAGAGAGGCAATAACACAATCTCCCTGTTGCAAATCAAAAGTTGAATTAATTGGCAACATAATGCGACAGTGAATCCACTGAGGGGTTCTGTAGCTGCAGCCTCACTTGGTCTGGTATGACCAGTATCTTAAGGTGACTAATGTAAATATTGTTGTTTAACATACGTTACTAAGTCTGTTTGCTGACTCAGTGACTCACTGGTTCTGCTGTTAACATTACCTTGTGGCCGCAGTAGCTTCTGTTCGACAAAGATGACACTGTCTCACTTTGAAGTTGAAACATTGAGCGAGCCAGTAAGTATGGAAGCCCATTGGTGCCAGGACAGAAAATCAAAAGGACGGAATAAAATAAAAAAAATATTACATATTAAGTCAAAATTCTCACATAATAATCAGTACTGATCATTATGTCATGAGTCAAAACATCAGAGAGCAATGTAAAACCCTGTTGTAGCTCCCTTCACAAATTAAAAAAATGCCTTCAAAACTTGAACATACACATCTATGAATGAATGGTAGTGAAGGTGTAAATTAAACACTGATTCACCACTGTAAAACACAGTCTTACAGGTAGTAGAGGTATGTTGACTATATTTCTGCTGCTGCTACACCATGACTCCATACGGCCACATTGCTGCAGTTGTCTGCCGTGTTTATATGTCAGGTGGTGGGTTTGGGTGAGGGGGGTGAACGTGATATCGCCTTTTAGTTTTTGGATTTTGAATGTCCCTTTTATTTTTATTTTTTAAAACAATTTTTTAAGAATTTGTCTTACAAAATCTCAATTATCAACATTTTGAAATATTTATTGTACTATGCCATGGTTTTTACTTTGCAAATGCCATAATTTTTTACTTAAAATGTAACAATCTGTTTCTATTTTCTATATTTTTAATTACTATCTCATGATTTTGGTTCTCTATTTTTTAGTTCTGTTCATCTACTTTTTTCTTTTCCTGGCAGAAGTGGGTTTCCATAGATAAAAGGACATATATGGAAAAGAAAGGGATTGATCGTGAGATGAACCCCTCATCCTCTTCTTCCTGTCAGTGTTTGACAGAAGCTTTAGTATTTTCAGTTCAACGTTAATTCTCCTCCCCAGGCGCACGGACACTTTCCAGTAGCTGCTGCCAACACAGCACAAAGCAGTGACCTGAGCAGGAGCAGGTCATTCTGTCACTCTGTCCTTATTATCAACTCACACTGTCTCCATCTTACAAACAAGGGACACGGCAGCGACTACACAGAGACATGTATAAAACAAACAAGCACGCACACACAGAGAACTGCATGCATTTCTAAAAATGGAACTCAAACAGAGACGAACTGGGAAGGAAGTTGGAAAGTTAAGAGTTTGTTCGACCGACTGGTTCAACCGGTTTCTTTTGTGGGTCAGAGTCCCTTGTATGGCCTGAGTCCTGACTCAGGAAAACACCATTCAGAGATGAATGAAAGACGGCTTCAATAGAAGTCAGTGTGAACATTTTCTATAAAAGAGTCAACACAATACCCAAGTTTTCTGTACCAACATCAAAACTATTTTTCCTCTTTTGATTACCTTAGTTTGGGAACGATAAACAGGAAACATCTGATGAATAAATCAGCGAACAAGCATTAGAATCTGACCGAGCAGATTCTTTTTGAGTTTCAGCAGATTTGATGATCAGAATATCACTTTTCCCTCTTTTTACAGTAAGTGACACACAATACCTGAAGGTGAATGGTATACATAACAGCTCCCTGCACTGAAAACAGATGCACAATGCCTTTGTTGTGTTGTGTATCTCATTATGGAAGCTTTTAGTTCTTTCTCGGACAGTAGAGACACTGCACACTGTCACACTGCCTGTCCCTGCTCTCACCACCAGTATCTGTTGTCAACACAAGCAAACAGCAGAGTGACACAGCAGAAAATGACACATGGATGTGGCCTGTAATAGACATGGACTTTCAGCAGGAAAAAGCCAAAAGAGAATGGCAGTACCTCTTTGCTTTTTACCCATTTAATGAGCCTTCACAGGCTCATACTCTTCTGATGGCTTTGATTTTTTTTTCCATCGTCATATTGGTTCTCAAAGACCTTAGCAAAAATATTTTTGACTTCCCTCCTTTTTCAGATAAAAATCTAATTTTCCTCCAAGTTGAGCATGAGATCCACTTTTAAAGGTCCCACATAGTATAAATGTAGATGTCCATGTGTTGTTTCATTATAAAGCAGGTCTAGGTTCTATATTAATACAGTGAAAGTATCAAATCTACTACATTTTCATTTGAACACTCAGCAAACAGTCAGCCAATCAGAGGAGAGGCTCAGAGCCTCCTCTCTTGTGATTGGCTCACCAACCTGTTGTTACTAGAGCTCCAGAGAGAAGCCTGAGAGAGGAGATGTAAAACTATATTGAGATGATTTTTGGTTCTTAAAACCACAAACCTCTTCTCATGGATCAACACAGTGAACACAGGAGAAGAGGAAAATATGGGACCTTACAATACAGATGTCACTCCAGCTTTAAACTACGTGGGAACCAGTGAGTTTACAGTAAAACAGTAGGTAATGGTGGCTGTAATTATTACTGAGGTAGGGGTGAAAAATTACCCACATATGCACTGACCAGGGCAAATGTATCCCAGAGAAATAAATCCAGTCAGAAAGAAGCTTTAACCAACAACTTTCCCCACACAAAGTTTTACTTTCTTCAAGTTTCTCTTCCTCAACTTGATTCCCAAGATTCAAAATCATACGGCAAAAAGCTCTTGATGTTAATTATAATTAATGGTCAGATGTAAGGCTAAAACAAATATGTAAAACAACTCAACTCACACAAGCACATAGACAGGAAGAACAGCTATTAGATCAGCTGAGAGTTAAAGGGCAGCGAGAAATTTCCAGCACCATTACACCACTACCACCAGCATCATAAGTAGTTAGTGGCCGGGACGTCCTCTAACCCACACTATTGGTTGTTCTAGTAGAAAAGAGGCTTGTTAAAAATCAGCAGCAGCATGCAGGCGCCCCAACACAGGCGGAAGAGCTGCGATTACCCAGAATCAATGCAGGGAACGTGACCACCTCTGTCCTGCTGGGAGAAAATGCACACAGGTCTCAGATATCCATCCTCCATATACATCTTCTCCTGAGTCATCAGATACAACTCATAATGTTTACCATAACTACACGCCTCAGACTTCCAGTAAACACATCTGACAAGAATTAAATTATGACATTACACCACAACATTCCTGTTAATAATTACCCCTCGTTAATGACTAAGAGAAAGTGCGTTTTGGTTTCACTCACGCTTTGTCGAAATATGACGTATGGAGCGACTGCGAGTACTTGGCTGTGTTTGCGTTGAGCGCATTGCTGTTGTCGAGAGCGTATGCCTTCCTGGCTTTCTGGTCCTTGGCAAAGTTCCTACAAGCGGCAAGTTTTGACTCCAGAGCCTGTAAAAGAGACATAAACAGATGATGATGATGATGATGATGCTTCTTCACTGTGGAAAGAAAGGGACTTTCTACTTGATGCAGTGGAGGAGAAACCTGGGGGACAACAGAAACACAGGAAGTGAGAAGGACCGACTCACCCCGACTTTCCGCAGTAAATCACTGACGATGTTGAGGGCTGATATTCTGGCAGAGGGAGTCAGTGGAGAGTTGCTGCCATAACCATTTGATAACACTGGAGAGGAGAGAATACAGAAAAATTCTCATTTAGCAGCCCCCATCTGATGAACATCCAGTAAACATTCACTGTACAGTCAGCTATAGGGCTGAACGTTATGAAAAAAAAAAGAAAAAAAAAGAAGTCATATTGCGATTGTTTTGGCAGATTTCAGTTGAAATGATCATTTTTTCCATTTAATTTCACTGAAAAAATATTTTAAAATGATGATGATGGTGTGATTTTTGTTGAAGCTTGTACCAAACAAACATGTTCCCTTACGTCCGGAGAATATGATTTGTATGCCGGGGCATCTCTGTAGCACCACAACGTTTGGTGGAGCTAATAATGCACAACAATGTTGTGAGACATTTTACCTAGTGGGGCAGGTAGTCCATTATAATCATGTATATTTTTGCCAAAATTGCATAAAGATGCGTATTTGTTTCTGTGGCTGTGTATAATAATTTTGCTTAGAGCACCATTTTTGCAGGGGGACTGCAGACTCCATTTCCAGGTGCTAAGGTAGCTGTAGCTTGTTAAAAATATGGACCAATTTCTGCTGTGTGTTACTTGGAATCACATGACTAGCTAGCACATTAACATTGTAATCAGAAGCTAGCATGCTAGTTTGGTCTGGACCGCACTCATTACTCCAGCTGGCTCCGCCCTGTACCAGAGGTCACATCTCGAATGCACAAAAAAACATCATAGCATAGTAAGGTAAAAAAGTCAAAGTGAGGCAGGTGGGCAAAACAATTGTGCATTTTATGGCATGTTTATAGAAGCACTGGAGAAAGTTTCATGCTTTAGTCATAAAATACACTACACCTTCCCTTTACAAGTTTATCTGCTGCACTATTATTGGCTCCTGTGATTTGGATATTGCACTTGTCCATATTGTGATTTCGATAATATTTCGATTAATTGTTATTCAATTGTTAATATAAAAAATATTGATTATAGTCGCTTTAAGAATAAAAAGCCATGAATAAATAGTCTGATTATAAAAATACAGGCTGTCGAGACACCCTGAGTTATGCAAATGTGTTTTATAATCTATTAGCCCAAATTTATCAAAGGCTTTTTATTCTTAACCATCTGTATTTGTGGCATGAAATTGGATTCTTTTGAATGAATATATACTTTTCATTCTGTAAGATGACTGAGCACCATTAGTGCTCCTTTGTCTCCACAAAACATGAATAAATGAGCCACTATGCAGCTGTCTTCCTCACAGGTAGATGTGTCCACACATGAAATAAAAACAGCATAATTAAGGGCAGCTTAGATTTCCCCGCCTGTATTTGCATAATGACAGAAAAATGCACTCAAGGGAAGACGAGCTGCAGCTACCTGCCGGGTTGGCAAAGGCGTTGTCCAGACCTTTGCCCAGCGGGGTGGCAGGGAGGGAGAGAGAGGCCTGCACAGCAGTGTCCATCTTTACACTGTCTTGTGTGGGCGAACTCGGAGCAGACATCCTGGTTACGTCCGACTGCCTCTCTCGCACAGCCAGCTCCTGCCGCAAGTCTGCAGGAAAAAAAAGAAGAAAAAAAAAAAAGAAAAATTAGGGAAGAGATCAAATGAGGACACAAGGCAAATAAATTCCTACAAATGTGTGGGAAAGCAGATATTTTAACCATCAAAGAAGAAAGGAGGCACGGCAGCTGTATGTTAATGAGCCGGAGCCGTGATTGACAGAGCGGCTCATTAGTAAAAAAAAACCTAGTCAATAATCACCTCTGGCTTCATCCTTTAATCTTTGCACAGAGACCAGAAGAGACTCCTTCTCATCCAGCTCGCTCTCCAGGAAGGCGTTCCTCTCAATGGCCTGGTTCAGACGCTGCTCGAAGTTCTCCAGAGACACAATCGTAGCTCTGAGAGAAAAGTTAAAAGGAGGCAGAAAATGAAAGAAACAACACAGTGAATACGAAAATCAAACAAAAATCATGAAAAAGAACATTTCAGTCAGTATGTTTAAAAATATCCTCTGGGTGTTGCCCTCTATATGTCCCATTTGCTTACGAATGATTATAGAAGTGATAATAAGGGATCAATATCCAGGCTTGTGCAAATGCAGCATTGATTTTAATCCAATTAAGGCAGCAATCAATTGTATTTGAGCCATTTGCTGATTATCAGAATTGCATCTCTGGCAAATTTTCATATAGATTAAATAAGCATCACAAAGTAGCTGGTTTGATGGGAAGGGAAACACCTTTACCATGGGTCAAGGTGTTGTGTGGAATAAATATATCAAATAGGTTTAGAGGAGTGATTGTAGGGTGTACTGTCATTTTTTTTTTGTTTTGTTTTTTTAAAACTCTATTTTAGTGAGCATTAAGGGCCCGCTCAGACCTTTTGGCTCTCTCCAAGTCATCGTTGGACTGTTCCAGCTCTCTGACGTATTTGTGGAGCTGCTCCTTGATGCTGCGCGTTTGGCCGAGGTCGTCCTCCAGCATGGAGATCTGCTTGTAGCTCTGAGAGTACTGCTGCTCCAGCTTCTCCTGCAGGAGGAACAGAGGACAGGGGAGGGGCACGACAGGACAGGACGAAGACAGATAGCGATTATTGATCACATGTATTTAATCTGTAACATGATGGATAATAGAGCTCTATATATATATATATATATATAGGACATGATTTCACAGTTCCCAACACACAGCACCTAGATCGTATCATCCATTTTTCAGTGCTTCGCTCAGTTTCCTCCTCGCCACAGTTAGACAGCGGATGTGAAGTGTGACCTATATATCCTCCAGCTCAGAGACAATCAGCTCGATAAATACCGCCAGGCCTGTCTGTATGTCTGACCTATATCTGCTGCTACTGTGGGGTCTGAATTAACTGCACCAGGCAGCCCTCTGTTTGCTTGAGTCTCATTCAGCACATCCCATCAACATGACACTGAACTACGTAACAGGTAAGATGGAGCTCATGCTGTGATGGTCTTAGTATTGTGGCCTTGATGTACAAAACACAAAAATATCACATTTTAAAAAAAAAAACCAAACAACATTTGCCCACTGTTGTGTTTTTCAAAACATTGATGTGTTTTCTGAAATATTGTTGCATTTTCTTAAATTTTTTGTTGCCATGTTTTCTAAATCAGCATTGTGGTTTCTAAAACGTTGCAGTGTTATCTGACATTCAAATGTTGTATTTTCTGAAATGTGTTTGATAAATGCAGTTTTTTTTGTGCAGTGATTTTTGATTTGCTGATTTCTTTGTAAAATGATTCAATTTTATGTTTTCTAAAATGTTTTGTTTTTCAAAACATTGTTGTGTTTTCTTAAATACTGCCATGTTTTCTAAACTGGTGTTGTAGTTTGTAAAATGTTGCTGTTTTATCTGATATGTTGTGTTTTCTAATATTTTGAGTCTAAAATGTCTGTTTTCTGAAATGCATTTCTAAAACATCTTCACGCTCTTGAAATGTCTGTTTTCTGAAATGTTTTCTGAACATTTTTGTTTTTTCTGAAATGTCCAGAAATATTCTTAAATCTTGTGTTTTTGTAAAATTATGTTTTCTATAAAGCATGTGTTTTTGCACGTCAAGGCTACCGTAGGTTTCTACTGAAAATTGTCAGTAATGGGTGAAAGTATCTAATTAACACAACAGGGTTTCACAAGACTGAAAACACTGCAACAAACCTGAAAACACAATTCACAAAACAAATGTTGAAAAGTTGTTTTTGTTGTTATTTGTACTGAGAATTGTCATCAGTGTGTGAAACTACCCAACAGTATTGTATTATTCATAATAACAACAACAACAACAACACATTCCTGAAAAGCCAACGGTGCAGCTTTGCTCCAAAAACAACCACTGCTGGCTTATCTCCTTAAAACATAGTAATGTATTCATCCACGCAGTCGACTGCCTGTCTGGAAAAGTAAAACCCGACAGACACCTTGGCACAAACATCTCATTCCAGCTGGAGGCCTGAGAAATGTGCCACCTGCCTTTCGGTTATTATGGAGTGAAAATAAGAATGAGAGACACAACCTGATGCATTATTTATGAGAGTCATACAGATCAGCTGCATCAGTTTGCAGCCTGTTTGGGGCGGAGCAGGTGTTGGGATTGGAAAAGAGCGTTTACCTCAGCAACTTCCTGAAATGAGATTACCTTTTAGATTGCACATCTCCAGGACTATAGTCCTCGCTGAAGCCAATTAAGCCCATCATAACTGATCTGAGTTCCAGCAGGCACAGATCCACCAGAAATGAGACCATGTGGTATTGTTCTTCCAGAGGGCAACTTATCATCGTTTCTCCTGTTGTGCATCAGACAAGGTTTTATTACAAGCTCCTATATATATGCGACCTCAATAATTCCATGACCTCATATGTATAAGCCAGAAAGGCAGAGCTGCAGGCCCACTAGATAAAATAAATAAGTGCAGAGTTTAAGTGCATCCAGGGGAGCGGCAGCTGTTACAGCGTGACTTTACTTTCTCCTCACTCCCAAGGGACTGTACTCAAGGACGAGTGATGATATAAGATGGCTACAAAAAAAAAAAAAAAGGCTTCAAATATTTATGTGGTGGGTACACATGGAGGCATGCTGTACTTAGTTCAGAGCTTAATGTATTGTTAAGGTTATATACATATAACTGCTGGTCTCATCATAAATCTACAAAGTCACACTCCAAAGTCACACTCACAGCTGAGGTCATTTAAAGGTCCCATGTTGTATAAAAGGTAGATGTCCATGTGTAGTGTGATTATAGATCAGGTCTAGGTTCTATATTAATACTGTGAAAGTATCAAAGCCTCAGTCCACAGAGAAATGCACACGCCCTGTATTCACAAACTGAGCCTTAAAACCAGCCGTCAGGACTTCTGGAACTTTGTGATGTCACAACAAAGCAGTAACTGCTCTCAGCCATGACCCAAGCCCCGCCCACCTGGACCCACCATCTGAGTGTTTTACCTGAAATCTGCTATATTCTAATTGGATCACTCCATAAACAGTCAGCAAGTCAGAAGAGAAGCTCAGAGCCTCCTCTCTTCTGATTGGCTCACTGCCAATACAACCTGTTTGGAATATCGTAGACACGTGTGACCTGACGCCTGATCAAAATACTGCCTAGTGTATGTAAAATGAGAAGATTATAAATCACGTTTCACTAAAATAATACAGTGTGCCTTTAATTTACTTCCCTAGCGTTGGTTACATTTGCATGATTAGATATTACTAGTTTAATATTTCATATGTGTCCCTATAGCCTTTTTAATCTTATAATAACAGCTATTCTTAAGTAGATCACAGATGTACACACAAACAAAGAAGCTGACTCATCATACTACACATCATCATTACCGTCTAAGCCATAGGGACGGGGCTCAGTAGCATTTTTATCTAATTTAAATCTAGTATCTGATCTGATTATCAATTCTCAATCCTTTCTAAGCCTTTACTGAATCTTATTAGTTTTACCTTTCAACATTTGAAGGTGATTATAGGCTAAAATTACAGCTCAAAGATCAGCTTGCTGGCTGAGAAGGCAGAATCACTCCATTTTTTCGTGTCAGCCTAATTATAGTACACAACTGCGAAGAGAGAGAGGAGGTTTGATAACAGCTTTGTTAACATCAGAGCCTAATGAATTTCAGAACTCAGCAAGGAGGCAACCTGAGCTGATAAAACCTTCAGTCTATTGATGCAGAGACACAGATACTTTCATTCATCTCCTGTACTCTTTTCCCACAACCCCTTGCACTGACCTTAAGTGTTTCGACCTCATTCTTCAGTCTGTGGTTCTCAGAGTGCAGGTCCTTTATACGATGCTCGGCCTGACCCAGCTGGGCCTCCAGCTCGGCCTCCAGCTCCCTGCTCCCCTCCTGAAACTCCAGCAGCTCCTCCTGAGCCTCCTGGCAGCTGCAGGGAGGAGAGAAGGCGTGAGACAACGAGTGGAGACAGAAAGAGGCCTGCGAGACACGGCAGGCGGGTGCGCTAATACTACAACCCTATTTACTTATTTTTATCTTTATTCTATCTTGTCTGGCCGCTGGAGCAGTGAATCAGATACGATTCCCCACACTCCTGATATTCCCAATTTGTCTCACTTCAGGATGAGTGAACTCATGTTGTTGTAATCACATTCACCACACCTGGAGGAAAACATTTAAACAAGATTAAAGCCACAGACTGAGGCTGTAACACTCATCACACACCATAATATTAAAGAGTTGGATGAAAAGAAATATAAAAGGAAAAAAAATTGTTATTCTTTGAAGATTACCTCTAATGGGACCATAAGTATAGTTTGCCCTGATGGTAGGATCAGATTATCAGATTATCCCCTATAAAAAAGGCAATTTTGGGACATTTCATCCTCAGATTTGTGACTTGGCTCAAATTTCATCAGTTTAAGCCGCCAGCCTCATATTTTCATTTTGTCAGTTTCAGCAGGAATTTAACCGTTTCTATAAATTCGACATGAAGATTATATAAGCCTATAAAAATAAAGATGTTCTGGCTTTTCCCTCATGACAGTCAGGTTCAGTCTGAGGTATCCTCTCTGAAATGTCATCACTCTAATGGAGGTGAATGGAATTGAGTTTGTGGTGCATTAAAAATATATACATTTTGAATATATTTCCAGAAACAGAGCACAGAGTCAGCAACTTTCACTGGGACTACTTTTCGTAGAAGGTTGGGGTCCCGTCCCACCCGTAAACCCACAGGGTGGAGAGAGAGTCTGTGATCATAATCTTAGCGTTAAGATAAAAGTACAGCTGGGCTGATGGGAAACTCTCAAACAAACAAAAAGGAAAAAAAAAAAAGTAGTTTATTTGTGGATTCCTGATTTGAAATATCTGGTCTGGTATGAACAGACATATTCAACAGGGGGAAACTGTCATCTGTTGGTGGCACAAGATTTAAGTCACCGTACCAGAGTGGTCATGATTAATAATTGATTGGTTGATTAAGCTGAACTGAGCTCTGCATGTGTAAATAAGGGATTCAACAAGACATGCAGGTAGTAAACATGACTGATGTTTCATGCATTCAGTCACTGGCCTGATTTCTCACATTAGAACATTTGATTGTGGACCAGCTTTTCCAGGAGTGGAGGTTATGTAAGTGTCTGTTGATATGACCATGGATGAACACACACACACACACACACACACACACACACACACACACACACACACGTCTAAAAATGGAATAACCAACCCTCGTGCAGGCTGAAGTGCTGGGGGTGGCACAGAGCCTGAAAATCCATTTTACAAACGTGTGAGGAAACGCTGAGCCAGGCTTCACGTTGAACAGGTTCCATTTTGAAAAGAGTGCACACTGGTACTTCCTCTTCACAGTTATTAGCCTATATTCAAAATACTCCAGAGCATGTGAATAGTCAGCGTAAGGGAATCCTCAGCAGCAGAAGAACATTTGATCTTAGAAAAATGCACTTGAAATACTTTTTGCTTATTTAACACTATGCTAAAACTGGCTATTAATTAATTCTGTTCATTTTCATTTACATATTTTATCATACATTATCTTTTCATTGTCCTTCTATTGGCCCTTATTTTATTGTACCATTTGATTTTTATTGCAAAGTTGTGTTTTTCTTTACCAAGTATGTGATAAGTTAATGCACAAGACTTTTGAATCAGCTCCAGTGCAATGAATTCTTATGTCTTTAAAAACTAAAACTTACTGAGTCTTGAAGGGGAAAAAAATCCTAATAAAACAGGATCTGTTAATCTAATTTAAACCAGCAAGAGATGATTTTTTTAGCCCCTTGGGGTTGTGGAAACAAGCTGTAAACACAACATTGTTTAAGATGATACAACGCTCATTAGCATACAGTTGCTTATTTACACATTCAGAAGATACGAAGCAACATTAGCATTCATTTGGAGGAGTCACATTTTTGGCTACACGACCGGTTCCCACTCTGCTTTTAGCTCCGTTTTTGGTCTCCACCAACTTCTGAGCAAATATGTGGCTCTGGAGCTGCTGGATGACCTACTTTCTTCAACACATAGCTGCTACATTTGGCATTAGGTGGTGAGCAGGTAGTGTAGAGCTGAAAACACCTGCCTGCTACAGATGAACATAAAGCTGTGAGAGTAAAACAGTAAAGTTTCAGGCCATAAACCAAAGTAATGAGCTCAATGATGCTAAGCAGCTTTGTAGAGCTGAGGTGTGGGTTCATCGCTATAAGTGACACCTGTTATTTGTCACATTTAATACTAAAATATTGATTTTAGTAACTTTAATGCAAAATGCTTTTAAATCAGTCCCTGTACAATGTTTTTTTTTTTTTTTTTTAAACCAAAATAATGTTTGTTATAAGATCGTTAAATCTGCTAATGAAGATCATGAGATATGTACGAAAGCCCCAGAAGAGCTACTAAATGGACCTTATGGTGAGTTTGTTTTGTCAACTACTGTTTCCAAACTTGAAACTCAGCGTTGAAGCCAACATGGACGAGAAGTCTTTCAAGTGCTCCGAAATATGGAAATTTAAACGTCTACATTTCAATGACAACTGAATGAATTCCATGTGCTGATGAAGATCATGTGATATGATTGAAAACTCCAGGACTGCTACCAAATGGACCTTGAGATGACATTGTTCCATCAGCTGTTTCTAAGGTCAAGAATGAACTTTGAAACTCAGGATTGTTAAAGTTACAATAACATTAAATACCACAATAAAACATTAACGTCATCACTGGTGGATGTAGAGAAGAAAACACTTATATCACATGTGCCACACAACCAAAATGAGTGTGACCTTGACTATGAAGGAAGCTCATTGTCTAGAGACTTTTACATAACAGGGTGTGTGCCTCAGCCGGTTTCCTTCAGCTCAGGATGTTCAGGTCTCAATTAGTCGCTTTTAATCAAGCGACATGCTGGAAGATAAGATTTCAACTTGACATGGCTAATTTTAGCAACCTTTAGATTAGTAAACTGTTGAGTAACGACAACACAGTGATGCATCATTACATAAACCCGCTCAAAGATACGAGGACAAAGACACATGGGAGCCTTTTATGTTTAACGTGAAAAAGGAGCCGTCGCTTTGGGACAAAGGGAGAGGTTTCACTGCTCGTCTCACATGAGTCTCTTCCTGAAGTGTCACTGGATATGCAAACACTGGTTTTTAAATTGAAAGAGTGAGAATGGGCGACTGAAATCCAACGACAAGAGAGCAGATCAAACGTTCCTGAGGTGAAGTATTCCTGCACAAAGAGAGTCTACAGTTACTGTCAGTTCTCATGATCAACGGCTCAATGTGCGGTTCAAATGCAGTCAGCAGAGAGGTGGTCTGACCCCGATATAAAAGCCAAAACCACTAATAATGTCACGCAGAAATTATTTTTATTCACCATCTGCCCGCACAGTGAAAGGCTCAACACCTGAGCATAAACCATAAGCATTAATCTGCCGTTGTAACCTGCCTCCACTTGTCTGGTACATGACATTTTGAGTCTGCTGCAGGTAGGAAACGGTCAGTTATACCTACAGTTAAAGGAGGAGAAGACGACTCTTCATTCACTCTACTTTTTTCTGAAATGAAAAGACTAAAACCAACAGTGTGTTCGTCTCTCAGCTCTTTCAGATTTCCCAAGACGTTTGGTTCTTACTGAAGATGCAAATCTCTTTAAATGGGTCACAAATATTTACTTTTCCTCGATAAGTTTGTTGTCGCTTTAGGTCTTTGAAAAAGAAAAATACAGAAGGACACCAGGCTGATGTTTTCCAATGTGCTGAAACAAAACACCAAACAACAAGAGCCGGTTACATACCCTTTCTTGTACTTGAGGGACAGAGCCTTCCAGAAGTCAATTTCCTCGTCTTTGGAGGAGAATTTCGGGATCATATCTGTTTCCATGGCAAACAAATCTGGGGAGGAAGGAATGAGGAAACAAGGGATTACAAAGAGACAAAAAAAAAAAGGTCAGGAAAGAGGAGAAGTCAAGTTTATCAGACAGAGCATTGAATCTTTTGTGACAAGCTGATGGAGCTTGTGATCCATTAAGATTCTCCAGAGCATCACAGACACAGAAACACTGACTCTTCTCCAATCCTGAAATCTCTTAGTTCATAAAAAAGGCAGCAAACATCTCAAAATGCAACATGAAATGAGAAAAAGACACACAAATCAGTGATTTAAACCACAGCTGGGAATTAATCATCAAAAGCGCTCCCTCCAGACTCCCACAAGCCCCGTGGAGTACGGGATACAGGAGAAAAAAAAAAAAAAAACCAACTGCAGAGCATCAGCAGAGAAAACGGCATCTTCAGTTTGATTAACAGCCTCCTACAAGTTTAATTACACCTAAATAAGAGTCAACTGACACTATACAACATCATTTGGTTGAAAATGCAGCACACAAGCTTTACTTCAGTGCATGTCAGTGAGTTTTTATTCTTCATTTCCTCCTGAGCCTCATTCATCACACTGACTCATAATTAGAGCTGAAGTTGGAGTCAAGCCAGGAACAGGACAAAAAGCTTCAATAAAAAACTGCTGCATTTTCTGAAAGGTGTTCGTCCCTATAAATAAACTCCCTCTGACTTAAGTAGGCTACAGAGCCCGGAGCCACCAGCACAACAACTCTCCAAAAACCATTTGACCCAAACAATGTTGGACAGTATTTCTGCTCTCATGGGTATTAAACAGGTTTGTGCTTTTGTCCTGCTGTTGAAACAGAGCTGCTTTCACCCGTCTTTCCCCAGCTGAATCAACGGAGAACAAAAAAGTGAGAGAAAAGGAAGGTTATCCTGTGATCCCATGTGACTGTTTGCACAAGCATGCAGCCAATTAAAAGACACGTTTTAAAGCAGTTAATATCATTTTAAGGTGCCACTGTCTATGTTAACCTTACGTGAGGATGTGAGGCTACAGGTGACCCAATTCCAACAACTCCATCCACCTTTTTTCCTTCAGAAAGTGAAACAGAATAGTGTGTCCTGGTAACCAACTGTTGGCACTGTGATGAAGAGAGGCATTGAGGAAATAACAGTAGATTACAAGAAGAGGAACTGCAGTTTTCTGGACAATAAAACCCTCTGGTGAGCAGTGATGGAGCCAAACCAGTATTCCCTTTGGGCTGGCACAGAAATCAGTGTCTTGTTTATTTCTCTTCAGCTTGATGTGGCCCTGCAGGCTGAAGAGAAACTATTCTGAGTCAAGCTCTTTCTTTTATTCACTCATTCGGGCAACAGTGTCAGCTATAGGATGGTTACACCTTATAGGAATCAAATATAATGCATTTGTACTTTTTGTTTAAAAACAACTGAACTGATAACATTAACTGCCATGTATATATGGGGTCTATGGAAGCATAATGCATTTACTTAAGGAAAAAAAAGCTCAGTTTTTCAGAATTAACAAGATAATGATGTTGTTAATTCAGAGAAACAGAGCAGGGATTTTATTTATCTAATTATTTTTTGAATAAAAAAATCCTTTTTTTCTGAACTTTTAAAAAAAAAATGTGGTTAATTCAAAAAAACTGGATTTTTTTTTTTTTTAAGTGAATGCATTACGCTTCCATAGGGTCTATAGGGGCCCAGCAACAGATGTTTGCCCTAGTGTCCCCACGGAGGTCAATCCAGCCATGGGTGGTCATCTCAATAAGGATAAATGCTGAAAAGTCGCTGAATTTAAGTGTGTGATAACACAGAGAGAGGGAGAGACAGGACAAGGTCAACAGATGCTTCCGTTGTGAGAGGGGTCACAGTAAATAATGCTGACCTCCAGTGTCACACAGAAGAGCCCCGTGTCCACTCCAACAAAACGTCTTTACAACCGCCAATAAAATCATGAGATTAAAAAAAAAAGAAAGAAAAGAAAATCTTATTAATCATAAAGAAAGCTTGGCTGCTCTTGCAGGCAGTGCCTTCTATAGTAGCTACTGCCCTGCAAAAATTTCATTCTATGAACCTCTGAATAATTCAGCTTCAGATTAAATTCAACCATGTCACCCACAGCCTGGGGGGGGGGCTCAAATGGCATAAAGTAGAGGAAAAAGCAAGATAAGCCATTTTGTCAGCATCAATAAGTGTGCCTGCTTCTTAAATAAAAAATAAAAATAAAAAAACCACAATTACAATTTCAGAAAAAACATTTACCTTCATGTAAACTGCATGAGCTGATGCTGGCCTATGATCTTACATTATAAGGGTGTATAATCTATGATTTAAACGGTGGGTTAAGTGTAGGTGTAAATAAAGAAAGATCAGAAGTCAGAAGACTACACTGTAAAATCTTACTATTTAACCAAACTGATGTTAATTCTATACTGAGTCAAAAGGTTTTAATCCAAATGAGAGATGACCCTGTTCAGTGATCATCATCTATCATTAGAAACAGGAGATGATATTTAATTAAATACACTGAAAATACCTAGATTTGAATCATCGGTTTTGAATTATAACGTTAAGTAGGACAAGAAATGAGACCAAAATCAGCGAGTGTAAAGCCAGAGCTGATGCTGAGCTCAGCTGTCAAAACTGGGTGTGCAAACAAGCCGCGAACCGAACAAACGATAAACGACCAGCGTTCAACGACAAACTGGCTCCAGTGTTTCAGTTTCACTAGTTCTGCACCAAAGAGAAAAGAGGATGAATTATCATGTGTCCAGTACCTGAACATCGCCTCAAACACTGATGTAAGTCAGTCCATTATGCTCGACGGTCTACGCTGCTGGGGCCGACCGTCTCCTCCGGCTGTCTGATGATCTCTGCTCGGTCCGCTCAGCAGGGCTTTTAAAGGAAAATACACCCTAAATCTCAATTCTATTTTTTCTTATTATTTCTCTATTGAACACTTCATATTTTGGATAACAGGATAAGCCTGTCATATTGCACTAGAGCTTTTATATCATAGATATATATAAAAGCTTTAAAAAGCTATAATAAATATCTATGGGAGCAATGACAAAAATAAAACTAACATACTTGCAAAACTATATTAAATTCAAATTAAACCAACAACAACATGATAAAAAGCATAAAATAAAACGAATTGTGTCGTAGGCTCCAGCAACATGAGAGCTTAATAATCCAAAAGCTATTTGGAGTATTTATGGTTCACAGCAGTAATTCCAAAAAATTATTTTTTAATTATAGAAAAAGTAAAACACAAAAGTAGACTACAATAGAGAGAGATTTAAAAAAAAATCAGTTTTAGGGTGGATTTCCCTACGTATTCTCGTGCTCATGAGCTTCATTGCTGCACACGTGCTGCGCATAGGTCGCAGTTAATGTTAAATTAGCACCACCTGTTGGTCATTGACTGGATAGGGTTTGGTATTTCTGAATTTAATGTAGCTGATGTTGGGGTTAGGTCACAAAGGCTGTAACTCTAGGCATCAGATAATCTTTTTTTTTCATATCATAGTAAATACAAACAACAATCATCATGGTATTATTGCAGAAGTAATATTTATAATATAGCAAATAATAATAATAAAATCTAAATACATAAATAGTAACAATAAACAATAGGAAATCAACAATACAATAAGAAAAAAGATAAAAATCATATGATTCAAAATCCACCTACGTATCTAGACTGTGGTGACGTCAAACACGTCTTCACCGATCTTGACGGGCATTGTTGCCATGGTAACCCACCTAGAGCGAGAGAGAGGAGCCCCCAAACATCTCGGTTAAGTTGAAGCAGTATGGCTGCTCCACAGAAAGTCGGCAGCTTGTCGTTGAAGTCGTGGGAAAACAGAGACTCGGAGGTGGAGGGAAGAGACACGGTGACCATGTTTGATGTGTTTCACGGGACAATGAGAGAGGTTTGTACCGGAGCCTTGTGACGGTGGCTAAACTAGCTACCGGTCTGATAACGGCAACGTTTACAGGATATGCGCTTAGTTCAACCGCCCCACAAAATAATTACAAGAAAAAAGTTTAGATAAGGCCCAAAAACATTTGTCAACACTCACTGAAGTAGGTTTACACAGTGCTGAAAGAAGTACTGACATCCTGATGTAACAGTACCAATACCACACAGTAAATATAGCCTACTCCAATATTCCAGTGCTCCAATACTGTATTGAAAATGTTACTCAAGCAGATGCATTAAAATGTGTAAGAAGCTTTTTACTGTTGCTGTGGGCTGAGGTGCAGCTGATTTTCAACTTAACGTAGTTTAGTTTGTAAAGATTCAGAAAAGAATGAGAAATATTCCTTATTTCCGAGCCCAAAGTGACACCTTCACAAGGCTTTGTTTATCCAAACCTCAAAATAATTGAAAATGAATGAAAAATAATTAAAAGCACAAGCAGTAAAACCTTGTATTTGAGAAAGTGGACGCTATTTTACATTGTGGTACTGGAACTTTTACTTAAGTAAAGTCTGGGTATTACTTCCACCACTAATGACACAACAGTGAGCTCCTGGCTGCATATTTGAATTGTAATTTATAAAAAATGAAGGATTATATAATTAGATGTCATAATAAAAGTTCTATCTGGGTGAAAATCTGATAAGTGAACATGCAAGTAATGAGTATCAAAGAGGTTGACATGACATTAATTTTAATAACTATTTTTTCAGATTAAACCAAATGAGAAATCTTTTTCCCTCATTAGCTCATATAACTGCCAGCAAACAGTTTTTGACATTAGCTTCAGACTAAATAGTGTTTTAATGCACTATCCTCTGCAGTGCCCATATGTACAGTTCCTCTTCCTATTGGCTTTCATTACATGAATTACAAACCTGTCTCAGCCCGGGATTGGCTCATATGTTTATCGTGCATATGTAGTTGCGCCAGAGTGCAGGCGAACAAAGGGTTTCCAGGATATAAGCTTTAATAAACAGTGATAGCAGGCAGCTCGCTGAGGCTTCACTCACTTTGCTAGAGCCTTTGAACTGGATGGAGATAAGGAGTTAGAGAGCTAAGATGGAGAAAACCGACCCAATGAAAACAGAGGGAAAGAAAGAGGAAGAAATTGGGACTAGTTTATTTCACCATCGTATGGATCAGAGGAAGGATCTGGATGATGAAGAAGTGGTTTGTATTCCATTTCAAACAACAGGAGAGGAAATAAAAGTTTTTCTTAAGCAGCTTGCTAGTTTTCCTATTAAATTCTGATCTGATCAGAAACTTTACTTCATGACACCATGAAGCTCTTTTGCTGACAGGTGCTGATTTGAACAGTTGCAATTTCACTCATTATATGTTGAAATAGCTTTATAATTTAATTGTGCATGAGGTAGTGATCCTCCCTTTGTGAATGTACGTGTCTAATAGGCTATATGACAAAGCAGGTTTTTCTAAGACTTGTCTTCCTTGTCTCTGCAGAAGATCGTGCTACAGCGGCTGATAGTAATCGCCCGGATCCCCCACGATCTCGCTGACAGGACAGAACTGGGAGGTCAGCCAGCAATTACCTTAGAGCTACAAAGAACAAGAGCAACAACAGCTCAGTGGCTGATAATAAGGCATCGCTATTTCACTGACACAATCCTTTCATTCTCTGCAGTGACCTAATCACCTTGTTCCAATTTGATCCAGTTCTCCTTAGGGGGAAATGAAGGGGATGGTAATAATAATATTATAAATAATATCACAAATGAATAGATCTGCACTTTCTGCAGAAATTTGCAAACTGTAAATTTGGAGAGAAGCATCGTCTTGTTTCTCTTGTCTGACTGTTTTAGAGCTTTCCCATCTTCGTATGTGAATGAGTCTGCAGGGCGTCCTTGTAAGAGCTTTGTGTTGTCACTTTTCAAGGAATTCTTCCACAGAAATTACATAGAAAACTCACAATAAAAGCCCCTGGAGAGGCTGGAACTGAACGGTGTGTTGACAACAGCGCTGGGCTTTCATGTGGTTGTCAGGATACTCAGTTTCTCTGTTGTCTGCAAACTGACACATTGTTCTGTTTGTTGATTTGTTTCCATACAGCTCATTATGAAAAACTCAACTTTCAGTTAAGCAAACAATATATCTGGGATCACATGACAGGCCTGCTGGTAATCTATCCATCCTGCCTGCTGCACATCATTGAAGTAAGTTTCCCTCCAGATAAATATTCAGTCGATGAAGAAAGTTTATGATGTGAAACCCTGTACTTACTGTTTGCTGCGCTGCTCTCTTCCAGTCATCCAGGGAGATTCTGCTGTCTGTTCTGAAAGACCTGCAACAACAGTCAGACTGGTAATGATGAATATCACACACTATGTCATGTACCAAAGCATACTAATACTGTTCAGAGGAGTGATTACAATTCATATCATGGGGGCATGAATGTTTTTTCATGACCATCCATCCAATAGTTGTTGAGACATTTCACTTAAAAACACAAATGTCAACCTCATGGTCGCACAAGTCTGAGGGATACAACCTCTTGGGGCCATGAGTGTTTGTCACACCACTAGCATAGCTGCACTCTTACAAAGGAGAAGCATTCAAATGCCTTAAGTATGCAGACGGGGGAAGTCCCAGGCCTAAAGCTGTGTTTTTGTACTACTGGTACTTCCATTCATCAGCCTGTCAAAGTCTCTCATTAGCTTCATGTGTTGTACATTTTCTTTTCAAGACAAAACAAGACTATTTGAACATCTATTTTATGTGAATAGTTAATTAAAGATTTATGATACAAACTGTAACAACTGCAAAAAAAAAGTTAAAATGTTATAAAATCTGATTTCTGAAGGTCTCAAATATGATAGTTCATTAGAAAACTACTAAAAGAACTGTTAACTTTTGTGCGGGTTTCAACTCGAATCAAATCACATCACTGATCTTCCTAAATTCATGGGAGCCAAGAGTGAAACCTGGAATGTGAAATATTTATAAAAACATCATCGCCATTGAACAACAGTGGCAGCTATTCAGTGTAGTCTTCAAAGCTTTCCCCCATTAAGAAGAGTGGTACACAACCAACGATGTTCACATGTTGATTGGATTGCTATAATAAGGACCAGGATTATTGATCTGTTAATTGATAGTGAGATAGACAGTGGACGGGATGCCAGCATTCCAGTGGGACTGATAGGGTTAAATATATGATATATATTATTTTCAACAATGGCTCCTCTAGTTCTCAGGCTGAGAACATTTCAAACCTTCTCCCTGACATTGAACCTGTTGGTGTTGAATTTTACAATATGCAGAACTGTACTAATGATTTTAACTCCTCTCTTAGTTCCCTGCTGGGAGCTGCAAAGGTTGTGTTCATGGCACATGACCCTCGAAGCAGGATGTTCCATCAGTGGAGCTACAAGGTTTGTATATCTGTGAGGCTGCATGAGGCAAACACAGATATGTGACAGATTCCTTATGAATTATAATCTCTATCCATGGACATTTAATGAGTGATTCACGTTGTTAACTGAAGGTGCTGGGGGCAGACCAGGTGTCTGGCGACCACGAGGCTAAAGGACATGAGGAAGAAGAAGAGAGCACGGAGACTCTGGTCTGCAGTGTCCTGTCAGCACTGCAGAGTCTGGGTGGGCACCCTGAAATATCTAAGAAGGTGCGTTCACTTCATAAATTTACAGTCCTGGGTTGTCTTTCAAGGGATTTTATAGATAATTCTCACTTTTTTTATAACAATAAAATAATCCTGATGTTGTCAGCTTCTAAAGAAGATTTTCTGACTCCCCTCTCAGACTCTCCCTGGATTAGTTCTGGATGAGACTCCAGAACTGATCATGCCTCAGGAGGTTCTAGATAAGCTGCTGGCTCGAGATGAGCTGCAGAGTCCTCAACAGTTCCTGCAGATGTACGACTCCCCCTTAAACGTCAGCATGGACTTTGGTAAGAGGCAACTTCAGCTGAGTTTTGATTTATGATGAATGTGCTCATTTGAAGTGAATGAGGAAACATGAATCTTAAAGGAAAAGATGAGTCATTTTATGATAATTATTTTTAAGTCACAAGAAAGTAAACTTAACTATGTTAAATATTCTTATTGCTCAAAAGGACAAGTTATTCGAAGCCGCTGCCTCACTACAGTATAACTTTTTGGACTAAAGGTGAAAGGTGAGGACTCATCCTGCATATTTCATCTACACACTGGACATCTAGCAGTTAACGGGGCAGTTCACCTAACTCACAAATAACGTGCAGATAATTGGTTTGGTTTCATTTGCTCAGGTTTTAAAATATCTTTCTGCTTTCACTCTAGTACAATTAAATGAAAGTGAATTTGTTTGCAAATTGACATTTGTAGTGACAAAGTCCTATTGCAAGTTTGATGAGTCAGATGTATTGTAGTAAATTGTGAATTGCGAACTTCATGGATTCCCAATGAAGCAACATGTCTTGTCTTGGTGATCCAAAATGAAGTTTTGACTTAATTTGTTGACTTTAGCTGCTACATGGCTGCTCACTGCAACTTTGATTGTTTGGACGTGTCCTTGGAATAATGATATCCAGTCCTTACCAATGCTTTGTATCATGATGCTTTTATTTTCTTGTGTCCCCAATCTGTCCATAATGTCCAATAACAGTTTTATACAAAGTTTAACATAAAACAGCCACAGAGTTGTCAGAGAACAGTCAAAAAGTGTTTGCCTCTTTACAATGAGCAACACCTGTGTTTACTGCCTTGGGGCTTAAATTTTCTGTGGACAGCCTCAGCCTTACATCACCCCCTAGTGCTCGGAGGAATATCACACAAATCAAATACATGGCTCCTACAACATTAAAAAAAAAATCATCAACAGCATCTCTTTCCAGAATCAACAGTTTTCATGGGGATTCATTTTTGGTAAAGCAATTCCCATGGAAGCTGCTGACAGTGAGGTTTGTGGATAATTCAGAGGAACGGAGACATTGTCATTGGAAACAAACTATGCTGTTGAGTTTTTAGTGAGACTAACAGCGTCCACCAGTTTGGTCCAGACTGAAATACTGTATCTGAGGGATTCATGGTCCCCAGAGGATAAGTCCTACTGACTTTTCATGCACAGTAACACCACCAGCAGATTATTCAGTGAAATATCTCAGTAACTACTGGATGATTTTGCACAAATTTTAGTTAAGACCTTCACGGTTTCCAGACAATGAAGCTTAATAATTTTGGTGATCCTCTTCCTTTCTTCTTTTAGTGTGTGTTAACATGTGTGGTTGTCAGGAAAGAATTAAATTGATTGCTGGTTTCTTAGCATGAGGAACAATATGTATGTTGAGTGTTAAAGGCTGATGTGAAGCTGTTTACAGTAGTTCCCACACAGTATTGTTGCTTGTCATCATAAGAGATCTGCATGACAGGTGCATTTCAGAGCTGTCAGAGTGAGCCACTTCCTTTTGATTTACCTTGCAATTCAAAGCTGTAATTAGATGTTTTATGCCTCTGCAGAATGTGTTTGGCCTCCACTGAAGCACCGTGGATGTGACTGAAGGCTTCTTACCAGAGAAAAATCACTGTGTTTTATACCATCATTTAATTTTCTGCAGCTTTTCCTTCTATTTGTTTCACTTGTTTGGTCCAAAAACAGCTGTTTCTGCTCCAAATCATTTCAGGTATAAAACTTCTGTGAGTGAGAGAAGATTGAACACAATTCTCAACATTTATCATTCATAACAAAAGCACGGACAGTCCAAGTAATATAAAAACATTTTTAATAGTTTCAACATTCGGATGAGGATTATCTTCTTTTTTTTTTTTCTTTTATCTTACACTGTGTTCCACTTGGTGACCGGGAGATAGCATGTCCAAGAAAAGGCATTTCCTCTTCACTCCAAACTTTAAAGAGTCCACAGCATCACTACAGTTTGACACAAAGAACTTTTAAGTCTGAAAAAATTCCTTGATCACATATGTGTTCCCTTTTTATTTTGGCCCCCGTTACTTGGAACTTAAACTTAAGCAAAAAAAAAGAAAAAAAGAAAAGATGATTGGAGATGTACTTGCAATGGCTGCATGCACCACAGTGTAATCTACAAACTGTATGGGTAAAAACAAACCTATATGCAGCACGTTTTTTTCTTCTCTTGCTTGTTACATGATTTCAGTGTAAATCCTCAGAGCACACACGTCCTCTCCTCCATCATATCATGAAGATTTTTGATTCTCTGTTTTGAGTCTTATGTGCTTTTTTTTCTCCTATTGATAAAACAGGTGGAGCATACTGTATTAATGTAACACAGAAGAAACAAGGTGAAAACAAACAGTAATCATGAATGATTCGAACACATTGTCGGTAGAATCAATGGGAAGTTTGACTAAAAAAGGTCAAGGGGAGCACTGACTTCTTCTCTTGTAAAGGTTGATCTATTCACTTATAAAAAATAAATACAAGCACGTTTAGATAGGACCAAAGATGAGACATATTTCATAGGCATGGTTAAAAAGCATGCTGCTGAGTTTCACACAGGACAATGTCGAATCAAACACCCCCTGCCCCGAAAATTAGGACTTACACACTTTTTTTTTATCAAATACCCCTTCACCCTATTTTACTGTAACTAAGTCCACGACACACACACACGATCCGCCTGTATCACGACCTACGAAGTGAACTTCACCGGTACATTCCACCTATTCATTTTCAAAAACAAGGCCTTCGTATTTTAGTGCTCAAAGGGCATGCTCGCAAAAAGCTGTAACACTGGAAGCTGTGTCTCCACCACTCTCTCTGCTCGACAGGGCTATTGTTAATAAAGTTGTTTTGGATGAATACTCTATGTACAAGCCTTGATCGGATTACCCTTTAGTACAAAACGAAGAGCGGCACATTGTTACACAGAAATCCAGACAAAGACAGGACAGACCACTCACCTCGGCACAGCCTAAATGCAACAATAACTTTCTAAAAAAACGGTTTTGTGGTCAGTGTTTAGTTTTTCTTTAAATATTCAAAGTAGAAATACTGGTGAGAGCATTTTATGCTGGACTGATTTAAACTCAGCTGATTAAATCCAGTAACTGCAGTGAACTGTAGTAGAGCTGAGTCTGAATGGATGAAAAATAATTTGTTAGTATTTTGATCATCAGTTTAATCATTAAAGTAATTTTTCAAACAAAAATGCCCAAAAAAATCTTGTTTCACCTTTAATATTGTGAGGATTTCGCTTCTCTTATGTGATAGTAAACTGTGTATCTATAGATTATCAAGTGTTAGTTGGCAAAAACAAGCTATTAGATACAGCACTTTAAGCTTTATGAAACATTTTTCGCTATATTCTGACATTTTATAGACCAAATTATTAATTGATTAATCAACCATCATTAATCAATTATGAAAATAATCATTAATTGCAGCCCTAAATTGTAGAAAAATGTCATTTTTTTCTTTTTGAACTGCTTGTGTAAAGCATTTTCTTTATGTTCTCATTCTAAAATCACATCTTAAATCTAATGAAGGACAGGAACTGAGGAGATTTATTATCTGCTGTCTGCTATCTCTTTTAATTAACTCTTAGTCAAGAATCTGAAAACGAGCACTATCAGCTGTTTATTTAGAAAACCTACAAACTAGATTTAACCTTGAGCCTACGTCAGTGCCGAGAGATCTACTGTACCATTTTTAATTTTTACTGTGCGAAGTCTACTCGATGTTATTTTGTGTCAGTGTGGCATTATTGTGCTAGAACCAGCGACATTATAATATTATCTGTACAGTATAATGTTATAATGTTCATCATCATTTATATTTTTTAATACAGTATTTGTATATATCTATCTATCTATCTATCTATATATATATATATATTTATATTTATATATATATTTAAATTTCTCCCCTGTCAGTATATACACGACATGTATGTACAGAGGTTTGACTATTTACAAAAGTCCTGTGAATCATATCGCACTTTAAAAGAAAGGGGATGGTAGAGCAGCACAGTGACTTTGAGGCCATGTGTCGTGGATGTTCTCAGGACAAAAGGAAAATCTTACAAATCTGGATAGGTCACAACAAAACCCACCGCAAGGCAAATAACAAACTGCTGCTGTCGTATGTAAAACCTTGTTACTTCAGTTTTATTTCCCTTAAACCGAACTTCTGATTCCTGAAAAGGTTTTAATGCAACAGCAGGGAAAATTCTGGTCCCGTGTTTCTATGCTTCTTTTTTTTTTTAAATCCTCTGATGAGATTCATGTGTAGTGGAAACAATCACAACTCCTCAGACCTAGTAAAAAGTATTCAGAAATATATCTGTATAAATACTCTCATCAAAATAAACACATATACACATTTCTTTGCACTTGCCTCTAGTTCACTAATATAGACCAAAAATATCAGCATCATCAGACAGGTTTCCTATAAACTGCAATGAGGAAGTGCATGGCTGAAAGTGAAACTGCACTATCAGAAAAAAAGTGTGCTTATTTTAACCACTGGGGCTGCAGGGTTTTCTTTTTAACAAAAAATAGCACCTTTTTTTCTGGGAGTGTGTCAAGACAGTTTTCAGTTCTTTGTTATGATATGATGGGATGTTTTAATACCTCAGGGCACGAGGACACAATCTTGTGCCTGTATCCTCTGACAACGCCTCACCAGGGATGATTCTCCCATATGGAGGCTGAAGTGTGCCACCGGAGTAATTTTATGCTTTTTTAAATTTTTTTCATTATAATCATTCAATTATTTGATAAATTTTAAAAAGCTGTTATATTTCCAGTTTAATTTACATATATTGTATAAAACTGAAACCAGCTATGTATATATTTTCATTAGTGTTTAGCATCTTTCAGCTCATTGGTTTGATTGGTTGACCCACAACTTTACTGTTTTGGTTCACTCTCAAGTGTCATTTTTGGCTCATAAATGAACATAGCAGAGCATTTAGCAGCTAAAGAACCAGATATTTCCCTCAGGAGTTGTTGGAAAAACATTTTAAAATGGAATCGCCAAACTATTTTTAAAAAGGCTCTTCAATTATTCCATTTGGTCATTCACTTGTGTGTCTTTCTATCATATTCCATTACTTTAACATCTGTAATTTTCATTTTGCGATCATTTAATTTAAGAATGATTCTCTAATTGTCATGTGAGCAGTCTGGCACATAAACATTAAAGGTACCCTGTGTAGTTTTTGAGTGCTAGTAAAGCTATGGAGCAGTGTTTTTACCTGCTATCCGCTGACGCACAGTTGGTGGCAGCAACGTGCAAGGAAGCAGAGTCTAATCCACAATTCAAAATAGTCTGATTTTCAAATGTTGGGTTGGACTTAATATAATTATTAATTTAATTTAAGTAAATGTTCCTGTGGCACACTCCAGGCTCCTCAGTACCAAACCTGTACATTCTTGTCTTCCAGTGGATTCAGTTCCTCTTTCTTGAAACTGACATTAATCCTTACTTTACAGAGAAAAATGAAGAATCCCATGTAACTTCGCTTGCTGCCAAAAATAACTATGAGTGATCACATGGAGTTTTTCATTTTTCAGCTCACTGGACCTTCCATAACCTACAATATGTACTTCTTATATTTAACAGCTCCCTGACGGCATCAACTATACTCTATCTGAAGTGGTGTCTTTATAGCTCTCCTGTGGATACAAAATATGATTTGATCTGATTTATAATGTTAATCATATCATATATTCTGAAAATGTACAGTATAAACAATAAATATTCAGTGATTGATATCCTGATTGAATGTCATGTAAATATAGAGAAAAGTGTGACTTGGTGACTGCGTTGAAGCTCTTTGCAACCTGGTCGTTGTTTTCCTAAATATCTAAAACATGCATTCCTGTTTATGCTCCACGACACCAACAGTGCAACATCATAATAGTACAATTACCAAACACATCAGACACAAAATACACACACACACACACACACACACACACACACCCACACACCCACACACCCACACACACACACACACTGTCACACTCACAGTGAACGCTCAGGTGGGACAGAAATTCGGGGGTTTGTTGCCACCACATGCCAGAGCGAGGCATTTCAACTGACACCCCTGAGGAACCGAGGAGAAAGAAAGAAGAAGAAGAAAGCCTGGGTGTTGGCAGGACAGATGAACAGTGTTGTGTTGTTCTTCCTTCTAAAAGTCACTCATGAGAAGCAGCAGCAAAGAGCACTCATTCCTCCCAGCAGCCAGTCTCGTGTGTGTAGTTAAAGGCAATATTGCAAGTGAATAAAAATAAGGCAAAAACAAACATAAAAAATTAAATTAATGAAAACGACATATTTCCAGCCAATATAAAATGTCAACAATCCCCTGACCACATTGTCACAACAACTCGTGTGATTCTTTTAGCTGTGTTCACCTTGTTTTTTTTGTTGTTTTACTGTGAAGAAGAGCTTGTTTTTACAAGTCGGCCACTCTGGATCAAGCACAGGTGAGGTGAGACAATGAGATCCAGCTGGAGAGGTGAGAGGTCAATGAGTTGAGCGTGGGGGGGGTGGGGGGTTGGAGCGACACGGTGCAGCAGTAGCATTGTGTTTCATTTAATCAGCCTGCAGGGGTGGGGGTTTAGGGGGGACTCAGTGGCATCATAGCACTGTGCTCTCAGACTCTTCCTCCGACTCTGCTCTGTTGTTGGTCAACTCGAGCAGCGCCACTGAGTTCCTGAAGGGGGAGATGTGGGGCAAGTCAAAAAGACCGTCCAGTTCCATGTTAATGACGGGGATGTCCAGGTTGCAGAGAGAATCTGGCAGAGCACAGAAACAGAGAGAGTGAGCAGAGAGGGAAATAAAAGCACTTCTAATGTGGGTAAAAAAAAAAAAAAACATGTAGAGTGAAACAGATCATTCCAGATGTGGGCTCATTGATGCCGGATGATGTTACACACAGCATGTGGGCCATCAGAAGTCGAGTTTACAGTATGAATAAATTAAAAAAAATGCATGACAGGGGTGCACGATAAACAAGCTTTTTATATTTCAGCCTTTCCACCAGATGTTGAACCTGCTGCAGGGATTTGCTCCCATTCAGCCACAAGAGCATTAGTGAGGTCCAACACTGATGCTGGGTGATCAAGTCTGGTTCACAGTCAGTGTTCCAGTTCATCTCAGAGGTGTTAGACCAGTCAGGTTCTTCCACACCAAACTGGAAAACCAGTTTGGACTTGAAGGCATTGCCATATTGAAACTGAGGTTGGCTTTCCTCAAACTGTTGTACGCTGCAGAACAAAGATTTACTTTAACTGGAATTTAGACCAAAGCATGCAGATCCAGCTCTAGACTAAATGTATATAAACATATGTGGACAAGTTTTCAACATACAGTTTTAGCCATACAGCGTATGTGGAAAAGTATTTGGTTAATTTCAAATTTATATGTGGGATAGATTTCTATTTGAATTTGATAATTGCTAACAATATTCTGAAACTTAGCTGTTTGAAATACTCCCACCAAGATATATGCAAAAGTAAACCATGTCACATAATATTGGTAGCAGATTTGAAAGAGAATGGTCAAAATCGATTGTAAAATATCCTGATTTTGTCCCTAACACGAGTCAAGCTTCAAAAACACTGGAACCTACAACTCCCACAATGCACCTGTAATATCTTTCAAACTCTATACCCTCTGTTTATAATGCAGATTTTTTGTCAAACATTTGTTTCAATCCTAACTCAAGACAACCCTGACGACAGCTCTGAGACATGATGAAGCTTATTTTTTCAGACTTGCAGCCACAAAAAAAATGAAAAAGTTCATTAGTACTGAAAACGAGTAAACAAACCTTTATGTGCATAATCAAAGGAGGGAAGCAGTTTTTTTAGACAGCTACATCTGTGCCACGCATCACAGTTGCAGTAATAGATAAACTGCACTGGTAGAAACTACATGAATGGTGGTGTGTAAATTATCGAAAGTATCAATATCGTGCATACCTAATACTCTACACCTGATTCAGACATGATCAATGAGCATTAAAAACAAATTCAATAAACACTGTCACAACCCAAAACCAAACCAAGATCAATGTAGTTAGTTATACTCGTGTATAAATGAATAAATTGACCTCAGTGTGATACGAAGAACTGGAGCATCTTTGTGTGAATGATGACAATCCACAGAGTGATAGACAAGTGGCACAGACAGGAAGTGTGTGCTGACTGAAGAACAGCGGTGGGCAGTGAGGTACAACATTGTGGAGTGGAGCGGGAGTGTGAAGGGGGGGCAGTGACTGTCAAAGCTGGGGGGCGGGGGGGCAGCTGGAGAAGGGCATTATGGGTGGGATTCAGAGTAAAAAAGGCGTCCGCCCTGGTCTATTTAGACTGGACTTTAAGCCATGCATCAATCTCAGCCACCATGCAAAGGCCAACAAACGGGTTAAAGGTGGACTGAACACAGCAGCTGTGTGTTGGTACATAATGAGAAGTCATGTACAGGTAACATCAGGAGCGGCTCTAAGGTGAAGCTGCCATAGAGGCGAACTGAATCAGATCGTAGCCTGATCCAAGATCTGCCTCTGCTGGCAGCCTCACCCCACTGTGAGCCGGCTCCGTGTTTGGCCGAGATGACAAGGGGATTGGACTTGAGGTGGAGGGTGGGGGGGTGGGGGTGGAGAGGTGAGGCTTGAGCACAGGAACTCCTGCTTACCCTAAAAGTCCCTCTCACACACAGAATCACACTGAACCTCTCGCCTCATACCGCTGTAAGTGAGACAATAAGAGCAGTCGACAAGAAGGGAAAATTAGACGAAAACATCATTAGAACCGGCTTGTGCCGATGAGGCAAATTAATTAGTATTAACTCCAGCAACAGTCAACAGAAAATCATCGTGTTTTAGTGCAGATTTATGTTGAGATTTCAAAAGAGATGCTATTTTTGAGCATCTCCAATCAACCTGAACCTAAAAAAAATACTCAATATATGTATTTTCATTGTTAAAAAATCCAATGAAAAGTTTAGCTGTTTAGCTGTAATATTTGTTTTTGAAGACTTTGAAGTTTACTGTTGTAGTGAGGTTTGTATTGTATAAACAATTAAAAACATTGTGGATTTAGTGATAAATCCACCATCAATCAACCTGTTATAGTCATCTTGTAATATCTGGTGATCAAACAATGCAGCTGTGGTTAATTTCTTAAAGTGTAAAGCTTAACTAATGAGAGGAAGACTTATTTCATATTATTTATGAAAAATACTGTATCATTCGTTAGAGTAACCAGTAATAAATGGGCTTAAATAAGTAGACTATAAAGAATTCAAATACATCAACAGTCCAGTCTGTGTGTACATGTGTTGTAATGTGCTGTAATCTGTGACATTACCTGTGGACATGCTTTCCCCAGGAGACAAACCGTCCAGGAGACCTGCTGAATGCTCCAGAGGCTGGGGACTGGCGCCGGGCGTGGTGGGGGGCTGAGGAGGAGGTAAGCTGGGCCTCTGCCGGGGTGGCTTGGGGGTCGGCCTGGCCTTGGTGAGAGTCCCGGCCAGCGAGGGCGGAGAGGAGAGGGACGGGGTGGTGGCCGCCTGGATCTGACCCGGGGAGCCGATGGTGGCGTATCCCTGCGGGTAGCTGAAGCCATACGGGGAGGGGGTGCTGGGAGGAGTGGGCGACAAGCTGACTGGAGACGGCTGACCTGTCGACTGGTCGGACATGGCTCCTGTCTGACAGTAAGGGCCTTTAGGGGGGATGGGGGCCAGCTTCTTAGCTGTGGAGACACCCACAAGAAAAAATAGATCTCATAAATATAAATATTATAAAACTGCAATGATAGAGCCGAGTCACGGCTGGACAACATGATGATATGAAGGAAGAGGAGTCTTCTCATTCTCTCACAGGCTGAATAAGTGATGGATTTTAAAACTTATTATAGAGCTCGATGGCTGTCACTCCAGTGGTTCTATTGTACTTCAGTTATGTTGGGAGGCAGATTTTCAAAAATAAAATTAAAATCTGAAGCAGCAGGGTCTGAGATTTCCTGACTTTTACTCTTTAGTATGAGTCATTCCTTCAGATCCTGCAGATCCTATAATGTACAGAGTCTTTCATTAGACTTTACCCGCCTGTTAATGTCCTCATCTTTCAAACTTTATGAAACAGATTTTCTGTAAATGGGAACATTATACAGCTGTTTTTACAGGCTCAACCAAAATGAATAAACTGACTTTACCGAGTAAAATCTAAGGAGTTTCCCTTTAATGATCATTATGAAAATGAGAGTTACCCATTAATCTAATCAACCATGGAGATCCCCAAATTAATTTTCTTCACAAGTTTATCATTTGTTGTTGATAATATATAATTCTGCTGCGTGTTTTATAACCTTCAGTCTCACAGTGCTCAAGTAAAGTCAGTTTATTTTATATGGAAATCAAAAACAACCGTTTAACAGGGAAAACCAGCGAGAAACCTCAGGAAGAGCAACAGTGAAGGGGTCAGACAGAGTTAAAAACAACAATCTTTAGGATGTGACTCCTTTTTGCTCACATGTTGGATGTGAAGCTTTTGTGTGAAATTCAGTGAGATTGATATTTTAATGATTATAGTATTTTTCTTAGTTTTTTCCCTCTTCTGTGCTGCTATGAGGGGAAACAATGGCTGATTAAACATTTCATAGACTCATCTGACATTAGAGGATCCTATAACTTAAACAGGGTTTATTCTCAGTATTTAATAGTAAAAAAGTTTATTAAAATGATTTTCTTTGTGCATAAGAGAAAAAAAACAATTAGAAATTTATTAGTCTTAAGAAGGTAGAACCTTGTGCTGCTGTAGCCTTTATGTTAACGTGGCAGCATTCAGCTCAGACTAAGATCAAAGTTGTGACCTTTACAAAAAAGTGACAGGGGCTCACTCCGACTGGAGACTGACGCGAGACCGACAGCAGATTTACATGACGAGGTGCATGTCTGAAGGCCATTACTTTAAGAAACAGATTAAGCCAGAAATGGCAGAAAATGGCTAAGATGAAAACATGAAAGTAAATAGTGCAGGACAGTGCCAAGGCAGCAGTGATACCCCACGCCCTTATTACCTCTCCTCAGGGTGTGTGGGCTGTGCTCAGAGTGCTGCGACTGTCCACAAGAGGTCATCGTTCCCTGGATTCCCTTCTGGCCAATCACTGGAGACAGCTCCTTGTTCTTCAGAGTGCTGAGGAGAAAAAAACACACTTTTACAAATCACAAGCTCCTCCGTGCATCTCACTTAATAATATGTCAGCCCTGTGTCCGTAAGTCTCTCGGCATATTAAAAAAATATGAGAGCACCCATAGTTCAATGTCAAATAGCCTGAGTGACCACTGCTGCAGATGGACATGTAGTCTATACTGTGGTGCAGCAGAAGCAGTTCAGAAATCCCAAATAAACCCTGATGGCTTAATGGATTTTCCGTACTTTTACAGTGCAGCGCAGCCAGAATGCCAATGGGAGAAGGACCTGAAGGTCAGAACATAACCAGTTTATACCGACTGACTGAGAGCTGCTCTCACATTCAGCAGATGAGACATGGATGGATGACTGAAGCTGCTGGGATTTAAAGTCAGGGTGGAGCAATGCAGATGAGCATCTTTGGGATTTCCTCCGATATCAGACATCATGATTATGTCATTAACTCGTGTTGCTTTCCATGTTGTTTCACTTCAACAAACACCATTGTGTTGTGTTGTGTTCATATTCAAGGTCTGATCTTGCAGTCTACCACTCAGGGCTGACTGGGCCCACGGGCATGACTCATTAACGCCCACTTTTATAATGGTATTCACTGAAAGCTTTGAATTTCCTTTGTTGCCTGGCAACCGGCTCCTGAATATCCTGGCAACATGGAAAGTTATGGATTGCATACATGGCTATTAAATTAAAGATGGATCTGATAATGGAATTCCTAAAGCGTATTGATTTCCATGACTGACGGATACAAAACCAAAAGAAATAATAAGATGGAGAACAGGGTGGCGCTGTCGGGAGTATCTTAATCTCACCCATCTCCTTCTCTCCTCATCTCATCCCTCTCTCAGGCTTCTTTTCATCCCCGTGGGGCTTCTCTTCATTTGTGTGTGAATTGTGTTGGAAGTACGAAAGAGTTGAGCAGGGGTCTGTATTTACCTAGTCAGCTTGGCTCCTCGCTCTCGGCTACAGGCACAGGCTGCCCATGGAGGGGGAGCAGATAGGGGAGTGTTGGGGGGTTTGGGGGAGCCCAGGAACAGATCGTGACGTGTAAGAACGAGCGGGGGTTTGATGTAAAGGGTGGAGCCATTCGTTTCAGACAGGGGCGCATGCGGAGCATCGGACAAGGAGGCCTGTTTGGGAAGGTGCAGGGAGCTGGGTTTGGGGTTGGAGTTGACGTCAAGCTGCTGAGGGGACGGGCAGAGGGAGTGGGGGAGTGGGGGTGGGCTGTAGCCGGAGCGGCGGGGGGGGGGGGGCGGGCCGGAAGGCACGGACTCGGGGCTGGGAGCAACGGGACGCATACCCGGAGGTGCTCGGGTGTAGAAATGGTGATGAGGGAGCGAGAAGGAAGAGCAAGAGGAGGAGGAGGAAGATGAGGAAGATGGGTAAGGGGGAGGCGGCCTGTCCTCCTCAGGGGAGGGGTAGGCGTAACAGGAGTCCGACCAATTGGAGGATGCATCATCCGAGCTGCAATGATAAAAATATCAAAGTTTCATGGGGGAACTGAGCTGGTCAAAGTTGGTTAGAGAAGTGGGACATATTGATTATCTATTGAGTTTAAGTTTGGTCCATTATGAGGGAGGAATTCAGGTGATTATTAATTATCGTGTTAGGAAGGAGAAGTAACGGAGCAACAGGGTAACAGCACAAAAAATAAAGAAGAAGTGCTCATGAAAATCTGTGGTTTTCAAAATAAAAGAGAAGAGAGTCAGTCACCTCATCCATTGCAGGGCCTTGCGACAATGGACTGTTATGCTGCTAATGATGCTTGGACTAATGGCAAAAACAAAACAGATATATAACTCATGCACATGCAGCAATGAACCATTTCTGCTGAACTATGGATGAACTTCATTACGTAAAAAACCCCAGACTACAGAGAAGTCAGAATCTTCACTTGCAGCACATGATATACAGTATCGCCGCTCAGGCAGAAAATTAACTCCACACATGGCTCTACAAATCCAAGGATGAGAAACTTTTAAAAGAACAACTTAAAGAGCAATCACAGAGTTTGAAATGACATGCTTCATCAGAGGTGAGACACTGGGGTTCACATAGAGGTGGGAGGATGAGTTTGTTGTGAGGGGGTGGGGCAGCAACAGACAAAAAAACTGGGGGGTAAGAGCAGACAGCGCTGTCCTGGTGTCAGTTGCAGGGCGCAGTAGCACACGCGGCGAGGAGGGGGAACAGCAGCAGGTGGGAGGCGTGTGTGTAGGGGAGGAGGAGGTGAAACAGGAAGGACGGGGTGGGAGGGGCACAACAGCCTTACCTGGCTCGGTCACTGCTAGTGGGAGGAGGGGTGGGGGAGGGGGAGGCAGAGAATTCCCCAGGCTGCTCGGGGATGAGAGCGTCAGTGGGCGGGATGGGGGGATGCACGCTCGGTGGCGTGGAGGAGGCTTTACGCGTGGACGAGGAGCCCCTGCGCGACACCCAAGAAGTGTCCATCACCCTGACACCCATGCTGCAGTGGGACAGAGATGCACAGCCAATCAAATCAAGGGAGGGCGTGTGTTTGTGCGGTTCTGGGGGGGGAGTCAGGTTTCCACACCCTAAACGCATCGTCAGGGGTGAAGTGCTGCTGACAGGGGATCGGCTTAGTGCAGTGAAAAGGCCTGACCCTGAATCAGCCTCCAGGGTCACACTACTCCACATATAAAGCCTTGTATTGTTCTACTCATGATCCTCGGCATGCAACAACAGAGAACAACAGTTTATCTACACAGTGTCTGGCTAAAATGGATAATTCCCTGCACAATAACAGTGTATGAGTGAGGTAAAATGCCAAGTCTTCTAATAACTGCCACACAAGAGCAGTTTGGATGAAATGGACAAGAACAGGATGCATGTTATGATCCCTGTGAAAAATAACTTAAGTAATAATTTGACATATTTGGAAAAAAACACTTTATTGTGAAGAGTGAGATGAGAAGATTGATACGACTCTCGCCTCTGTCTGTTCAATGCAAAGTTACAGCAAGCGTCCGATTAGCTTAGCTTAGCATAAACACTGAAAGAAAGAGAAACTCTGTCGAAAGGTAACAACATCTGCCTACCAGCACCTTTAAAGCTCAATAATTAACACACTACATCTCAGTCCTGCTGGGTACACACAGCCTACTGTACATATCTCAAAGCCACGAACACATGTCCACATTTATGAGGAGTTCATACAACCTGTCATCACCACATCCACCCCTGAAGTTGGATTAGAAAAGATGATCTCTAGCACAAAGTTAGCACTAGCTCAACTATCTAACATTATGTTGCAGGACAAAAATTGCAAGAGCTCTGGAGCTAGGGTCACTAAACAGCTGATTTCTGCTCTGTTGGTCTGAAAGCTGATTAATAAACATGAATTAAAATACATTTTTTCCCCCAACTATGTGATATAGCCTATAATACACAGTCAGTTGCCAGGTTATTAGGTACACCTAGCTAAATCTAATACTCAATTAGTAGTACAAAATGGGAATACTCAAGTAAAATACAAATACTTGAGCTCAGTACTTGAATTTAAGTACTTAGTTACTTTCCATCATCAGGTTTGGAGATGCTAGCAGGTGAAGTTTAACTTAACTATGCAGTCAGCTAAGACTAAGCAACAATAAGCTTTTGTACTCACAGGGTGAACAAGTCTATCCAGTGCCAGAAACTGCAAAGATGCTACTTATATAAACATACAAAGAAAGACCTGCTTTGTTACCCCCCATCCCCACCCCCATCCCACTCTGTAGGAGACATTGAACTATAGGAGTCCAAGTGTGTGACTTCAGGCAGACCTGACAGGAGCATTAAACACACACACATATGACAAGTGACAGACAGTTCCTGTCAACGTGCAGCTGAGAAAGACGGATGCTGAATTGACTGATGAGAGGGTGAGCAGAGGTAGAGGAACAATACTGTACCTTTGTATCTTCCTAATGCTGCATTGTTAAAACAGAGACAAGCACAATGAGGACAGGAGTAAAGATCATGGGGGACAAGAGTCTCCTCGGGCTCATTAACAGCATTGTTATCAGAGCAGCAGAGGAACTTTGGCAGGATAAACTTTAAAGACAGGAACCAAGATGGAGGAGCAGCAAAGTGAAAACGGGGAGGCCAGGCTGGCAGGGAGCTGCAAGGGACGAGGGTCACGCTGAGTGTAATGAGGAGAGCGATTTGAGGGGTGAAAAGCGCTCTCCCTGAAGTGTTTCAACCACGTCAAAATGCAAAGAGAAAATGATTGTTCCATTTAGCCATAATTAGGTCAAAGTTTCCCTGATGAATCCAAGAAAATCCCCCCAAAAATAAGAGAAAAACCAGAAAGGTTTCAAGCAGCTGCAGTGATTCTGTCTGTTGGTTCCTTTGCAGGGATCAGGGAATCATAATCAGATAAAAAAAATTGATCAATTATGAAAATTTGATCAATTAATACTGATCAAATGTGTAATCAGTATGTTATTTTAAGTTATATTCATTGGTTCAGGGAGCCAGCAGGGAAGCTAGAGGACGAAGAGTCAGAAGAATGAGAAGATTTATACCACTCTCACATCTGTCCAGTAAATATGAAGCAGCCAGTGAGCTTAGCTTAGCATGAAGACTGTAAACACCTTAAAGCACCTCTAAGGATCACCAATAACCACAAAATATCTAATTTATTTACAAAAATAAAGTGTAAAAACAAGAAGTTGTGGTTTTGTGCAGTAGACTGTTCTTGGCCGGGATTTTGTTGCCTTTAGCCGAGCTACAGAACCTATTTCATCCTGTTTCCAGTATTTAAGATAAGCTAAGCTAACAAGCTGCAGGCTACAGCTTTATATTTACCGTACAATTTGTGTATATCCCAAAATACCACACTATTCCTTTAATGACTATGGTTTTGGGGTAAGATGTTCAGGAATCTAATCTAACTATTTTCCAAAGTCCTGTAACTGCTATTTATGTCTACTGATTGAAATAAATCTTATTTTATGAATCATATTTGTCAAAGATGTTGCCAAACCATTTTGCTTTGACAAAAATCTCTAACTAGAAGGTCACTCAGAGAGTGCAGACCTCCACCAAGGTCAGTGTCAAACAACACACACCAGACTTCAGAAAGAAAAAAAAAAATCTAATTCATATTAAAGAATCTGGATCCATCCCCAATTCTAATGGGTTCTTCCCTGACCCATGTCCCACCACCAAGTTCGGTGCAAATCGGTTCATTACTTTTTGCATAATCCTGCTGACAAATAAACCAACACGGGTGAAAACGTAACCTCCTCTGTGGAGGTCAAAATAAACTCTCTGGCTACTGTCTGCTATTTTTTTCAAGCCTTGTATGTGACCTTGTATGTATTATTCTGTCCAGGGTACCTATAAATTATTCTCAGTGGCCAAATTAAGGCACAGGGTGAGTGCAGTGTGTGTCCTTCAGCTGGCTGTGCTGGGTGCAGAGAACCATGGGAATGATGACTTGATATAACATTTTTTTTTATTCTTGACTATTACGGGGCACAGATCCCCGGAGCAGCAAATTTTAGTGTCTGAGCATTAGTTAACTTTTAAGAGAGATGTGAATTTTGCAACTTTACAAGCAAACAGACCAAAATCTAAAACCTTCAGTACATAAAAACTGAGAAAACCTCTCTTTCAAAGCCTCTAAAGATTATTCTCTGTGTGTTTCCATTGAAAGCTGAGCTCTATTGATCAGACCCAGCACACACTTGGTCCAGGTTTAATTAGCTGGGGTACTTGTGGTCCCTGGGCTGCAGACAGCTCAGACTACCCGCAGGCCTTAATAAGACCAAGGGTGTATTAAAGCATTGAAGAAAGAGAGACACAGAGAGAGAGAAAGAAAGTGACTAACTGGTTTTCAACTAATCCTCCTCTGCAGCTCAAGGATTGTCAGATTCCTCATTTCACAGACTAAATGTCAGCTCTGCCTCTGTCTATCTGTCTCTTTTCTTCCTTGTTTTCTCACTTCAAACCGTCTCACTGGGCGGCATAAAGAGCTCGAAGGCAGGTGCTGCAGATAAAAGAGTGACACCGTATCCTCTCTGTCCACCTCATAGTGAAACCGAGCTTTTCCCCTGAGGTCACTTCTCACATGAAACTTGCGTAATCAGTAGGGAATTCTCCTGCTCTTACTTCACATGTCCGACCCTGTCAGGAGGAAGTCATGTGGAAACTTCACGTGCCTCCAAGTGGCCTTGTTTAGAAAAAAGCTGTCAGTTAGGATCCACCCTGAATGAAACAGAGAAGACTAGACTGCTGATTGATTCAGAGGCAGAGAGACATGATTGTGAGTCTAATCACTGGGAGGTTTTATATGAATGCGCTTATCTAAGACCAGCTCATAGAAAGAGGATTGTTAGGGGAGTTTTTCTCTCTGTTCTGAATCATAAGGGTCATTTATTGACATGTCTCTGTCTCTAGTTCTTCCTCTTAACTATTCCTAAGAGTTTTAGAAACAGACCATCTGTTCCAACGTTGTTTCTATTTGTTTTGATGAGATTTTTTTTTTGCATTTTAATGATGATTTACTGATACTGAACACGAGTTTGCAGCTCATTTAGATGTGGTAATGGATGAATTGTGAACATACTTCACTCGGTTTAATTATTCTACTACAACACGCCATCTTGTATCATAAAAACATCTCTGTTTGGACCGTTTTTTTGTTCATTACTTTGGACAAAAACCTGCAAAACAAGTAATATTCCTTTCTTTCATTCCCAAAAAACTGTTTGTATATTTGTTAAGACAAAGCCTGTAGCCAATGAAATGCTTAATTAAATACACATTTTGAGTCAATTGTCAATAAATATATATAACACGAGCTTCTCTGGGATAAATAAGACCCTATGTTTTCTTTCTGTTATAGAGTTGCAAGGCTAGGCCCTGCATGAAACTCTTCTGGTTAAATCATTGGTCCAAAAGATGAACAACTTCCCTCAGAAATTTTCTGGCTTGTTGATTAAAGGTCCGAGGTACAAGCTTGTAGACATAAATTCTGCATATTACAAATTCTAGCTCTGGATTTTTGGATGAATTTGACAACTATGTCACTGTGTTTTTGTCACAGATATAACAACAAAATGCTTTTAATTCACTAAAGATCTGACTTACACATCTAATTAGCTTCTTCTCCATAGCAGCTGAGGCTATAGGTATTGTAGTATTTAGAGCCATCAAACATTAAAAGAAAAAAATTATTGAAATGAGAATTTACAGTAGGGAGAAACATTTCCAGTGGCTCCTCCTGTGTATTTTCTATTCCAATGTAACTGATGACAACATGTTGTTTTAAAAGACCAACCTGTTCTTCTGAGACTAAAAAGTATTAATTTATTTACTTTTAGAAGCACAGAGAAGATCAGACCTGCCTTTCTATCCTCCTGCCTAGATTGTTGTGATACTTGTTTACCTTTCTGAACAGTGGAGCTGTGGAGAAACTGTTCAAAATTCAGCTGCTTCAACAAACTGACTGACCAGAACAAAGCGTTTCTCACACATCACATACTGGCTTCACACTTTAAAATCCACTTTAAGGTACTGAGTAAGTGAGTAATCACATACAAGGCTTTGCATCATCTGGCGTTAAAAACGAAGGGAGTGTCAGGTCAGCTGACAGTGTTGGCTTTTAAATCTCAGATCTTTTAATCTCTAGTTTTTATTTTTAATAATTGTTTTCTACATATATTATTGTAAATAAAGTATTTACATTTAAAGTCAGGTATTTAAATATTAGATTTGTACTGCATCCCCAAACAAGTTTTGAAAATAAATTAAAATAAGTTTTCTATTATATATAGTAGGAGAATCATACCCGTCCTTCTTATAGAACTCCAGCATCATGTTGTCCGTGGCGACGCTGAGTGGCCGTCGGCTCTGATCGCTCTGCTTGCGGTCGATCTGATCCATGTCTGGAGACGGCATCGAGCTGTAGTTGGCGTTGTGGTTGGTGTGGACGGGGCTTCCGTAGTTCCCTGTGACGTTGAACTCGATTTCTAAGAAAGACGGAAGAAAAAGAAGAGATACAAGAAATAAAAGAAAAAATAAGTCTTAGTATATTTTGCTGCTTCCAAATAAAGATCTACTTCCTGTTGTGTTTTCTCTCCTCACCTCCAGGGAAGAACCAGTCGGCGTGCTGGATGATGGGCTCGATGATACCAACGATCTGCAGGGAAACTGTTGTCATCATCTCTGTGATGTTGCTGCAGCGAACAGAGAAGACAGACTTTTTCTTTAATGACAGGACGCAGAGGAAAAGTAGCTGTCTGGATCATCAGAATTTATGCGCAGGCGGTGATTAACACATTTTCATGATACTGCAGAGGCATTAAAATGACAAAAAATTAAAACCATTTCAGAAATGTGGCCTATTAAAATCCTAATTAAAAGTTAGAGAGGGATAAAGAGTTAGTAAGATTTACATAGAGATATAAAGGAAGTGTCCTTCACCCTTCTCAAACTGCTTAGTCATCATCGTGAATATACTGTATTATAAGAATTGTCTCCTGGAGATGTGTTGGAGCCGTGTGCCCACTGGCCTTTTGTGTTAACAGCACTTTGAGCTCTGAGTGGCATCACGACTATCAGCAGCTCAAATTTTCCACTGAGAAAAAGAGGGAAAAAGAAAGTGAGCTGTGATGAGAGAATCCCTGTGGATACGGAGTCCTTCCCCTCTCTGTCTCTCTGCCCAATCCACCAGGCTGCTGCATTACAAACTGATTTTTCACATGTGAAAAATATGAAAATGAACGAGGCGACACTCAAGTGATACTTTACCCAAACATGACACTGTCTCTCCTCATTTTTCCCCCTCAAATGAACCCTATAAACCTCACTGATATGAAGAGGGGGCGGGTAAATGAAGGAACATGTCTCTCAGTGTGGCAGTGTAACTCACTGATGTGTTTTTGGACAACAATGGAGCTCTATGGCTCAGAGGAACAAGGTATATCAGCTGACAATGTGAAAAATAAATAACAGACTGATACTTTAAACTCTCAGCTAAATTAAATCAGGGTTTAAAACAACACCATTTGCTGCATTTTAGGAATAAATTACATATGTAGCATCTTTTAATCTTGCATCTTTGCTTGTTTTTAATGTATTTTTTCACTGCAGCACTTATTTTTGAAAGGTGTCCTAAATTTCTTACCTGATTTTATGCAATTTTGATGTGATATGATATTTCAATATTTTCATTTATTCAAATTTGTTTTTATTGTTTTTAAATGCTATTTCAATGCCTCTGTAAAGCACTTTGAATTGCCTTGTGTTTGAATGGTGCTGTATAAATAAACTTGCATTGCCTTTAAATATCACATGTATGTCTCACTCTAATGAATGCTTATATAGTCATATAGTTGGATATGCTAACTTACCCTTCATTGTGTGTCCACAGCAGGTTGGGTCCAAGGACAATAGCGATGTTTCCAGGTGTCATCTTGTTTACATCCTGGTACTCAGTCAGTTTGGAGAGGAATTTGATCAAATACCTGTTGAAACAAATACAGGAAATACATCAGTCAGTCAGTGAAAACATCACTTAAAATTATGCTAATTAAGCTTTTTGTTAAATTCCCAAAGAATTGTGAGCTAGATGTTTTCAGAAACTGTGATTGCATCTACCAAAACAAACACGATCTTTGATTTTTCTTATTTCTGTGTAAAAGGTAAACTGCTATATATTGTATATCAAGGATCTGAGGACAGAAGGTATCGTACATTGTACTGATTGTAAAGCTCTTTGTTGCAAATTTGTGATTTGGGGCCAAATACTATAATTAAAATTGGCTTAGCTACATAAAACAAAAGGTAAATGACCTAAAGAATCCCTGTCCTGTCAAACAAACATGTCAACGTTTCACAACCTAAGAAAAAAACAGTTTTCAGCTTGATGAGAAATGTGGGAAATAACAGAACAATACTGGGCTGTACTTGTTAATCCAGGCCAAGTTTCCCACCCTGAGCTCTTTGGGTTAAAATAAGGTCTATTTCCAACAATAGATTTATACTGTGTGTGGTTTGAACAACACTATGCTTTTATCATGCCCTGCCTTCATGAGGCACACTGAGCTAAAACGCATTATTCCAGCAAACTACTCTTTCTATTCTCTGGTCTTCGTAGGGGCTCTGAGACAGAGAAATGGGCCAGTGGGTTTCTGTGGCTCTGTGAGAGCAGCTGAGCTGGATGACTCATCCTGAGCCCAACTACAGTTGAATGAACATCAGGCGGCTCATTCCAGCGAGCAGCGATCATCTGGACAGGTCTGACAGGTCTCCTCAGAGGACGACTGTCTAAAAATACGCCCTATTTGTGCAATTTGATGATGACACTGACAAGTGCTGCAGTATCTCGCTCTCTTTAATTTCTCTACCATTGCTTCCTCTCCTCTTGTTCTGCGTTTTCTTTTGCTCGTTAGACAAGTCCTTCAGCAAATATCCACAACTCATCTCAATCCAGCAGCTAATAGATCTACAGTTAAGGTATACAGCCTTTTTCTCAGCAGCGGTTCACACTGAGGTCAATGTTCTTTCAGGGAGGTGTCGATCAGAGCCGCTGGTTGATCCAGCCTCATCGATTCAGCACCACTGCTGATACGAGGAAGCAAACAGATACTAAGAAGGTAAAGGTGACTGAAAATGAAACATGAAAGGCCGATTTTTCTCTTAAATTGGCTATAATCAATAAACAGTTTTATGCTACAACCCCTGCAACAAAAATGTCTCAATTACTGTTCAATGTTTTTCAATTTTGTTAAGTTCATGAAATAAAAAGGACCTAACTGAGAATTATCTCCTGACTCTGTAGTTCCCCTCAGTTTTACAGAGCGTTTTAGCGTCTTTCACCTCTTTAGTTTTGATTTATGGCTCTAAAAAGCCACTGACCATTACTAGCAAACAGCAGACAGACACAGTTAAAGAGTGAGAGAGGGAACATAGTCGAGCATTTAGCAGCTAAAGAGGCAGATATTTTCCTCAGGAGCTGGTGGAGACCAAACACAGAGCTAAAAGAGAGGGAACTCTGGACTTAGATTCATCAGGTGGACATGAACACGACTCCTGATGAATGCTTAAGTTTCTACAGCTTGTTTTCACTTGCTAAAACAAAAAAATAAACACATAAACAAACAAACAAAAAACAGTTACTGCAGCTTTAAGAGTAAAGTGCAGGAGGGACGGAAGGAGACAAGGAACAGCAGATGAAAGAAGAGTAGAGGGCTCCATACACAACCGAGTAATCTTAATGTAATGTTCAGGATGTTGTTCTTGTTGTTTTTATTTCATAGTTAGAATATAGTTAAGAGGACATAGTTAAATTAACCCCAGCACTTATCAATGATATGATTGATCATGATTTTGACACAATCAATCCTGCATCTGCAGTTGAAGAACTAAGTTAAACAAATGATTTTAGATTTAACTGGGTTATTTTAGCTGGTTTACTTCCATGTCGGCCTGGGTAATGAAAACAACAGTCTCTGGGAGAGGAGCACAGAGGGGAGTGAATCACGGAGACAGTGACTCACTTGAAGTTGTTATTGTTGGCTGGGGGTAGTTTCTCACAGGCGTTGAGGAGAGCCTGCAGCCTCTTGTCTTGATCTTGAATGCTGGGGGGGGGGGCAGAAAAGAGCTGCATTTAGAGAAAGGTGGAGCATGTATAAACGTTTCTAACTTAAAGATGTGATTTGAAAGGAAGGTCAGGCATCTCCACTTATTTATTATATACATATATATATAAGAGATACATACTTGGAGGCCTGGATCCAGTCGTTGTAGAGTTCAAAGCTCATTAAAGGCTCAGGGAGCTCCCGCAGGTAGGACTTCAAAGCACCTGGAGAGAACAAGACAAAGCTATGATAAATACATGTATTCACGTAAATATTTGTACAAATACAATGATATATAATGCAGATGTGTCTGTATGATGACCAGCAGGTGATATATTTATGTATAGAATGTATAAAAAAGACACAGTTGGAGACATGAGAACAAGATATTTTCTGAAAACAAAAGAGGAAACATGAAGGGAATCCAGCTGTGACTGGATTAACACTTCAACCACTCAATACAGAATCAATTCAGTGCAGTATATACAGTGGCGTTTGACTGATGCCTCTGTCTTTTGTTCTGGAGGAAATTTCATTATGAGTGTGGGAAGAACAAACCACTGCAGAAACTGTTCTCAATGGACAGGTTTGAATGAAGTCTGCATCAGACTGTCAGGCCTGGATGTGATTGTATATGTGAGTGTAATTTCCTTCTTCTTATTGCAGACTCTACGGCATTCTATGTGTGTGTCATTTAACATTACCATTCAATCCTACAAGCCAGACAGTCTTCACTTGGCTGAAATTGTGGTCGATTATAAAAGCTTCAGTATTCTTCAATCAAAGTGCCTGTTAGATCCTCTAATAGCATCTGAACCCCCTCCTCTCTCCTAACCTTATCGACGGTGCAACTGAGGGGGCTGCATCTGACATTTCAGACAATTTTGTAACTTTCCCAAAACCAACAATCTGACATTTTCTGCTCGCTTCAAGCAGCAATCGCTCAGGTGTGTGTGACGTCGGGGAAAAGAAGCTGGGTTTGAACTTCTTTTCTCTGTCTCGATCAGCAGGTTAAAAAATACATTTTCCCCTCATTCTGACGATTGATGTGAACAGTAACTGAAGCTCTGCAGGATTTTATGCATCACAATGAAACCACATGATTGGCTGATTGCATGAAAAAGCAGGTGCACAGGTGTTCCTAATAAAGTGCTCATTGAGTGCAATTCTACACAGACCCGCCTACTGTAGTTCAACAATAATAAACACAAAACTATTTCCAATCACTATTTGACCAGAACTAGTGGCGTCATTTTCCAGCGCTGACGAGGAGGCCGGGCTTTTCTCTGACTTGTCTTCTTCTCTCTCTGGTCTGCTGCGTTCACTTCCCCCAGGGATTCACAGGATGGAAGACAAACAACGAAGTCGGGCTGTCCCTCGCTGGGAGACAGCTTGGAGGCTGCTGTCATTCTGTCTGAGTGTGTCTCCGTACATGTCTGAGAGTCTGGAGTGTGTGTGTGTGCGTGTGTGAGTGTGTAGGTATGTTGTGTGCGGTTGGTGCTAAATAAACATATTAAATATTATTTTGAAACCACAGGACGCTCCTCTGGTTTACTATGTTTACTCAGAAGAGCAAACTGATTGTGACTGAAGCTGAATGGAAGAGGAACACCTGCTCGCCCCCCCCACCACCACCATCACAACCAACACCACCCCCCTGTAGGAGAGGCTCACAAATTACATTTGCTGTTAGAGCTAACTCACTTTAACATGGCATCATTAGAGAGGGATATGGCCTCAACTAGGATTCATCTCTCTTCCTCCGCACGCTCCAGTGAACACTGCTGAGTGACTGACTTTGATATTTAATAATGTGATATACTGTGTTGTTCCTGATGGGGAGAAACATTGAATCTCCACGTTTGTTCAGCTGAACAGGAGGGGGTTTTCAATATGGAGACTATGTAATGTATTTTGCATTTTATTTTATTAATTGTTTGTTTTGTACCTTTGTTTTCAACATCTTCCTGCCAAGATGTAAATTAGATATATAGCTAACTCTGTTATGTAGTGTATGTTCCCTGTTAAATAAACTAATACTCTAACAGATTTAAGATGCAGAGTTTTGTTAGTTACATGGATTCTTCAAGAAACAATTTAAAAACCGACCAGATATGACCTTCATCAGGGTTAAAACAAAGAGATCAGGACCTGTTTATTCAGTCAGTCAGTCAGTCGTCCTAACTGGGTCACTGGGACAAAACGACAGCAAATGATTAATGGTGCCATATGACGCTACCTGGTCCACTTTATTTGTGGGTAAGTTTTATTCAGAAAATTGTCACTGAAGATTTAAAGACAGATTCGGGTGTCAGAAATCAGAAAGATAACAAATTTAGCAGTCACTAAAGCATCACATTAATAGTACAGCTGCCAATGGCATGTCATAAAAGCAGCACTCTCATAAAATCTAAAAGGCTTCTCAGTAAATTGGCAAGATGATAAAAACCACATGGTGAACAGAACATTAATTTAGCATCAAGTTTGTTTTCTGTATATTTTAATTGAATTAATTTCATATTTAAACTCAAAATTAATTCAGATGAAGCCATTTATTTATTTCAAATGAATATTTTCTTTTTACACCATCTGTATATGACTCGTGAATTTGTATTTGTGAATTGTGCCTAAGAGAGAAGTCCAAGTATGAGGAAACACCGCATGCAACAAATCTGTTTGTACAACTGGCTTTTGCATGAAGACGAATGACTGTCAGTCAGATATTACATCCCAAAACCTTACAAACAAAAAAAAAACATACAGAAAAAAAACAGCAACTCAAAATCAGAAAATAAAGTAAATTATTATTATTGACGCAAATGAAAAAACATTTTTAAAAAAAAAAATTTAAAAAAAAAAGAGAGAAAATGAGTTTATCCACTTAGGTCAGGATGTACTGTTGCATCAACAACCCTCAGTTCTTAATAAACAATCATTGCTGTTAAGTGCCTCCTTAAATGTTTTGCCATTAGAGCCACATTTTACTTCATTATTACATATTTGTATTCAGAGACTTTATCCATTTATTCTATTCCCTGTGTAAAAACAATTATACTGGAAAACAATATACCACAAAGATGACAGGTTATTAATTTTCTTTGATTGAATCAGTTTTGATGACCAATTCTTGTTTTAATGACACTGGAGGCATTTGAATGTACCAGAGAGCTTCTTCATTAACATGCAGTATCCCCTCGACTAATTTTTCTTTTACGGTCCAACAATTTCAACCATGTGTTGTTTTCTTAAGATAGAATATATGAATAGTTGTTATATTGGAGATATAAGGTTTTGATTTGACAACAGCATTATGCAGCAGCTGAATTAAAAGAAAGATCAGTCACAGCATCATAAAAGCCTGAAAGCTTCTCTTTCTTTTGTCGTCAGTCACAGGTCGGATTTAAAGGCAAATCAGAGACAGCAACAAAAAGATGCCAAAAAAACATCTTTTTTTTTTGGCACAAGATGAAGAATGTGTCTGAGACTAATCCCAGTTATATTTGGAATTTATTACTAGACATGTTTTGGAGTGAAAAAGAAACACAATAAAGAGGAGAAGAATGGACAGAAACTTGTCTTGTAGTCGCCAGAGAACTGAACTGAATCCTAATCAAGTCTAAAGTAATCTTTTAACTCTCCTGTGTGGCTCTTACATAAGACCTTCAAATTAACCTTTACCAGAAAATTCACGAATGACAGCAGCAGAGGAATCAATAATACGTGCAGGAGAAATAAAAACAAATAGTCAAAGGGATTAAAAAATATTACTGAGTTCTTCTCTGCAGATCATTTGGCAGCTTAATTAAGATGTTTATTCCCAAAGCGGAGGGCAGACATCTCAGTAATACATGGACATAATGGAGTTTGCCAGGAATTTACAGGAATAAGATCCCTAACGAGCTAGCGGCGGGTGCCAGCTCATAAATCCACCCCTGTAAGGCACCTTCTAGGTGATGGTAATAAGTGGTCATGGAAACAGATTAGGTGCAAGCAGGAGGAGGGGAAGGGGAAGTTCAGGTATGTTCAGGCAGTGTTTGTCGATGGCTCACCTGCGATGGCGTGCGGGTCTGCAGAGTACTCCTGGACGTCTAACACCCCGCAGTCCAAGGACGCCTTCAGCTTCTTCAGTTTGGAGGCGGAGGGGGCGATTCTGAACAAACCCTGAGACACAAGACAAGGACGACACAGGTCAGAGAGATTCTCACACACACACACACACACACACACACACACACACACACACACACACACACACGCACACACACACGCACACACGCAGAGTGATACTGGGGTCATTTCACACCCACAGCAGCAGTCAACAGCTGGAATTCTTGAAACTAAAGAGGGATAACTGATCAGTGACAGTGGCAAGAGAAGTACTCAGATCTACCACTGAAGTAAAACTGGCAATACCACAGTGTAGAAATACTGCAACCAAAATTCTAGTGGGTAACTTAACTATAATAATACATCACGTTTATCAGTTGATTATATTCAGTTTTAATAATTTGAATCCTCAAATAGCTTGTAACTGCAGCAAGTGCAATATTTGCCAGTATAAGTATAAAGCAGCATCAAATGAAATTACTCAAGTAAAGTACTTGAGTGAATGTATTTTACACTACAGATTACTGATAACTGGAGGTGTAAATTCCACTGGGGATGACATGGTGGAGCTTGTTGTGGTTATACACAGCTTAAAAGAATGAAGAACTACCCCCACACTACTACAGTGACTTGTTCACAATTTTTCTTTCATTCTACATGGAAATGGCCGACAATGTTTCAACCAGAGTGAGACAATTTGAGGGCAGAAAGTTGTCATTAATGGCCATAAATCATACATCAATGAAACAATAAAAGCAATAAAAGACTGAATAAAAAAGTGTTGTTTTCTTTTAGCCTTGTTTTTTTTTTTTTTTTAGTTAAGATGCGCAATTTCAACATCCAACAATTTTGCTATTCACTTTGCTAAAGTCCTAGGACTCTCAAGAGACTTTAAGAAGCTCCTGCCGGGCCACAGAAGACATGATACAACTTTTTTCACAGTCTGAGTACTAGTAGTAGTAGCTCCTCATTAAGAGTAACCTGATCCTTCTATTGGTAGACTGACCCTTTATGTATCAAGCCTCTATCAGTAATACATGTCATTTTAAGTAGTGTTATATTTCAATAATAATAATACAACTGTTTACATTATATTTCTAAGTCTTTAGTTGTCAATGAACAATGAACCGCAACTTGTTCCTGAATGTTATGTATATAAAATAAACTGCATTCACTTGGTTACTCTGTGTCCCCTGCATTTCTGAAACCAGACCTACATCACAACTGTAAAACTGCAGCTGAATGAACAGCTGAGTCAGCAGCAGCTCATTCATCCCCAAAGGTCAGTGTGTTTTTCCTTTAACATCAGGATTGAATTCCTTTTAACTTCCACACAAATTTGCCTCTGAAACTTCTGAGGTTCAGGATTAACTGGATTGATTTAACACAAAATTAGACAAATCTTTCTCTGCCCTGTTCTGCACCACAGTGCCAAACATCATCCTGGATGTTTAACAAAGACCAAATGAGACTGGAAAGAACTCATTCATAATGCCGAGTAATTAAAGCTGCACTGGTTCCAGTGAACCGCTCATTGGACTGATTTCTCATGGTTAAGGGATTTCTTACCTTCACACATAAATTAAACAGTGAAGACAAACTGCTGTGTGAAAATCAAACTGTAGCCTAGACCTTGTTAGATACCATTTCCCCTTCAGTAATTAAGAGCGACTTCATCTCGGTGGCAACCTGTCTCAGGGGTAGCTTTGTTTACTGTGTGTGTGTGTGTTGTGTGAAAGCCATCAGGACAGATGCTGTGTGTCTGACCTCCTCCTGCATACCACACTCCAGCAGCATGGTGACACAGGCCTCGATGGGAAAGGCAATATCTCTCCCGCTGAGCGCTAAGTGCTCCTCTAATGGTTTCCCATAGCACGGTTTCTCCACCCAGGTCTCTGTCGAAACACAAACACACTGTGTTACACTCACACAGATGCACAAAATACAGCAGCAGCTCTGCTGTTGGGATGCCGTTACATTTCACTGATGCTCAGTGTTTCGAGGAATTTTCTCTCAGGTTGCACAAAGTGACCTCAACAAACAGAAACTATAGTTTCTGCGTGAACCTGAAGGCCACAAAAACCTGTTGTCTTACTCAGCGATTCACTATAAACAATGTGGCCCCACAGCACATGAACACACCGTTACCTGCCATAGTCACAATGATACTGGTTGTTTGAAATGTGTGTTTTTGTCTGTGCATTTCTTATGGGTTTAAGTAGGATTTTATTCAATCAATAACTCGTCATTTCAAGTCAAAACACTTCAATTTAGAACAACTCATGTTTATACTTCTAACATGGTCTGAAAATAAAAACTAAAATTTTAAGTTGAAGGACCTTGAAATTAACAAAACTTAAAAATTGACATTAAATTAATGAGAAAAGATGAGTGGCTTTCACTAAATTCCTCTCTGTGGGTTCTGTGATTGCTGCCTGACAGTTGCTTATTGATTCACAAATATTTAATGTCATAGAAAAATACTTTTGATGTGATCAAGAAGGAAAGCTTTCACTTGTACTTGTACTGGTACTTGTGCTGAGGATTTATACATAAACATACCAGCTAATTTAGTGACCACTGTGTAATTAAAACAGCTCATTTCCAACCCCATAACTGTTCACAGGCGACCACAAACATGTGCAAACCAACACATGGACACGTTCTCATCATGATATGAACTTCAGCACATTGAGGGGTTAGAATCACAAAACTGACCGCAGTAGGAGTGTGAGTGTGTGTGTGTGTGTGTGTGTGTGTGTGTGTGTGTGTGTGCTGGTGTCAGACTCACCCTGATGAGCTTTGATCTGGGGCAGAACACTCTGAAGCAGCTCTAATGACTTCCTGTGGTACTCCGCCTGGACTTCTATCAGCTAGTGAGAGAGAGAGAGAGAGTCTGTGATGGACAAGTGGAATATTTTTGTGTCTTCACTCGTGCCTCAGTCTGCAGAGACGCTGTACTTACTGTCTGGAAGTAGCTTGCATAGTCAATTTCTTTGGCCACAAAACTGTACATGTCTGCTGATAACTGGTCCTGGTGGGAGAAGAAAAAATATTTGAAGAATAAGAAAACTCACATATGAAAATTTAGACTTTTAAGAACAGAAAAAGCACAGGTGTCGTTAATTACATTAATGACAGCTGTTAGCTCCAGGGCCTTTATTGTGCAGACTGGCTCACTGGGACATTTAATGTAGCTGAGCCGTAGTTAATGTTATTAGTAACACCTGTGAGTCTCCTGCTGTGACAAATCTGCTGTGAAAAAGGTTATAAAGAGTCAAAAATATAGAATATAGAAGCAGAAGTGCACACACATCCAACATGGCTGCACAATCCTCTGAATGAATTATTATTGCAAGAATAGAATGTATTTAATCTGCATGGACTTAAACCAAAATTAATCTATCACCTGCTTTAGTGCCACCTCCAGGTGAAATGAAACTATTTTTGCAGGAGTTGATATCTACATGTGTCGTTTAAATTTAGTTTCAGTTCCATTAATGTGTAAAAGAATTATGGCAAAGTATATAAACTGGGCCACACCTACAGGAATTTGGCAACTCTTTTAGAGGAAAATGGTGTGGCAGCGCTACATATTTTCCATCTTTTCCCTGCTTTAACCCACAGCTGATCATCTGGCTCAGGTGAGTTCAGCCAAACAAGAGCCAATGAGGTGTGGGCAGGGTGGAGAGAGATGGAAAAAATGTGAAACTGAGTTAAAAGTCAAAGCGTTTTCATTTCAAGTGTCTCCTAACCGGATAACATCCAAGGCACTTTCATTTTTTTTCATTTTCCTTCTTCTGCACTTTAGCACTTTAGTAGGAAACAACAGTAGTTCAGCTTGTGTTAACTAAAAATTATCCACAAGCTAACACAAACACAAATGCATGAATGAGTCACATTAATGAACAAGTGTGTGACACAAAAGTTCAATCTACACAGATCATTCAGTGGTTGAATTGATCAGGGATCAGATCAGCACTAAAGTAGTTTGGTGCGCTTCTTATTTGACCATATGTGTGGAAATGGCTGAAACCATTTTTCCTTGTCTCAATGAGACAGAAAACAACAGTTAATTTCTGTGTCATTTTAGTGTAACCTTAGCTGCTGTTATCATAAAGAGAGATTACACAAACACAAGATCTAAATTCATCTGAAGGTGGCTCAAGGAACTGGATTTCAATTCTAACAGATCCACCTAGGATGCATGAAGTGACTTGGTGTAAATGGGGTCTTAAGTGCTTTATAAATGGCCTAACGGTGGCGCTATCTGCACCAAAACATAGTCAGGTATTCACAATATTTTATTCAAGTCTGTTGTGTAGTTTTGTACAAATCCTAATTAACCGACAAACAGAAAACTGGGCTGAAAACATGATTTCCATCGCCACAGCAACAAACAACATAGTTGACCACATTCGTCAGTGACTTTACTGAAGGATACCGTAATAATTTCTTTCTTTCTTTTAGTATTTTCTAGAGTGTGTTACGACAAAGAAGACAGTTGTGAGAGACCTAATATCCCTCAGTCCTTATTTGTGCCTGAGAGACATAACTGCCACACAGTTGAGAGTAGAAGTGAGCACTGACTCGACAGATCTCCATGCGGTTGGCTGCCTCCTCCATCTCTTCCCTGAGGTGGTCGGCCTTGGCTCCTGTCGGCTGCAGGTTGCTGGACAACCCTGAAGACTTAGTGGACTGATAATACCTGAGAACAGAAGAACATCGCTTTGTCAGTTTGCTTTGTGGATGGACAGAATAAACAGAGAAAACGACGAGAACGTCGGCAGCCCGTTAAACTTATCAGACATTTTCATTTGCCTTCAGCAGCGTCAGACTTTTTGTCCCAGAGAGAAATAATCATTGACAACACAACCTGACAGCTACTTTAACAAAATGACTCATGGCAAACAAAACCCAGTTTTTTGAAAAGCCGCTGGATTACTCAAGACTTCGCCTGACAAAATGCTAACACTTGACTCTATCTATACATCCTCATTCATTCAACTTAATCTGTTTTCTCCTCTGATTCTCCCTGTCAGACTCTCCTCTTCCCTCTCTGTCCGTCAGACTTTCTGTCTGAGTTGTGTGTCTGAACAGTCTGAGTGGAGATAATATGTAGCGCTGCCAGAGGAGCTCAGCACACAGTGGCATGATGGGAGAAATAGTCTCAGATTGTGGTCACAAAAAAAAAAAAAAAAAAAAAAAAAAAACTCGCAGACTGGACTGCAGTGAGGAAAATCACATTTCTCCCATGTCGCTGCTCATAATGGCACTGAGATGACCGTGAATCAGCACAAAGAAAAGTGTGGTGATTGTATGTTTCAGAGATCAGACAATACACTTTCTGATTGGACGGGGAGGAGAATCTGTAACCGACACGATGACTCCAGCAATTCAAGGTCGCTGAGAGGTTTTCACATGTCTGCTCAAGTCTTAGATTCAGGGACAACAATTGATGCAGCCACAACTTTCATCTAAAATGACAGGTACTACAATCTCTCAACCGCTGAACTTCTGTATTCCTATGCATAAGCTCATCTACATATATGTTTTTATTCAAACCCGAAAATCATTGAGGGTAAAGCCCTCATTTACAATGATGTCGAGTAGATAGAAATACCAGTTAAAAAAGAAATTCAATTAAAACAAACACATAAATACAATTAACAATGTAATGACGATAATAAATGAAAACAGGTACAAACAAAAATTAAAAGGTCAGAGATTAAGAATCTAAAATGACCAAGAGGTACTAACAAATTCATTTTTAAAGTGCTTTGTAGTGAGTCCCAGGTGGAAGGTGCAACAAAGCCAAAAGCAGATCTTCCAAGATCAGTATGAACTCGAGGGACATGGAGCATCAGCCAGTCATTAGTCCTGGTGTCATGTGGTCCAGTGGACCAAACTAACATGGATACAAGATATTAAGTTTTTCAAGAGGTGAGAGAGAGGACCATCCAACCTTTGTTTATAGAATGCAATGATGATGACATCACATACTGTATTATGCTGCAGATCAGCCGTGTGAGTCATAAAGGGCTGTTTGACGACAAATCAAAGCAGTGAAAATATTCAAAATAAAGCCTACACCCAACCTGATATTGGTTTTTTAGGTGGGCATTTTTTAGGTAGATAAAATCATTTTCTTCCCGTCCACAGCAGTACATTACTCAGCCTCTGTGCCACTGCTCCTGCTGCTTCTCCAAACTGGGAGGGCGTTGTCCCGAATCTACTGCAGTTAATACACTGACTAAAGATAAGTACCTCATTCAACCCAACATCAAATCACACAAACTTTAAGTCAGGTTTTCAGACTGAGCAGGAGACTGCAGCATGAGGAGTTTGAACTAATCCACACAACTTCACTATGTGCAATCAAATCCTCAGTGGGAAGCTTCATGACCGGTCCATTCACAGGAGATGGAGTTTCTTCTCTGATCACAGTTAAGTCTGTTTCTCACACACACACAAAAAAGTAACAGACTCACCGTGTGCGTGCAGAGTCCATGTCCAGGACCAGCTTTGCTAAGTGTTTCCTTTGTTTCTGGATGTTTGGGATTTCCACCTGAGAGGACAGAGCACAGAGGTTGTTTGTTTGTTGGTGTGAACGAGGATGAGGAACAAATTCAGTATTGTCAGATGCTTTGCACCTGTTGAGGTAAAACCCAGCTCTAACTCTGGTTCTCTGTCTCATGAAGATTAGTTTACTGGTTCATTTTCAGACTAATCAGAGTCTCATGTCCAGTATATCAAACATTAGACAGATGCAGGTGCTTTCTCAATTTATTTTCTTACTTGTTTTAGTTCCCAGACTTGACTTGTTTTTTTCTGTTACCTGCTCTTCATATGATATTTTTATCTACTGGGAAAGTTAATTAAACAACAAAGGAAATCCAAACTTGCAAAATGAAATACTGTATCATCAAATCACAGGGACAGTTTGGTGTCGTTGTGCCGTCATTTCCATACCTCTGCGAGGTCGTACAGCGGCTCGATGACGTCTCTCTCCGTGGTGAGCTCGAACAGGATGAGCTCCTGAGCGAGCCTGTCCTGCGTCTCGCCGCAGAGCTTCAGCATTTTCCTGCAACAGTCGACAGGAGCAGAAAACATCAGGGAGCAGTCGGGGGAATTTTTTCAAACAAAGAGCGTCTCTGAGGCTGTCACTGCCACAGCCAAAATACAATGTTTATATATTTATGCAGTTTCTCGAAATAAAATCTAATAAACAATAGTGATGGTTATACATGTAGTGTGTGAATTAATGCAGCAAGGTGATGTAATGCAGAGTAATTCACTGCAGTGGTGGGTATAAACACATCCATGAATATAGCTCGACATCAACATGTGCAAATAAAACATCTCAGTTATCTGAAATAGAAAACAAACAGATGATTCTACCTGCAGACAAATTCATTCCACGCTTTTTATTCTCATCCAGGTGTCAACCAGACTGGAACAATAGACTTTTAAACTGACTGTAGCCCAACGAGCTCAACAGTCCACATTTGGAAGTGCAAGATACTGAACCCCAAATTGCCCCCAATATATCATCAGTGGAAACACTTTATGTGTAGAGAAAAGCACTGTATGAATGGGTGAATGTGGTTTCCATTGTAAAGTAGTGTGAGTGTTAAGACTAGAAAATGATATATAAGTGCAGTCCATTTACCATTTAAACACACTGCAACTTAGAGCCACAACATCCAGGTTCTGTTCCAGCACTAAAGTCCAGCTACAGTATCTGAGAGAGAGAGAGAGTGTGTGTGTGTGTGTGTGTGTGTGTGTGTGTGTGTGTGTGTGTGTGTGTGTGTGTGTGTGTGTGTTGCTCACCCTAGTAGAGACTCGTCTCCGAGCACTGCCGCCCCGTCCACCATACATTGTGCTAGTGTTGTGAGAGGAAGCTTTTTCTGCACAGAAACAAACACAGTCGATGAATCAGCCGTCGTCGGCTCAACGTGTCAATCAACACTGGATAAACTGTAATTAAACAAATTAAATGAATCACACACAAACAGTAAAACACACTTAAACACAGGGAACATTTGAGAACAGAGCAGGAAGACAAAGGCAAACAGAGTCCTGAAGCACCTGAGGGAAAAGTCCATTCTCAATCAGATACTTTGTAATTAACCTGCTTTTATCATCACATTTCATGGAATGAATCCAAAAACTCACTTCCTGTTCTCACTTCTCCTCCTCCAGCTTCATCTGCTCCTACTTCATTTACACATTTCCTAGCTTTCCCACAATGACTTTAGTCAATCTTTAAGGGACACAGAGCAGTGTTAATGTAAACGTCTTATGATACCTTGAGGCTGGAACATGACGCTTGGGATTGAATGTGCACGAGGAACAATCAGACATGTTCACATGGCTGAATCTTACATATTTATAAATGTATGAACATATATACAGTATTTTTTTTTTTTCTGTTTCGAGCCAGCTGCGAACCGGAGACACTGCATCTTCTTCAGAGTCGAAACACTAATGGTTGAAACGTTACTTTTTGCACCTGATCATTAAATTGCTAAAGTGAATTGTGTGCTTCAGTATTTTATTTGGGATCAGTTGTTGAACACCAACCTTGTTAGTGACTTCTTTTAACCTCAAACAAACCTCACTTACCAATTTTAAAAGAAAACCTAAAACTGTCTTTTCAAACTCGTCTTTATGTAGAAACCTTTACTGTATTTGATCACATTCACACTGTTGTTACTATTCATTTATTTATTTATTTATTTATTTACAGTTAATTTTATGTCTTTTATTTATTGTCCCCTCTTTTTTCACAGTTTTAATGATGCTATTTTTTATTTATATATTGTATTGTAACTTTTTGATTAAATGTCCTGTATAATAAAGTTTTATTCTTATTCTTCTTATTATTAGTAGTATCGTTATTAATAATCTTATTATTAAAGTGTGTTTGGGTTGTGACTCTGTGATGCTTCTCACCGAGGGCGACCTGACAGACTTCTTGTCAACGTCCACTCCCTGCTGGCCCTGCAGACAAGCAGTCAACTTCTTGTGTGTGCTGTGGGAAACCTGCTTGACCAGCTCCAGACGTTTCTCCACCTAAAACACAGAAAGAAAGAAAGAAAGAAAGAAAGAAAGAAAGAAAGAAAGAAAAGACAGAGAATAAGCCTCAATAAGAAATTGATAAGACACACACATATACATTGAAACAGACTCCTAATGCACAGGTTATGTCACTTTCCCTGCTGGCAGTCAGTGTCATGCACATTCAGGCACCTAAAGCCTGAAGCTGGAACAGAGTTTAATTAAAAAAGGTGAAGGCTGCAGGCGTCTGTCAGAGCTGTTTGTCTCTAAAAACGCTGATATATAAACAAGGTCGTTCTCAGCCGGTGAGACCATTACCTGTCTCTCATTTGATTATTAAACCAACTCAGTTGAACTGATGTCGCTGCCACTGAGGGCGTCATTAATCAGGCCAATTAACAGCGCTGCAGCCCGAGTCAATCAGCGGGGACATTCAGCCCTTTGTCTCACAAAGAAGTTCAATTTCAGCGCTCATTAACGTTGCCTGAAGGCAGTTCAGAAAGCCATCTGAAAAAGTCATGCACACTGAATACTTTGCACCAATAATGATATTTCTCTGTAACGCAGAGAGAAACACACACATTAGATGAAGGTTCATTAGTACCTGTAACAGGTCTTCACTTAATACTTCTGTTTTTTCAGCCCTGTGAAGAGAAGAGAGAAGACGCCTGTTAGTGCAGGAGGGGAAACTGCTACAGTACATAATTTATTACAGTGGGAACCGGGCAGGATACACACACAGTACTCAGTCAGTGTAATTACATAACTTGCTGGTTTTCTGTGCACATGATAAATAATATAGCGGTTGCAGCCTGGAGCTAATCATAAAACAAGAAGGTTCTTTTTTTTCTTAGGGCTCAAGCTGGGAAAGCTTAACGACAAATTCTCAAGGTGGAAATCTGACATTAAAGAGCCTGAAGACCCCTCAGGAGGGTTTGGTGTAGAAATCAATCTCAGGACAAAACATCACCATCCAGTGAAAACCATGCACCTGGCACATTTGGAGAGATTTAACTTCCACGTCCTTTGTTTATGGGTTGAGAAAATCCGTTGGATGATCCGAAATCTGCACTGTCACACAGCTCATTCACACAGTTAATACATAATTCACACAGGGCTGGACAGTCAACACTATACAGTATCTTACTGGTCTCAAAATATAATACAGTTTAAATCGATGAGAACCAGAATATGATGCTGGGGAAGTGTGCAGTTTATCAACTGATAATAACGGCCAGATAATGTGAGTAGTTGCTTAATTTTAATGAATTGGATGAAAGTATGAGAGAGCCTGTTAATTAATTTCTATATAATGTATTAAAAACAAGTATGATGAAGAGTCACACTAGCAGCTCTGTGAAGTTGTATTCAGACACAGCGGTGCTTTGAGTCAGCATGAAAAAGTTTCATTTAATACCACAAACATAAACCTCATGGTGGCGCTGTCATCCAGAATTCAACCTCTGGGGAACATGAATGAAAAAAAAAAATCCATGCAGTAGTTTCTGAAATATTTCAATCTGGACCAATCTAACAAAGCTAACGTCGCTATTCCTTTGTTGGGGACTATTTTCAGCGGTGGATGAAGACACATTTGGTGTTTTTGGAAACAATGGAGGTCTATGGCACAGAGGGATAGGATATATCAGACTCTGGATACACACATTGTACTTGTTAGAAGGATCCATTTTTTCCTGGTTTTGGTCTTTTTAATGGAATTTGTTGATGATAAGAAAAATATACAGCAACACCAGACGTATCCATTAATTTATGATGAATGACTGTATTTTGATAATATCATGTACAATCCAGCATTTGAAGAGACATCTTTGTTACAGCTGCTCACTTCCTTCAGGCCTTTTTCAGGAGAAAACAACAACATAGATATTGACCACGAGTCACATCCAGTCCTTGAGGCCGGCGTGCAGAGTGTGAGGTGTTAAAGCGACATTGATTGACTCCGTCACTGCCTTCAGCATAGATGGAGACTGACAGGTTGACCTAAATCAATCTGGATATTACAACATGTGAGGCTGCGAGCAGCTAAAGGTTACTAATAAAGTACAGGATGTCGTTGGTCTTTAGAGAAAATTACAGCAACACTGAGATCTGATGTGCAGCAGAAAATCAAGCCGCAAGAAAAGGAGGAGGAACGCCAGCGTGTGGAGCACCATTACTGTGGATTGTTTCTGCTAACAAAGACACAGAACAACAGGTTAAAGAATTAGTGCCTGTAAATGTTATAAATGAAGCAAAAAACAGAACCAACAACAACTAAATCAGAAAGATGAAGCTGCAGTTGAGGCTTCTCTCACTGACAGACACTGAACTGCTGGATGCTTTTCTCTGTTTGCTCTGATCCAGCTCCACACACATTGATTATACATCAAGCTGCACCCTGGATTGCTTTCCCTAAAAGCATCTTAGCATTAAGATTCTCTTTTATTGCAATATTATCCTCACAGTTGAAATATGTAAGTGAGCTCTGGTTTCATACAAGACTCTGCAGCTGAAGACACAGAAACAACAACAAAACCTGAAGATGTATCAGAAGATTAAATGGTTTATTTGTCACATGTACAAGCTACATGTGTAGAGAAATATGCAATGTGCAGGGCAGTGCAAAAGATTCACTGAAGAGTGAAGACACGTTTTCATTTTCAGCAACTAAATTAGAGATAAATTCCCTGAAAACAGCAAAACCTCCCTGTACAGAGATTTAGACCCTGCTCACACCCTGCAACAACTGACAACAACACAGAACACTCCCTGTATTTTGATCGCATTTGTCTGTGCACATAGAAAACTGCACTGATCGTTCTCATTCTAATTGACCATGAGGAAAATCTCTATTGTCAACAGCCGTAAAAACAGAAGAACTGATAAATAGATGAATGTGAATGACCTGAGGTTAACCTCCTCGGTCCTGGAGGTACAAACCTCTGGTTTAACAGGTAGAAGAAGTCATAAAATAGAAGGGTTTCAGTAAAATGTTCTGTTTACAGTGTTTGTGCTTAAAAAGCGAAAAACCTTCTTTTTAATCTTCTAAAAAGGGAGCAAAGCATCAGGAAAAATACAGGTTTATAAGCTGTAAATAATGGTTTTATTAATGGTTAATAAACCATACTGATGCGTCACTTATTAGTCAGTTATTATCCCCCTGAATTCTTTAGAAAACTTCTCCAATTGACTGTTTTGAAAATATGCTGCAAAGCATTTGGGCAACTGCAACACTGTATTTTACAGATCCATAATTTCCCAACAATTTCCTGGGGATAATTTAGATCTAATTATAGGTAAAATATTGACAGTGGTTAATTGGATCCAATTAATGAAATGCTAGTGTAATCTAGAGTCTTGTGCTGAAAGTTGTGACTAATTTCATTATCAATTAATCTCATAATTATTTGTTCAGTTAATCGATAGATCATTACTGTCATCGTTTTTTAATCTATATTCAATGTCCTACATTTTTACGGAGACAACTAAATTAAGTATTTTGTTCTAATACATTTAATGGTACAAGTGTCTTCTTCAATTTAAGGCATTAACCGTGGATCTGTGATGTTTACATGAGACGTTATTACAACACAAAGAGGTCAATGTAGCCAATATAAACCCTTTATAAAGGCTGCCTTATTATAAAGTGGCACCAAACAGAAATTAAATTAAAACACGTTTTTTAGGAGAAAAGCTGCAAGTACAGATGCAAAAAACCATATTATCAACAATATATTAACTATAGTCTGAGAACATAAGCTTATTCATGCATATGTTTAAAGATACAAGCAAGCTCAAGAGATCACAACATCTAGCAGCTCTGTCCTTTCTAACCAGTCCAGTCTGCCTCACCTCACTTCCTGCACAGCTCAGACAAACTCATCCCCTCTGATTCCATCCTTACACAAACACACTGTACTATAATTCAGCCCAAATAAAAAAAAATTAAAAACAGCGTTGACAGGCGTCCTGCGCCGTGGATGTGTGGACTTACACAGCCGTGCTGTTCCTGCGTGAGGCTCGAGTCCTGCTGATCTGCAGCTTTCTCTTCCACATCCCCCCTGCCTACAGGAGGGAAACCACCTGTTTTCAGGCAGCGGCAGAGCGACAATCATGAGCCAAAAAAAGGGGGGGGTGGGGGGGGGGGAGTGGAGTGACAGAGGGAGGAGAAAGAAGGGAAGGGGAGGGCAGCCGGAAGAATGAGACCTGATGATCTGGTCCTTTCTCTCTTTCTATCATCACCTGCCAATCTCTCCCTGAACCAACAATCAACAGGTTCCTCTGCAGAATTTATAAACTGACTGTATGTTTATGACTGCACACACACACACACACACACACACACACACACACACACACACACACACACACACACACACACACACACACACTGCAATAAGGAAAATTATATGAAACACATATAAGACAGCAGTCTGATCCTGGCTTTTTAAACCCTGTAACTCCTTTTTCTCACCTCACAGACACACTCACACCTTTTCTCTCCTGGCTTGGCTGGATGATTATTGATCCGGCTGAAATGAAACAGCTGGACGGAGGAGGAAAAAAAAAAAGGGGGAAAAAAAAGAAAAAAGGAAAAAGCTCTTTTCTTTCATTCTTCCATCTCCTCGGCTGAAGTGTGTTCCTCGCGAGCCTCAGCATGCAGCTCTCTGACTGGATCTCTTGTTCTTTTCTACTCAATCCAGCTCTTAGCTAATGCAGCTGTTTGAGCGAGTGGTTGCTTCAAAGGAATACTCCACCAAAAAATCTATTTTTTTGAGCATCAAAAACCACCTGTTGGCTCGGGAGGTGGCTGTAAAAAGTTTGTAGTTTGATCATTTACAGATGAGGACAGCTGGATTCATTTTATATGATCTTTTGTACCAAATAGTCACATAAATTACATATTTCAGCCTTTCAACACATCATTGCACAACAATTTATAGTTTTACTGCAACTATCAACTCAAATTATAGATCTACGCATACGACTATACTAGTGCGTACCAGTGCTAAAAGTCGTCAGATTCAGAAAGCACATACTACATGTTCTGCATTAGCGGATCTGAAAATGTTTTACGGGATCACTCAGACCCCCTGCAAGCACAATTACATGAGACACACAAACAAAATGTTACAGCTGCCTGTTGCATGTGGTTTGGTATTTGCTGTTTGTCTGTAACTCACTGCTGCAGCCTCCTTCGACCAGGACACTCTAAAACTAGAATCACCACCTCATGGCTGTATGCCTCCACCAACCAGCCAAGTTGCAGGAAATATGGTCACAATCTCCACTTCCTGAGTGTTTTTACAGAGCTTTATGATGTCACAGTGAAGCTGACCTTTGACCTTTTGGATATAAAATGTTATCACTTCATCATTGTATCCCATAAAACATGTTTAATTGCATCATAATTAGTGTTTGAATTTGTGAGTTATGGCCAAAAACATGTTTTGTGAGGTCACAGTGACCTTGAACTTTGACCTTTGACCATCAAATTCTTATCAGTTCATCCTTGAGTCCAAATGGACATTCCCTCCACATGTTCCTTAGATGTTGCGTTCACAAGGCCAAAACCATGTTTTGTGAGGTCACCTAACCTTGCCCTTTGACCCCCAAAATCTAATCAGATCATCCTTTAGCTGAAATGAATGTTTGTGCCAAATGTGAAAAAGTTCCCATAGGATGTTACTGATATATCGCGTTCAGGAGAATGGGACGGACGGACAGATGGACAACCCGAAAACATAATGCCTGACTGTCGCCGTTTTCCTGTTTAAACGCAGAAAAGTTTAAATTTAAAAAAACTATAAGACCACCACAAACCAAACAAAACAAAACAATATTTGACCACAATCAAACTGAGAAGTGCAGTAACACAGAGTTTATAGGAGGTTGTGAGTGGTAACTGTGACCACATGTTGCTGCAACAAACTTTTCAGAGCCACTTGTCACAGCCAACAGACAGTGAGTGTCACACTTCAGGTGAAGAGAGCGTGCTAGCTGCAGTGCTGTATATCTTCATTAGATTGGTAGAAGGGGATTTAATCACATCCAGATCTGTTTGTGACTGTATCCACTGTGTGGCTTTAGCTGCAGCACAATGACAGTGTTTCTGTTAGCTCAGCCACAGTGGCTCTGTCTCTTCATATTGACTTAACCTAATTTCTATCAGACACACTGTATACAAATCCAGGACTTTTCCTGAAGGTTTGAAGCTGAGTAAATCACTGACAGTCCCGCCACTGCTGCTGCTGCTGCTGCTCTCTCTGGATTCATTTCCTCTCTGACAACAAGTCGCTGCAACGCAAGATTTACTGGCTCAGTGAATGTAACTACGGGATAATGATCCTCATGCAAACACACACACATAAACACACACTAATGAGGAGGTTAGCAATTAGTCAACACACCTGGAAGAGTCTGGTGCTGCTCTTTCACACACTCAGGCAAACACAAGTAATCCAAACATGCTCACAATGCAAATTGTGTTTCCTCTGTGACAGTTTATATTGTACACACACACACACACACACACACACCTCATCTCTTTTCATGCTATGATAAATACGAAGCTTAACACAAGCAAAACAAACTGCTGTCAGCTGCTGCAGTTAGACGCTGCTTTTCTTGACCTCGCAGGCTTGTATGTATTAAATCTGCAAAGGTACCTGCATAACAGAACACAATAACATTTACATATTATTCAAATGGCTCAAGTTTGAACTGTCATGTCCTCAATTACCAGCAGGAGGCAAGATTCGATAATACTTTGACCACATGTCTCCCTGAGGGAAATGCATGTATTATTAATGTGTTATTAACTGTATATCAAAGCTATAGCTGCAGCATAATGTACCTGCAGAATGAGTGACTGGTCTGTGGAAGTAGCAGGACAATGTGTACTCAATGTCTATCACAGGTAAAGCTAAATATATATATATATATATATATTCACAGCACACAGTATTCTAATGTCTCCCAGACTCTCTGCAGATATTTCTGTTTAAAAAGTAGATACAGAAAAACAGATGCTCAGATTTCATGATGATGTAAAAATAGATGTTTTGAATGATAATACAAGCAGCAAGTCAGTTTTACACGCAGTCAACTGGAGACACAGGGATCCTTGAGATGCTCTAGAAGATGAAAAACTGTCTGAGAGCGTATTAAAGGTTTACTACACTTGGCTCTCTGTATGGACACCAGAAGTAAACACTAGTCTTATCTCATATAATGCAGCGACAAACAGATGCAAAGAAAATGTTCGTTGTTTAGCCAGAAATTAGTCAAACAAGTCATTAAGAGGAAATTTGCACTGTACAAATTAAGATGATTTAAGAAAGATTATTTTCCATAAAAATTCTTCAAAACTGAAGATCACAGATTGTTATGGTTGTTTATCTTTCCTGACTCTCAACAGCCTGGTAAAGAAAGCAAAGGACGTGAATATGAAAATGAAAATGAAAATGTGTAATGCAGCACTATGATTCTTTCTGTCTGTCTTGTGAGCAGATATGGGCTGGACATAGTTGTATGCATGACAGAATAATAGAAAAATTAATTATTCATATCATGCAGTATAATACAGTCCCATCAACACATAGAATTAATAATGTTGCATATAAAAAGGCTTCATAATATCCTTCATGTAAAGGCTGAAAGGAGCACAGACAGTGTACCATAGTTTCGATGTTCCTTATTGTATGTATTACATGTTCTTAAATCTAAAACCTTTCCTTTCCTATATGTTACAGCAATGTTTTCCTGCTCTTATTTTGATGTTATTGTTATTATTGCTGTTAATTGTATTATAAATATTTTGAATCTATTAGTTTCTCATCATTTTTATGTAGTCACATTATTTTCTTTATTTTGTATTTCTATAATTTTGTGATATTTCAACATACTTAGGTGGAGGTTTTAAATAAGCCCCCTGAGCTTTTTGCCTCTCCCTGCACTATATGCTATTTGTTTTCTTTGTCATTTTTCAAACTAAAAAAAACTAATGTCATATTCATACTTTATAAAGTGTTATGAAGCTTTTATCTTCTCTTTTAGGTGGAATCTTTGAACCAACTTGTCCCTGATATTAGGTCGAGATATCTTTCCATTTCCCTGAGCATGAGGTCACTTCTGATGATATCTAAACTTAATCTTATAATGTTATTACACTGCTGAGCCAGATTTCTATATTGTGTCACAAGAAACACAGGCGTATTAGACCTCCTAGTTTTTCTTGATAGCATTTTTTATCAAAAACTTTCTTTATTGTCCTGAACATAGTGATGGGGTTGAATTTAACCACATATACTGTATTGATTTAAACTATAAATATCTACAACTAAAGGCTTTTAACATTAGTTTTTTTCTCTGACAAAGTGCCATTGTTGAGAAAACATGCTGCATATGCTGCTAACATTTCCTCGTGTTTGGCGCTGCCTCTGTTTATCTGCACATGTGAGGAGAGGAGAAGGTCAGCTGTTAATGTTGTGCTGACGTTTCCACTCGGGGGATTAGGTCCTCATAACGCAGCATGACGTGGGGGTCGCAGCTGAGGAAGGGAGAGGCTGAAAAACACATATTTTTGAAAAAGATAAAAATCTAAAGGGAGAAAAGCAAAAAAAAAAAAAAACTTCCCACAGGGTGGACGAAAAAACGACAGTTAAATGTTACGTATGGTCACCTTTGCCTCAGAGAAGATGGATGAAAGGAGAAAGAGCCAAGCTCAGCCTGGTCCAGAATATTATTTGAAGATGTTGTATCTTTCTCTTCATCTGAGCCTCACTCCTGACTCACTGTGACTCGCCCTCGTCTCCTCTCTCTGCAGCTTTTTGTTAATTGTTTGACACATCAAGGGCGTTACAGCATCCAGAATCAAAGCCTCAGCAGCACAGCCGCTACTTTACTGCAGCATCAGCTTCTGTCGTCACACCCGGGATTCCCACTGGCACAGAGAGAAGAGAGAGAGGAAGCGAGGCGGAGGGAGGCAGTGATGGTGGTGTATAGTGGTGGTGGTGGTGGTGGTGGTGGCGGTGAAGAATACAGAAGCAGTCGGAGATAATAGATGTGTAAAAGGGGTTTTACACTGATAAATCTTTTGAGACGTTTTGGAAAGGGCACTGGAGCAAGTACAGATTGTTCTCTCGTAAAATGACTCAACCCTCTGTGTTTTTTCCCCTCTTTCTCTGGTCCAGGACTTCTTTTGGCAGAAGACCAGACACCTTTAAATTTTCATGTCCCGCAATTAAAAAGGCAAAAAAGTTCAAAGGCGTCTTCCTCAGTCCGAACAGATGCACCAACACTGTGAGGGACTGGGAGTGATCCCTGAGCGCTGTAGACTTTCATAGCTGTTGAATATTTATCTGGTAACTGATGTGCACTGGCTTAATAAAGATATACACTCACTGACACTCACATTGTACAAATGTACAATCTGCCACGAATTCTACCTGTATGAAGTTGATATATTTTCAGTTTTTTTGTTGACGTTGTCAGAAAGATGACAATTCTACTTCAAGTTCTACTTCGAGGTTGCAGTGAATATATGGTGTGAAAAAATGTATAATGTCAGTTTAGTCATGATGCAAATTTAACGTAACCCACCTCGACCTTCTATCATATATGCATATTTATCTAATGAACCTGATGAGTATATTTATGTTTTCTGGCTTCACAGAGAAGTAACTGATTATTAGCATTGTTATGGGAGGGTAGTTATTGTGAGGTTGACTTTTTATAGAGGAACTGCTGCTACATGGAGTAGGACATAAGCTTAGTTAACCTCTGTTTTAACTCATTTTCAGGTCTGATATTTCAGGGAAGTAACCACACACTAATGTGCATATATGGTACAAAATAATCTTGTAGGGGTAAAGGCAATATATGTGAATTCATGCCAAAATATCTGCTATCATAAAACATTTAGCAAATGCCTGTATTTTATCAACCTGGAACTGGTTACTGGGATCCAACCTTAGGGATAAAACGAACATACTACAGCACTTAAAGACCCTACATGTAGTATCTATATCTTGTAGTATAATTTCCCGACGCTACACTCTACAAATTGTGCACATCGGGGCTTTAAATGCCCTGTTTCACAATGAGCTATTTACTGTAGCTGTGTTCTTATTCAGGGAAAGAAGTGCAAAGAACTTCTGACGTCAGCCCTCATGAATCATTTGTGGCCTTGAAATAAAAATGAATAAAAGAGTATGGGGCTCTGGTCAGAACAGAAAAGGACAGTGGAATAAGTTATGATGTAGGTATGACAAAATCCGAGAGAGTGATTCACCTCATCTGTATGAAACAATTTTGATTATAACCTTAACCCTGTATGGGTAGTTTTGACCTTGGTAAATGTCCTTCACTAGTTTTGTGCCAGTTGAACACAGAGGCAACAGCACATATCTGAGCAGGTCAGCCTCTGGTAATTCTAATGTCTATATTCCAGCCCTCCTCTATTAAGCTAGCTGGGGGTTGTAACAGCATTTATATTGTGATGATACATTGTTTTCATTACTTTATTGAACCATTTTAAGGCTTTAATTACATCAAATCTGCATCATATTAAAATCTATTCCCTCTAGGTGTTACTGAAGCTGAGCTACATAATGAAATAATGAGGGATGAATAGATAACATTACATGACAATTACAAACTGATAAAACTACAATCAAACAATAGAAATGGCTCTAAAACCGGCTATAGTTTTACAGTAGTGGTTTGCTCATTCAAAAGTGTGTGGACGCACCACAGCAGCTCCTGTCACCTTTAGTCAGCCCAACACTGGATGTGTTTTCTCTGCTGAGTGAAACTTGCCCAGCAAACCAACCAGCTTCATCACTGCTGCTGCTGTTTTACCAGGAAGAACAATCCCAGTGGTGAATGATGAACCTCAGCAGAGACATGAGAGCTCAGTGCTGCACAGAGGAGGAGATTAGATCACAGTCAGAGGCTTCACGAGTGGTGGTGGCGGTGGTGGCGGTGGTGGCAGGAGGTAGATGTGATACCATCACACCAAATCATACTCTGTATATTATACATTTTTATATTAATGGATATTATTTCTGACACGATGGATCAAATGTTTGGATGAGCAGGTTCCCAGTTTGCATTGACAGCAAGGATATATATATGAGTATGAATACGAGTATACAAGTTTCACACTATTCTGCTGACAGTTGGTGGCGGTAATGCGGCGAGAAACACAACAATGTACCAAGAAGAAGAGGAAAATTGATGTCACGAACATGGACGTAAACAACAAAAATGTTTTATGAGGAACATGTTTGTTAGGCCTCGAGGATTCACACTCTGTGTTTTGGAGTGAATGTGAAGAGCATTGATACATGTATTTTCTTGGTGAATACAATGTGCTAACCTATTAGCAAAAGCTACGATCAGTGCTGGTAGCAAAACAATATTGCTAAAGGAGACCTCCCTTCCCTGAGTGATATAAACATGAGTTTCTACAAGAGCAGCCATAAAAGAAGTTTTCCTAAAAAAAAATGATTTTTTTTCAACATTTTCAGGCCTAGAGAGCTCTGAACAATATCTAAAACATGTCTACACAATGTCAGAAGGCTTGTTCATACAAACTACCTTTGAAAACTACTTCTACAATGTCTGCTACGATGACCAACTCTCACAACATACATGTATTTACACTTTTTTTGTCCAATATTTTTCTTTTTTAGTCATTTATTTGGAGAAATTCACTAGACACAGAATAAAATCCTCAGAAATAAAGAATTATTGAACTGTCTGAGCCTCTGAGATGTCACAGTTTTTACTCCACCTGCACTGCCAGACACATGAGCTCCACTCAATACAACAGCCATCATGTGTGGTTGGTTGCTTCTGGACAAACAGCAGGAGGTGACAGGCCTGAGAAAGCTTGGATGTATTTATTCTATGTCTGCAGACTGGTCATTTAACCCAGACTGGAGAAAGGAGTGATGTATCTCGTAATAGCCACCAGGCTATAACGCACTTTGACTCTATTATGCAATATGTGTATATGACTTACACCCCATTCAGACCGGATTTATTTCTGTAGGAGAGGTGGTGTGATTTTAATATTACCTGCCCCGGTCAGTGATTTTAATCCAGAGCACTTATGTGGGTCATTCTTCACCCTCCCTCTATCCACAGGAATAATCACAGCCAGGGTGGGAGACGGGGTTGTTACAGCTGAAATGAGCCACTGTTTTTCAGCGAACTGGCTGCTGCTCCTGTAATTTACATCCTTGTATCTTAAAAGAAGAAAGGAAGGAAGAGCAGCTTGTCCTTAAACCTTTGAAATGTGACTTTCTGTGTGAAAACACAAATGTTTTTGCTAATCTGATGGATGGAAACACCAATATATTGGCCAATCTGAGGACAAATATGACGAGAGGATGAGGAGATCAAGACCAAGAAAAGCTCATCCAATGGGCTGTTGTAATGTTGCCTACGGGTTTTCTCTTTTGAGCCCCGCTTTTAGCCTGTATTTGTTTACATTTGGCATTACACACACATTGGCCATTCATGTTATTTGTTTAGATTGAAAAAAAAAGAATGAATTTAGGCAGAAATAGATGTATGACGAGGAAAATCCCCCCCAGGAGAAATGTTCCAGGTGAAGTCAGATTACTCAGCATGCTTCTCTCTAATACTAACTTGAGGTGGAGGGGGTGGGGGTGGGAGGTTGCTATGGCAGCAGGTGTTGCAGTGACGAAGTGGATAGATGGATCAAACGTCGGAGTGGAGACGGCGTGTGAAGATGAATAATGAAGCGGCAGAGTAAAGTGGAGTCATTCCTCTAACAGGAGCCTGAGGTGCAGCGCTGGTGGCCGAGCTTTCATTTGTCACAACAGCCGAGAGGAGATCTGTATCTTCACACACACACACACACACATACACAACCACTTGTGCTCACATCATCTTCTTTTGGCTTCAAGGTCATCTGCTCCACCTCAGTGACTGTGGAGTGGGGGTGGAATAAGAAATAATCATGAAGCCTGAAAACAAGATCCTGATGAACTGAAACCCAGTGTTGGAATGTAACTAAGTACATTTACTGATGTTCTTTACTTGATTATTATCTCCACTACATTTCATTTGGAAGTAAAATAAATGTCAGTTAAATGAATATTTACAGATCTATAATGTATGGCAGGTCAAAGTCATTAATTTTTGTCTTTCTAGGAAACTCCGATGGATGCTGACGTCCATTTACACTTCATAATTAGAACCAAATTGCAAAACTCTTTCTTTGCAAAGTCTGATAATTAACAGCTAAAAAACAGCTAATTTCTTGGAAATTATGAAGGAGGTTTTCAGGAAATGAGCTGATAAATACAGGAGCTGTAAAATAAAAAGTTACCAAGATATTTGTATAAAAAAAATCTATTAATCGTGAGTCATTGTTCATGCAAAAACATGTAATGCTTCCAGCTAAAGGTGAGGATTTGCTGCTTTTTCCTTGTTGTATCATTGTCATTATTATCATTATTATTATTATCAGTAGTAGTAGTAAAGCATTATGAAGCATTATGAAGGTGTCATTTTGGGTAATTGTGATGGTCATTTCTCAATATTTTCAGAAGTTTTACAAACCAAACAATCAATCAATAAATCGAGAAAGTAATCTGCAGATTAATCCATTAAAAAAGCCTTATATAATAATAATTAACAATCTGCTCCACCTCAACCTAATACAACAGTAAAATGCTGCTTACACATAAATGCATCAATGAAAATAGTCCAATAATATAATGTATAACAGCATAACAGTCACAGTGAGTCAGTGCAGGACTTGTACTTCTACAGTGTTGTATTAGGACTTCTACTTGAGTCTGAACCTGAACTCTTCCTCCATCACTGGGAAAATGTAAATCTGTGCAAACGAATGTGTGCACGTCTGTGTGCAGATGAATAATAAAGTCCTTGTTGTTTATCTCTTTGCAGAAGAAAGAAATTAAACAATCTTTTCCGACCATATTTTATTTATAGGTTGTTCTATTTTCAGCTGTTTGATCAGCAGTGAATATGAAACACCGTTCACAGGACAGATGTTTCACACTGATACTCCTCAGAGTACAGAGACTCTCTGAGTGTTAAACATGCTGAACGTGATCCTCTCTCTGTCTGCTGGGCTCTAACTTTCAACAAACACCGAGCTGCACAGAAAAACAAACGTCAGTCAGACAACAACTAAATTGTTGGTGGGACTGAACAAAAAAAATCATTTCAGCACCAACATCATCCAGTGCAACAGACACAGGGCACAGTATTTTAAATAAAAACAGGCCCAGCATGGTGCACTAGTTATATGAAGCGTTTCACAGCTTGACAGAAAACTGCAACTGCTAAGCTAAATGCTAAACTAAGCTAATCGCCTCCTGGCTCCGGTTCTGTGCTTAACGCAGCCTCTAATCTCAAAGCAAGTTTTAAGCACATTTCCCAAAATCCAACTGAAATCACAAGTTATCCTTTTTTCATGGGCAAAAATTGTGTCAAAGTAATTTTTTCACATTTATTGCTTATGTTTTTTCATAACTGAAAAAGGGTCTTTGAGATAAATCACAAATACTCCTTTAGCCTCCGAGGCCTCTTGCAGCATGAAAGCTGAAGACCGACAGCTTTCTGTTAGAGTCATACTGAAGAATAACAACACTGCTCAGCATCTAAACCGACCACTTTTTACATTTGCAAATTTAAGCTGTTCAATGTGCTACATCTTATTACCTATCTTTGTTTGGTGGCTCACTCAACAGGCAAAGGTGCAACACATGGAGACATTAGCCAGAAAGCTAATAAGCGTTGTGATTCAAGAGATGAGTCTTTTTTGTGCTGCGCTCTGGCTGTTTGCCAGTGTCACCATCAGCCGATGACAGAACAGTCATCACAAATTATTTGATTGGCTATTTGCAAAGAGTGTCTGTCAACACAGACACAGGACAAGAGTATTCTCACTCATCAAACTAGAAATTTGTCCTTTTTGAATGTGAATTTTTGCAAAAAAAAAATCTGATTTTTGAATGAATTGAGCCATTAGTGGTTAATATTTCCATGTGTGCTGTAAAAACTTTCAGGATTTATTTAATTTAATTCAATATTAGTGTTAGACTCAGTTTGAAAAATCTGTTGTTAACCCAAAAGAAAATCTTCCATTCAAACACTTAGACACATATTCAGCTTTGTGCCATTTACAACAGACCACCTTGAGTGTGATGTCAGTGCAGAGCACATGCTGCATAGTAAACAGCCACAACACAACACAGCACAACATAACAAAACACAACCCGGGGCTAATGCCGCTCCACACAGCACAACAAATCAAAATGCTGCTCACAGCCAAAAGCTTCGAGCGTCCAAGTCCAGGTCCAGCTCTCCAGAGAGTTTCCTTTTTTTTTTCTCTCAAGGAGCACTAAATCCCACCAGCTTTTCTCAGCTCAATACAATGAAATGGCCTGACTCATTCCAGATTCACCCGGACTACCTCGGCCCTCTTGGCCCTCACGAGTGACAAGGCAACAAAACAGAGCAAAGCGGAGAAAAATAAAATTCAACCGTAGGAGGTCGTGAGCCTCTTTAAAGTCTCCAGAGATTCACTTTTCACCTCCGGGGACTAAATGTTGTCGCCTGAAAATAGCTCAGAACATTTCTTAGGAGGTGGAAATGGCTGTTTGGAATATTTGTGACAGGAAAAAAAGCTGTGTTTTAGAGCTGAAGAGCAGCAAACCTTTTCTATACAGTAGGAAGATGGATTAATGTATCTTGTGTATTATAATCCAACAATCACCCTGACTTCATGCAGCAATGAAGGCGTGTGAAAGTCAGACAGGAAGCAGGAATTGATCTTCTATCCAAAGGTCTTTACTGTTGTGAGGTCATGACGGGACACAGGAAATAGAAAATGATATTATTTCTATCTAATTGATATTATCAATACAATAACCTTAATTACTAACCTTACTCGAAAGGATTATATTTGTATTGACAGACACCTCATACTTTGTGATGGATATCTTATTAGCATCTTTACTACAAAGAGCACTGTCCTTTGTCTTTGCCTGATACTCAGTTCTGTCTCTTTATCAGAGAATATTCTCAATACTGTAAATAAAAACATGCACTATTTTGTCTGTTTTTATTACCTGAAAAATATCCTGATAAGTACCTGCAGTCTTCAGGCTACACACAGCCCCATAAACCTGACAGACAAAACCCAAGGCAAACACATTCTGGACAAACTCAGACCTGCTCATAAAACATATTGCTGTGAGTGAACTTTGACAACTTGAGAGTGACTTGGATGAGCGAATCAACATTCTTATCAACTCAGGTCATTTCTCATGGGGATTCCAGCAGCAGAGGAGACTTTTTAAAGAGAGTAAATTTAACTAAAACTGTAACACTGGGGGAATAAAAACAAGATTTTGAAAAGGGTGGAAGCTCCACACTTGGTTGTAAATTAGCCATGAGAAGCCAGCTGCTCTCATGAAAAAGAAACTACCGGGAACTACCTGACAAGGGTCTAGGTTTGGTTTCAGAAGTTTAGGACAGAGCAGATTCCTCCTGATACTTTCTGATAGATAATGTTGTATTTGCATCATCATTACAAACAGCACTATGCTTCACCGTCTCATCTTTGACTCATGTTAAATTCAAGTGTTTTTTAGGATCAGAGTAAAAATACAAGATTAAATGATTTCAAAGCCGAAAAACAACACTTGTAGTATCTTTTTCCAGGCCTGAGTAATGTCTGCAAGGTATCCCAGAAATGTCTGCAGGCTCTGGCAATAAGGTATAGGGCATGTAGCCTGAGAGACAAAATGCAGGGCAAAAAAAATCCTCCAAAGCACTCAATGCTCCTTATTAAGCTCAGTGCAAACAATGCTAATAACCTAAGGAGAGAATGCTGTTAACTTCAGGAGAGTACTCAGATGAGTGTCAGGTACTGCCCCCCCCCCCGCAAAAAAAAAAAAAGAAAACTCCCCAATAGAAATGACACCCTCGACATCTTCACAGCTCAGATCCGATGTAAAATTTTCTTTAAAAACTGGGAAGTGCTCAGGCAGCCACACAGACTGAAAATTTAATGCTTCATGGTTTGATGGTATCAATATTTCAGCACAGCTAAAAATATAGTCGTCTCAACATATTGTAAGAACGGGCAGAGTGAGAGCTCTGAAGCAGAGCTGCAGCTAACAATTACTGGCATTATCAATTAGTCTACTGATTATCTGCTCAATTCATTTTTGTGTTATCTATAAAATGCAAAGAAATAAGAAGAAAGACCAAAGTGACACCTTTAAATGTCTTTTTCTGTCTGACCAACAGTCCAAAACCTAAAACATTGTATTCACTGTGATTTAAAGCAGAGAAATTAAGCTGATCCTCATAACGGTGAAGCTGGAAAATGACTCGAGTAACTGACTGTCAAAATAGATGTCAATTAATTATCTGTCAGTCTAATCAAAGAGTTGACTGATTGTTTCAGCTCAGCTCTGAAGTCAAAACACAGTATGTCCATGAAACCAGAAGTAAATGATCTTTTTTCTATGTTGTGATGGTCACTGCAGCTGTTCCTCCTGTTGCAGCTTTACAATAACAAAAAAGTGTGTTGCAGTGAGTCTGGGAGCCTGCAGACTTCACATCAGCTGGAGCACACACACACACATACACACACACGAACAAGATGCTCATATGAGACTGCAGTAACCAGCATTGCCCTTGTCGTCACCGCAGCCGCCCTGTCTGAACTCTCCCACACTCAGCCTGTCGAATGTCTCCTCATACAACAAGCAGAGCTCACTCCCCCCCACACACACACACACACACGCACACACACACGCACACACAAACACAAACACACACACACACACACACACACACACACACACACACACACACACACACACACACACACACACACACACACACAGACGAGCCTTCCTCGTGTTGGCATGTGATATGACCCTGTGGCTTTATTTTCATGTCTTTATACAGCTGGCCTGCACAGGACTGATGGTGCTTCTTGACTCAGGAGACACTGAAACATGTTGAAATGTAGAACAACGACCTCAGAATCACTGCCGCAGCGCTGTCTGCTGCTTTTTCTCACACATACACATCCCATTTACTGCAAAGAGATCTTCTGCTTTCTACAACCTCAACTGAAGTAACACAAGACTCGTCGAACAACAGTACAACCACTATTGTGGCTGGTACAGATAAGAACAGTACATATGACCCCTCATTACAGGGGGTTTGGATTAGACATTAGAGAAAAAAACAACCCTACTAATTTCAATGACTGTGCTCTCTGCTATCAATCCAGTGACGGAAAGGAGTTTATTCACCCACGCAAGGGGGAAGAAATTCAAAATCCAGTCTTCTATCAACTGCAGCAGCTCTCACGTTGTCCCTGCAGTCTGGTGTCTGACAATCTGAGAACTGCAGAACATAATACTGCTCTTCACACTGAGAGTCTCGAGTCTGCGATGGCACGTTATTACCATCCTGTAGAGGAGAGGACATCAAATGAACATGACTGAAATGAAATGAATTTATCTTGTTTCCTTAGAATGTTTTGATGGGTTTATATATTGAGATATATATTTCTAAATGCTGAGGCTATATGGCACTAGACATAAGCAGCACTGAGTACCAGTCCATCCTGTGAGAAACAGCCATTAAACATTTGCACTGCCTCTTCTTACTCTGATGAAAACATGATTTACATTGAAACACCAGCTGCTGCACCTCATTAAACGTTCTTACTGTAACTGTGTGCTCCAATCAACCAATCAAAAACTGTCATGTATTGAAATCTTGCAATAAATGTTGAGTCAGATTCTAGATGTCAGTATGTTTAAATTAATATTAAAAAGTCATAAGTTAGCCCATAGTTGAGATTTGTGTGCAACAAGCCCTTCCTCCATGTCTGATTCTTGTTTACTTACAATTTTCTTTGCTAAATTTTGACTGTTTTATCTAGACAAAGTTCTTGTACAGCTCATTTTGTTCTGACAACATTTATCACTAGAAGACATGACTCAAACTATGACACTGAGAAAAGTATTGATTTGGTGTTGGTGCCAAAACAGAGGCTGAAGATATCAATTATTTTATCTGTCATTATGTTAGCCAATTTCTTTTTGAGATGGGAGGGTATTTTGTTGTGTTTTGCCCTTACTGAACAGAAGCAAGTGAGGCCTTCTCCCACGACCTCAATTTCAGTCATTGTGAAAGCTGCATTAGCGTTTTCCAGAAACAGCTCACTTAAGGTTTTTTACAACAACTGGAAACATGTTGATTAAGTCGACTTAAAACAACCTTTAAAACAGTATCCATCTCATCAAAGCTCGTGGCCATTCTTCTGGCTCTGGCACAGAAAGATGGCCCACCCCTGCACAAAGCTCTGATTAGATGGTTGTTTTTCCATCCAAACAACAATTTGAATTGCTAAAAAAAGTTTTATCTTAAGACCCCTTGGAGGGGGGCTGCTACCCACAGGTTGGGAACCATTCCTTTAAGAACAACAACCAACACTTGAGTTTAAAGATTCAAGGACATTATTAATATCAGGCAGACTGCACCAGTAAAACCCTACTAGGAAATTAGCCAGTCTGCTGCTAAATGCTAGTACATGTTAACAAATTCTGCAGGTGCTTTCCCAGAGAAAACTGAACATCTGGTGGAGTGGCTGTTCTTCATCCTGCTACAGAGATGTTGTGTTTATCCAGCCACCACCACCACCACCATCTCCACCCCGCTCTCCCGCCTCAATAGGAGTTGGCTCAGAGCCAGCGATGGGGCGTACGAGGGTCTCACATATTTTGGCAAGCAGGCCGGTGCTCTGACGCTGTTTTCCCTGTTTTATCTCCCTCCAGCTCCATTCCTCCCTCCCTCCCCTCCTCCCTCCTTACATCTCTGTAAACTTCTGCCGCCTCTGTCTGAGCCTCTCGTCACTCACTGTCAACTGCCCTGGCTCGGCGTGGCTGAGGAAACACGCAGTATTCTGGCAGCCGGGCAAAGGACAGCTCACTGGACTCGTCTCTGCAGGAGTACTGGGACGGAGGAGGCTTCTCTCCTGCCAAGTTCTCATCATACTCAACAATTACAGAGAATGACTAATAACTGTGAGAAGAGCACTGAGCAGGAGAAAGAGAAGACAAACGCCCAGAGAGCGGTTCCAGAGTTAAGAAACGCACCAAGGGTGAGAATTTCTTTGCAAACAAAAACGGCTTTATATTCATGTTGGCATCACTGGAACCGTGAAATAACTCAAGCAGGTGACAGGCGGGATGAGACAATATGGTGCAGGGCCCTGGAGCTGTGACAGCATTGTCAAACTGACACGGGGTTTGCAGTTTTAAATGGAGTGTTTTGTTGTTCGTGCCACTGAAGGCTAACAATAACGGTGATCTGTGAGAGTGCAGGACTGATGGAGTCGTGCCGACTCATTTCTCTCCTTTCACATCTTCAGACTTTCCATCTCTGACGTGGCCTTCAGAAAAGTGAGGTGAGGCTGTCGCTGTGGATACCACTGACCCTGTTCCTCCTCCATCAGACAGCCAGTGCTCTGCTGCTCACCTGACAGCCACAGCCTTTGTCCTGTCACATTTCTTGGAGTGACATTTCATGAGGGAAATTCACTTCAGTCAGACAGCCTAGCCCTGATACAGGAACATCATCATGTATCACGGTCCTGGTGTCTATTTCACCAAATGTGTGACACGCAAGCTGCAGCTTAGAACATGAGGTCATTTCCTCTCACATGTTCCACAGATCAAAACAAACTCCATACTTGTAACCCATGTATGAGCTTGTGAGAGCCCTGCAGCACTGGCAAAATATATCTTAAATTTTCTGAGTGGCAATCATTTGTGAAACGAGAAACTGCGAGCGTTTGAGATCTGGGTGTAAGTGGTGCTCAGGATTTGCTTTTATGAAACACACTCCTGCAGGGCCATCACACAGGACCCAGACATTTCAGTCAAGGATTTATAACACTGCAGAAAGACAGCTGAAAATCTGAAATCAAGGAATGGTAGGAAACCTCAACAGCAACTTTTCAGGGAGAAAAAAAAAACAACTTCAAAAAGGACTAACAGTAACAAAAACCAAGCTACAGTATACTGCAGCAATACTAGTGATTAGAATAGTTGCAAACATATAATCTAATGTAATCTGGTACAAAACTGTGCCTCATATTGGACAGTTATTGTTAAAGAGAGATCTTAATTTAACTACTTATTGGTTTTGTACTTAACGGCATTACAATGAAATATCTTCCTAATATTCTTCTCCCCTCATGTTTGTAAATGTCCCGGGAACAACATTAGAAATACAGGGTAATGTAGTCCAATTCAACACAACTGCAAACTACAACATCATTGATAAGGATTAAATTAACAGATCTCTGACATTCAATCAAAACTAAACATTATCAACAACTGAAGGCAGAATTTATGGCTGAGCTTCAGTAATGAACTGCATTTGATTTTACAGGTGTACCTAAACGCAACATTACCTGCAACTTGCAGACCGTAATAAAAACACTAAGTACCACTTTATTTGATCATTATTATGTATTTATTTTATTTTTCATTTTTTATTACTTTCATTTTCTTTGTTTTAATTTTATAATAATTATCTTTTTTTATATAAATTGTTTTTCATAATCACTTCCAGTGTCTTTTTTTTGTTGTACTTTTGTATATTATTTCTAGGTCATTTGCACCTGTGTGCCATTGCCTCTTACTACATAAACTATGTTTGCATATTTAAGCCTTTGGCCCATTGGGACGCTTTTATGAGCCTGATGAAGCACTGAATGACCAGCACTGCTCTTGTCAGTGTTAATTAAAAAAATTATAATTATTGAGTGTCTTTAACACTTGCGGTTACATTTTTCTTAACATTATTTACTATAAATTTTTTTGGAGAAAAACATTAGAAAAACTATAGCTTTTGACATTTAGACATCATATATTTGTTATAAAATGACAGGTTTGAGGAATAGAAGCAGCTCGAGGGTTTACATTAATAAAATGAAGAAATAAGACAGGGTGTGTAGTCTAGTCCTGATGTTTGTTTTCAGCAGACTGAGTTCATATGCTCACATATCAGATCAGGGCTCAAACAGCACCAGTTTGTCACTGTACCTGTTGAACCTGTTGTTCACTCATCCACCCACCCACACACACACACACACACACACAGGATATGTACACATGAATGAATAGTTTACACACAAATAAACATGTGAGACTCCCATAACAGGGAGGAGACAGCAGGCGTGAATCCAGGCATTACGGCAACGCTGATGTCACGTTTTACTGTCGGATCAAATTAATTAGTCCAACAGCTGTTTCCCGCTCAGCCGGAGAGCCAGACTCATGTGAAGAGTGGTGAAGTACAGACTGAGCTTTGATAAGGCTGCTAATAAAATCTGTGACCTCAGAGGAAGCAAAGAGATTTTAATGAGTCACAAATTCAATGGAAGAAAAACTCAAACACATGAATTCCTCTTTAACTCGTGTTCTTAAAACTTAACGCTCAAAAAGTTAAACTATTCTAGGTCATTAGTTCTTGGGTTTTATTTTTACAGTTTTGTAATTCAAGTTAACTGTTGAGATCTGGGAACAAATTGCTTAAAAAAAAGTCAGATACAGCAAAAAACATGATCAGTGAGGCTGTAAACAAAAGTTTATCCAGATGATCTAAAATTCTACTGGGGTCAAAACTGGAAGTTAAATTTCGCTAATCTTCCCTCATTGCACAGGAAAACTGCATCCGCATAACGAAAGCAAGTACAAGTTGAACCTGAAGGTCAAGCTGTGAACTGTAAAACAGATGATATCTCTGAATCTGCTGCACTGAGTCTGACAATTTTATAGAAATGCAAGTTTTGTGGAGTACTTCCTTTCAATATGGTGACCTTTCTAATTGCGGTGATGCTGACAGCTCTCTGGCACAGAGCACAATATCTGTCATTCAACAAATATACAACACAGCAGTCACTCTGCAACAGTAGAGATGAGTGGGCTAGTACTTTCCAGTCATTTGCTTTTATGGCAAGTGAATGAAATGAATTGCAACCACCAGCACAAAAACATGTATTTTAAAAAATGTCTCATAATGATGTATGTGGGGTTCTGATGGGGGTGGGGGGCCCTGTAGCTTAGGCATTATGACATCAACCATGAACAGCAACATCCCCAGTTTGAATCCAGCCATTGATCCTTGTTGCATCTCTCTATTAATCATTTCCTGACATTTCTCTATAATAGAGACTAAAAAACTACATTAAAAAAAAAAAAAAAGTGTGTCTTAAGGTGACAGGTAAAAATACAGATTTCCAGATTAGGTAGTAAAATACATTAAACTGTAAATGAGTCAAATTAAGACATATTAATGATTTAATGTTCTTCTCCCTCTACAAACAGCTTCTCAACACAGGATGCAGTGACACTGGAGGAGAAATCCATACGATCCAGAGCCTTGTGACAGTAACATCTAAATGAGTGTTGTTTCTGCAATTTATAACAGACATAATAATCTGATATCTGAAAATGTTGGTTAATATTATCTAATAAAACTACCACTACACCCAGATGTTTTATTTATTTTTACATCATTGCTAAACAACATTGATAGCATGCATGTGTTTTCTATTCATGTCAATCTGATGTCATTAAACATATTTGGCTGTCTACATACTGTAAAAAATTATCATATTTACAATGCTAACAGACATTTATTGAGATTTACAGGTTTTGCATCAGGTAACTTGCTATTTAACCCCTGTTAATCACTTCTGATTGAGCTCAGTTTACAAAGGGGCATGAAAAAAATATGTGTCATGGCCCAAACGTACTCCCTGTGTGGTTGTTGAACATGTCACTCCACCACCATGAGCATGAATCTGCTGCTGTAACAGCCTCCACTCTTCTGGTTTCAGGCTTTTCACCAGATTTTCAGAACCTGGCTGCAGCGATTTGCACCCATTCACCTGCTGCAAGAGCTCTGTGTTACAACCCAGCTCTCAAGGGGAGAGGGATACACCATAAAACCCGATGGATTTTGGAAGAATAAAGTTATTTATTGTGTGGCTTGGTCATAAGTAACTTAAGCTTACAAGTGACAAACTGAAGGAGCAAAACCTGTTTCTAGACAAAAGAAATCTGTGTCAAACTTCACAATAACATGAAAACTGAGTGTATACAGAGGTTTAAAGGTCCAGTATAGAATAGAGCCAGATGTCTATGCGTTGTGTGATTATAAAGCAGGTCTGTTTCTATATTAATACTGTGAAAGTATCAAAGCGCTCAGTCCACAGAGAAATGCACACAGCCTGTATTCAGAAAATGAGCTATAAACCAGCTGAAACTGTGTGATGTCACAACAAAGCAGTCACTGCTCTTAGCCATGCCCCAATTGTTGCAATCATGAAATTGTCTATTGTCTAAAATATCATTGTATGCAGTAGCATTAAGATTTCCATTCATTTGAACCGACGAAATCACAAGAAACAGCCCCAGACCAACAAAACTACCTGAAAAAAATGTCTGTCTACATACTTTTGGCCATGTATTGGGAAAATTATGAGTTTTTAATACTGTCCTATGATGATATATGTACCCTCTGGTGCCTATAAAGCTCTCAAACTGTGCCTAGTGCATGTAAGATAAATTGAGTTGTAGGTAAGTCATCCTATATGCTTAGTATCCTTTACTGTCTAAGAGATGAAAAATTTAAAGTGAAAGAGATAAGCAGCAGTGAGTGTAAATCAGTGCATAATTTAAAGAATGTAAAGTCAGAAGATGATTAATAGAATTTCACTGTAACCTACATTCTCTTCCATAAATGCTGGTGGGCCTGGTAACAAACAAAAATAGATCTGAAAGTACGTTCTGACACAAACACACATCAGAACATCATAAAACACAGTACCACACATACCCGGCGCCTCCCATCTGATGGCAAAGACATGTGTATAAAATATGTTTAGCATGCAGTCTCTGATGTGTCCTCGTATGCATCTGGCTAATGGCCGCCTTGGGAAATCCTCTGCTCTCACACAGCACTGAATCTGTGCCAGTGACTTTGCCGGCACTAAACCGGGGCCCTCTATTTCAGCTATACACACACACATAAATACATACAGTATATATATATATATATATATATACACACACACACACACACACACACACACACAGGCTCAGAGAAACACATGGTCACACCCATGATGCATGCAGTCACACACACACACAAACACACACACACACACACACACACACACACACACACACACACACACACACACACACACACACGCACACACACACACACACTGCTGCTGGGTTTTATTTTAGGCAACGCAGCATATTTACAAGGCTCCTCAGTGGACTGAGCACTATGAACGTTATGATATGAGTATGTGCATGAAATTACTTAACCAATGCTATGGGATGTTTAAAGACGCCTGGTCCATTATGTCATATTTATTTGTGTCATCAAGTCACTCACTACTGTTCTGAAGATTGTAATAATGCAGATTTTATATTATTATTTTATATTATATCAAACCCCATTTTTTCTATTCATGATCAGGAAATCTACAAAAGGAATAACCACAATCCTTGGCTTCTTTCTAGGTGCTGTTCAAAAATGATCATATGCACTGAATCCTAGATGTCATGCAGACAACCAAAATCGGTGCTCACAAGCATTTTACAAAATGAGAAAGTCAACATTCGACACGAGCTCTGTATTAAAGTGTCAGATGACATTGTCGAGCGTTAAATAACGTGATCCACCTGTAGTCTGTTAATTATTTCTGTAAACAAACCTAAGTTGCTCTTCTTCCATTGCACACCTGAACGAGCAGCAAGACGTTTGCTTCCCCCAATTGGTCGACATACTTAATTTCTTTTACCACCTAAGACTTAAAAAAAAGTAGTCAGACTCATTATCACCTGAACAAGTTACGATAGTCGAATGCTACTTTCATATCAATGCCGCAATAATTCAATAAGCAGCATTTTTTTAAATATATACTTTAGTCAACTTTGCTTCAAATTCTTCTGTATTTTTACTTCTTTGCTTCTAAAGTTAGTATTTACACTGTGGTAGGATATGAATCCTTAAAAGCCATGTTTGTGTGTGCCATTATACACACTACTTATAATCATATTTCAAATAGCATATGGAGGGATAAACCTTGGAGTAATTAAAGTACTAAATCCACAGGCTTCTTGTAAAGTCAGTCAGTCAGTTCTCTAAAATATGATCTGCCATAGTAATTATCATAGGAGGATAATTACTTTCCATCACTGCAAAGAAAGCAATAAAACAACTGGAAACGTGAGCGCAGAGTATTAACTGAACTGAAATGGTTTATGAAGTGAAACACGTGCACATCAATTGTTTCGAGTAGAGAGCATGTAATCTGTTGCGGTATGTTGTGGAGGCATGTGTCTTTGTTTAAGTTATGAGGTCAATGTGGGGCTTTACCGAGGTATCTATTAACTGTGTGTTCATCAGAAAAGTGACAGCAGGGTGACAGGAGAGAGCGACACCGGGCAACATTCCTACAAGGGGAATGTGGTTTTCCATCCTGCAGAGATAAGATAGATGCAGAGATAAGAAAGCAAGATGCTGAAGTATATGACAGCTTAATATTAATGATGAAGTGGGTCAGATCCATCCACTGACTTAGTTTGACTCATAGCAAACACTAAACAGTAGGTGGAACTCCTCTCTCATGTCTTTGTTTAGTGAAACAGGTAGAGAGCAAGTCAGACATGTTAGCCTTGGTTACTTTAATATTTCACTGAGGGTTTCTTTCATCTGTCTGTCTAAAAACAAAAGTTCCTTGGTTTTACATCCCATTCTCTATGATAAATTAGTATGTAGGTCAGTGACGTATATGGATTTTCAACAGGCCAATTTTAAAATACAAAAAGTAAGAATATTTATTGCAATTGTTCAAATATTATGAATGCTGACCCTAGCATTTAGCTCAAAGCACTGCTGTGCTTAATGCCGCGTTCTGCTGAAAACAAAAATGTAGATGCCTCACATCACTCAAAGACTGTCCCACATTTAATGACTATGGTGTTGTATTGGCAATGTAATGTTTTAACAGTTGAGTCGTTAACATGGGAATCTTTTCCATCTCTACCAAGCATCCAGTATGACATGAATGCAGCATAAGTACAGCATCACAGAGCATGGCTGTAGACTTCTTGTGATATAAATAAACTATAAAAGGTGCTGCTTGTAGTGATGAACCTGAGACTCTGCAGCTCTGCAGTGTTTTAGCCTACTTTAGCACATTGTTTTGGTTTTCCTTTTCGAAGGCCAAAAACTAGTTTCATCAACACTATTCTGATAAACCCAATGTACACTACCTGCCCAGCACCACACGGCAGACTAACAAAATCAGAGACTCGCTGGAGACACTTTGTGTAGAATGTAGCAGCTAAGGAGCCAGACACTTCTCTCTGTAGTAGGTGGAGACCAAAGCAGAGCTTAAAGAGAGTCAATTTTGGACTTGGATTCAGAAACACAACTCTAAATTAATGATAATGTCTTTCTGTGCAACGCATATACACCACAAACTGCAAGCTCATCCCAGGCCAAGTATGAGTATAGCAGCAAAACAGCAGTCTGTTGAACTGTGTACATGATTTTTAAATCTGAACTATCCCTCTCTAGACAGTAGATTAAACTGCATAAAATATTGTTATGCAAGATTATGGATTTTTATTGAGGTTTTCTTTCTTACTCCTGGAACAGAACGCGGACGTTCCAGTTTCATTTTGACTCTCCATAACCCACCACCAATTAGGTTGAGCTAAGTTGTAAAGATAAACTGCCCCAGATGCTCTGGATTCAGGCTTTGATCCCAGTTCATGTAACAGGCAGCAACTGTAACTGTAAACCTTATGTACAGTATGTGGTCTAAGACTGCACAGAAAATATTATACTAACCTTCCTGACCATGAACTGCAAAAGATTAATGTGTATCAAGGCAATTTATGTCCTTTTATCTCTCTCTGTTAATGAGTCAATGGATTCACCTTCATACAAAGAGGTGAGACTAAAACATTTTGTGCTCTCAGCGTGCAGCTCTATCAGAGGAGGCAGCTGTGACTGTTTTTTTTTCCATCTCACACACCTTGCCTTTTTTATCACAGAAGAACACACATATACAAGCTCAGTGTGAGTCCTTCGTTTTCATTTTTCCCCCTTTCTTTCTCTCTGCATTTTACCAACATAAACACTCACTCAATTTTTTTTTTCATTTGAAGGAACCCCACAATGCCTGATGGAATAAAAATCTCTAGCAGTTGAAGCAACACCTTGCCTCAGGCTTTTCTGAGCTCCTCTGGGTTTCCTTGGACCTGTTACTGTGAGCTGCACAGACACACAGCCCTAATAAAGCATAACCATTAAAACCAGAGAGAAAGATATTTATGGCGCTCCCCGCAAGGCCTCACTTCCTTGTTGCGACCCACATTCCACATTCAGTAACGGTGAAATATTCATCGCTGTTATCACTGCTGATCGGAATGGAAGCCTCAAACAACAGCTTATGTTGTGTTTAGCAGTGAAAACTGAATATTTAAACAGAAAGCAAACAATGTGTCTGTCATGTTGCTCTGGATTATACTCTCCTTTCTCAGTTTTCAGCATGATGGCATGAAACATGCATGTTTTACATCGATACCCATCTGATCATAAGCCAGAAAAGATCACTGATGCAGGAGGAAGGGAAAACGAAAAGGACAGAGGACAGAAGGATGCAAAGAGAGAAGGGAAAAGGTGAGAAAAAAAATCAGCGTATTCCGCTCTGAACCAAACATAATCCTTCAGTCGCTATGCTTCATCTACTGCGCCGGGCGCGTTCCATGTTTTTAAAATGTCAGCTATGATTTCATCAGGCATCGTAAGGCTCTCCAACCGGGCACCAGATGCCTTTAGAGGAGAAGCCCTGAGGCAACACATAGCCCACCCTGGTCCCTCATCTGTCTACAAACACACACACACACACACACACACACACACGCTTTGTTCAACCCTGGAAAGACATGAGACAAAGGCAGAGGTGAGGCTACATAAGAACTGCTACTGTTCTGCAATTCAGCACAAATGCAGAGCTGATGGGCGGAGGCAGGAAAAAAAAAGACTCTGCATTACAGTCTTGGGAGGGAGACTTTGAAGACTAACACACCATAACAAGTCTGCTTCTCCACATGCAGTGGGAAGAGCACCTGCTATGTTATTAGGGAGCATATGTTGCTCCTCTCAGCTACAAGTCATTCAGGGAGCTTCACTACAGGAGAACAAGTGTTTCAAACCAAAGTAAGTCATCCATCGCTACGAAAACATGGCATTCATAAATTAAAAATGCAGCTAAATTTGTACATTTTTAAAGAACACATGTGGAATAAATGTTGACAAAGAAGAGACACTTCTACAATCTACATATAATCTACGTACAAGCTTTTTTGGAGATTGATCATCAAGCGTCACAAGATTTGTAAATTTTTTTGTGTGTTTCGACATGTATAGAAACAAGGTGACATTTACATAATCTACATTTACATTCACAAAACACAGGAAAAATAAGAAATAAACTAAAAGTCTACAGCCATGCAGCACTTTGCCTTGAGCTAATTGCTAATGTTAGCATGCTAGGCTTGGGCTGATATTCAATAATATTGAATATTGTAATATTTCCTGCCATATGCAATATTTTTCATCTGATTTTTTTTTTTTCAGTTTGCCCTGCTGCCAAATCCGACCCTCATTCCCCCCACTCTATAACCACTTTATAGCATGTTTGGATGCAAGTGGTTATTAGCACTACACACCAAGTACAGCTGAGGCTGATGGGAATGTGAATGGACAAAAAACAATTTGACTTGATGGTGCTAGACAAAAAGTTGAGGGATCACAGAAGTGATTACAATTTATTGAATGTCTGTGACAAATTTTTATGTCGATCCATGTTGAGATATTTCACAGAATTGTGACAACTTCGACCTGCTGGTGGCGTCAGATGATCAACAGAATAATTATGATCCATCCTAAGGAAACCATGAATGTCTGCACAATATTTCATGACAATCTATCCAATAGCTGTTGAGATATTTAGTCAGTCCAAAAGAACTAAAGTCAGACTGCACACTGTCCCACAATACAGAGCCTCATCCGCAAGGAAAATTTATTAAATGCAGAAGTGATGCCAACTAAGCTCATCTCTTCAGGCAACAGAAAAAGTCCCATTAAAATGACCTGCATGACAATCTGTGCACACTTTTGTCCCTTGTATTCCTAAAACAAAAGCTACTTGTATGTTTAAAAAAGTGAAAGAAAACTACATTTGACCAATTAGCATGCTTTTATTCATTGTTTATTTTCAGTGGTGCTGTGGTCAAATCATTATCACAACTCAACTCAATTCCCACACTGCAGTGAGGCGTCGATGTGCAAGAAAGAAAGTGTGTCACCACAAGTCGGAAGTCCTTTTTTGTGCCTTAATCAAAAGAATTCCTGATCTTGGACAGCACATCAATGATTGTGACCATGAAAATTTAGCTATGAGAGTCACATGAAAGCGAAATGTTCCTCTAATCTGTCCGATCATCAAGCAGCACTCTCTGAATATGCTCCACTAAATCTGGATGGCTCGCAGGGTGTTTGATTTTCTCTCCAGACTTAATTTAATTAATTAAAAAATGAAAATATCTGACAGTTACCATCCAGCAGATTGTCAGTGTTCAGTTGCATGTATCTAACTGCATTACAATTAAACCAGAAAGACTTAGTGTTGTTTACTTACATACTGTAAATGCCAGTTTAATATTATCATTCATGTGTGACAAGCGCATTAATTTCAGCTCTAAGTTTAGCCTCAAAGCAGCAGAGAAAACTGTTGTGAATGTGTAGTAACCTTTCTTGTCCAGAGTCACGGAACTAATTGCTATTTACAGTGTTACATAAATGACATTTTCTATTATATATGTTCATTACAGCTTCAGCCAGCTGCGTGGCACACTGCTGCAGCACTGAACACACTGCAGAAATCCATCCTGAGATGTTGAAGACAAGACGGGATGAGACAGACGAGTGGGGGAAGCCAGGCTGCATGAGTCATCACCCACATCGTTTACCTTCAGGCTGCCTGGACACTGAGACAGTCTGAGTCTGGATAAACTGACCCAGAGACTTAAAAATGCAGTCTAGGAATTATTTTTAAGTGAATACGTGTTCCTAAAGAGCCAGTATGTAAAGATTTAAAGGGGCATGCCACCAATTTACCACCAATAAAGTATCTGAATGCTTTTCCCCTGCATTTTATATATTTATAACAATCCTGAAAACAACATATTATTATTGTCATACTGATTATTGTGCTTTTCATAATAATAACAAAATACATAATGTTAATTTCAGTATTATTAATACATTTATGCCACTTAAAATCACACTTAGTTTCTTTGGTAGACCTCATACTGTGGATATGATGGATAAATTCTACCTTATCTAATATTTGATTTTTCAAATATGGATTTATTCATTGTTGTTATTATTTTGTTTCACTTGTCCTCTGCTTGTCATTATTACAGCATGTTATATTATCTGCTTGTTTTTATTTAGTATTTTTGTCTGCTTGTTATTAGTTATTATTGCCTTTTATTGCCTTAGTTGTTACTTCATATATTTTATTATTATTTTCTTTTTAAGTTACAGATAAGTTTAAACTGCAGATCAGTTTCAATAGGAGCTTCACACAGTGGTGAAATGCTACAAATCAATTGTTCATGTGTAGGAAACACTGACAAATGATCAATCAGAATCAAACCGAGAAAACTATTATGGGTCAATCTTGTACCATTCCGTGCTACTGTATATCCATTTAGTTTTATTCTTTTACCATGACTTACTTACTTACTTTCTTACAAATAAACAAAATAAAATTAACAGTTGTATGGCATTTTATTTGATTTATTAGTCAATTTTAAGTTTTTGTCTGGGATCCATCTCCTGTTTCCCAAAGTGTGAAGCTTCTGTAACAGGCAGGTTGAGTCGATGTGGGAAAAGCAGGGAAACCAAAAACAGAGAAACCCACTTAGCCAGTCAACAAAGTGGGTCAGAGCTTTGTTAAGTATGCCAGGGGAGCCGCCTGAAACCCTCACACGTGGATATTTTTGAACATACGTTGACAAGACGCAACAGAAAATGAGTAAAGTTTATAAAAAAAGACCTGGAATCATTTGTGAAATATAATAAAACAGTAGCATTCTCCTTTTGAGAAAGGCTCCATACTGCCATCATACAGTTACACTAAACAGCCTTTTGATAAATGCTAACATCCCACTCAGTCATCACAACCACCATCCTCAGGGTCGTCCTACATCAATAATGACTGAATGACTCAGTGAAGCAGCCGTCATGTACACAGTAAGACCTTCAAGCCAACACATGATGACACACAGAGACCGTAAATCAGCTCAACAGCCGCTGTCGCACTTATGCAAGAGCAGTGCGTAGTGACATGAAACCTCTATGCATGATAAACAGCATGTATAGTATCTTTTACGCAGCAGCTACACATGCCTCTATGAACCAGAGTCTAGTCATTCCTTAGGGGAAGAGGAGGTTCAGCAGGAGCTTTTTTAGATTGAGTCTCATTACACAGCAGGATTTCTTTGCCACAACCACGGCTTAGCTTTTGTTTTAATGCTGAGCCAAATCTACAGTGTAGAAAACCAAGGATTTACTGCAGCATCTGTGACGTCTCCGGAAGACTTCTGGAGGGATGTGTTGAAGTTTGAAGCATTGTGAGTTTTTTTAGTTTTTAGATTTAGTTCAGGTTTACTATATTTACTGAATTTAAAAAATCCTAATTTGAGCCTGATGTAGTGGCTCAGGCTAAAGCCATATTCAAACCAAAATGAAAAAAACACAGCCACAATTTGTAACATTTTTCAGCGACAAGTCCTCCAACAACATAATATGTTGTTTGTCCATGCCTATTTGAACAACACATTAAAGCACTTTTCGATCTGACTCCACAGCAGAACTGCTCCAAATGATGTGATAACACTGAGCTTTGGTTCAGTTTAAGAACAAACATTTCTTGGTTACAGGTAAGGCAAACATCATGGTTTGCATTAAAATTATTATATGTTAAGGTTGGATTATGATAATAAACAAGTGGTTAAGGGAAGGGAATGATTGTGTTCATGATTAAAACAACACCGAACATTTAACACGGCATTTCCTGAAACGAGTGACACTGTCGCTGTTCTTGGGAGTAAAGTCTCCACTCAGCCACATAATGGATTTCAAACCTACTGACCCATGTTTTGATGTGGCAGTTAGCAGTGCAATAAAAGTCGTAGTGAATGGGGGAGTCAAAATTTAAACTGCTACTAATAATAAATGAATAAAACTGGAAATCAAATAACTCTTGAAAACATAACTAAAGAGTCATTGGCTTAACTTCATTTCTGAAGTTTGTTTACTTTAAACTTTCAGCACTTTCAACACTTTCAAACCTAATATGACCAGAACTGGTCATATTAGGTTTGATAAACCCGCATAACATGGAGGTTTGATTAAACATATAACTTCTTATGTGTCTTCTTATTTTTACATGATTAGTCTATTATGTGTATTTCTTTTTTTTCCTTTGTTCTCTTTTTGTCTTTTAAGTTGAGCTGAGGGGAGCTCTATTGTATAAGCCTGTGGTCATCTGTTCACATCTGTTTTTATTTCTATTTGGTTTTATGCTGTTGTTCACTGATCAGCCACAACATTAAAGAGCATGGTCTGGTTTTAATGTTGTGGCTGATCTGCGTATATATGAAAAAGCAAAACACCAAACTGAGTATACACAACTAGCTAGTCCTAAAGTTGAGTAAACTCAAACAGACTTTTGGTTACCTCATTTCTATCGGGTGGATCAAGATGTGCAATAAAGCCAAGGCAATAAAAAAAAAAAAGAAATACAGAACATGCAAGTACATGTTGCTGGTAGATTACTTTGTAACGTTAACAATGGTTCAGCTGTTTACTTCACAGTTGTCATGTCAAGATGGAAGATAAAATGTCTGCTGCTGTGATAACCTTCCCAGAGTTGTTCAGTCTATCCCCTGTCTATCAAAGTGAAATCCCCATAAACACCTTAAGCCATAACTGAGACCTGAACTGTTTGTGGATAAATATTTATAATCGCGTGTTTCAAGAGAGAAGTTGGATGTTTTCCTCTTCACTTTAGTGGAGTTGGCATGTTTCCTGGAGCCATCTGAGTATTATAGGAGTTCCCTTTATGACTCAGCTGCTGAGTCATAAAGTACCAGGATGCCAAACCATTTCTTCTCTATAGGTATGTGGGAATTTAAAGTACACAAGACTGCTGTATGCGATGGGCATTTAAAACCCCTGTTTAGCAAAGAATTTCTGCACTAAAGTTAAAGAAAAAAGCCTGTAATGTGAAAGGGTTGCTAGTACTGCCAATCCCACTGTGAATCAACAGTTCAATCTGCAGATTTATCCAGTCTAGAGCTACAGTTGCATCTAAAGCTAAAAACAGAGTTGCAAGGATCAGCTGATGAATCCATTACTTGGCAACTATTCTGATAATGGAATTCATTTAGTCATTTTTAAACATAAATGCCAAAAAACCTTCAATCAATTTAAGTTAAGTTCATAAAATTTGACCTTATTTTTTCTTAATTTGTTTTTTTCATATTTGTATGTGTTTTGTTATGTTGCCTTGATTTTCTTTCATATCTTGTGTTGATGCCTTTCTATGCCTTATGTAAAGCCCTTGAATTGCCTAATTGAAAGGGGCTATAGAAGTAAACTTGGGTTGCCTGTAGATTATTTTGTCAATAAACAATTTAATCTCTTACCCTATGAAATGACAAAAATCATGTCAAATGTTTATCAGCAGTTTCTAGTTCCAAGTTCTAGTTCTGACCAACAGTCCAAAACCCCAAATCAGCTCAATTTACAATTATATGAAACAGAAAAGAAGCAAACTCACATTTGACAGGCAGCAAATTAATTTGAGTTCACTTTTCACATTTCTCTCTTTTATTACCATGGGTATAAGAACAATCTTTCCTTGGTCTTGGCCAGTGCCAAGCAAAAGCTGATCTCCTGTCGAATCCTAAACTAACTGACAGAGACATGGAGTCAAATGGATGGTGGCTAAGTGCACCCCTGTTGTGCGATGGCTCATTACAGAGGCATCGTGTTATCAGCAGTGACATCTTCATGCGCCACTAAGCTATCTTATCCCAGAGCTGCTCCGCTGATTATTCTCAGACAAAACTTATTTTTGAAGAGAGGGTAAGTAGAGTACATGGAGCCAAAATAAGAGGCGTCTTGTCAACACTGGGAACACAAATGACTCACACAGAAGAGAGTTGAGGAGGGGTGTTGCACAGCCTCAGTTCTGTGAGGTTACCCAGTCTGTGAAAAACATACTCCTGGGATAGGGAATGTGTCATCAGGTGTGTGATGAAATGCCTGGATCCCATTTGAACTGTTCGTCTGTCTGTTGTCAAACTGCATTTGACTCTGTTACTTTGTGCAGCGGTTTGGACCTGAAGGTTCACAGCAGCAACATTGTCTGTGGGTTGGCTGCAATTCTTTAGAGCAGGGTGGTGCAAAAAAGTGTGTGATTCATCGCACTGAAACCCTCCCAAAGAACATTTTGTCAGCATGTTGCTTTCATAGTTTATTCATTTGGAAGCAATGAAACTGGCGACACATTAAGTGAGTAAAACAATGTCTGACAAACACATCAAATGCTTTGTTAAAAGGGCATAAACTTACTTTCTTCAAGCTACAGAAATGTTTGAAATATAAAAACTAGGACCCCCAAAATCTGCAGGTATCAGACAGTTCTGCAAAACCCCAGATAATCATTTTTACTACCAATTACAAGGTTTATTTTTCATTTTTTACTTTCTGACAATATCTATGCATAGCAACGACAATATAGTTGAGGTTAAAGTAAGATCATGGTTATGGCAAATAAACTATAGTTAAGATAAGGCAACTAAAAATTAATTTCAGACACACTAAATGCCCATCAACTCATGTTCCTCCTCTGAGCACTCCAGGTTTACGGTTATGATGCGGCCGGGCTACTTTTCACACCATATTTATAACAAAATAATATTCAATTTGCAATAAAAAGGCAATTAAATACCAGTATATATGTTTTATGTCTATAATACAAGCATAACAGTTTCCCTACTTCAATGATGTATGCTGGTTTGCTTTAACAGCAATGAAGCAGCAGATCCATTTGCATTTTGTATGAGGAAAATAACCTCTGTGCACCCACTTCTGGCCAAAAATAACACTTTATTATGGAAAGCTGCAGTGGTTTGGGCTGAAAAGCTCAGTTAGCATATTAGCAGTGTAGCTGTTATTTATGAGGTGTGCAGACTGAAGACATTTCTGAGCCCCCGCGGAGAAGGAAAGACTGATTGTTAAAAACAAAATTAACTGCGGGTTGCACTCGTCTTTGCTAATCCTGAATAACCTGAAATTCCACTGATAAGCATTTAGCATTGGTTTAACTTCCAATGTGTTTGAAATATATATCATGATGAAGCAATAGTGGAGAAAGTATTGAGATCCTTTATGTAAGTAAAAGTACTAACACTGCACTCTAAAAATACTGCAATGTAAATAAGACCCTGTATAGTAAATATTTGGAAGTATAGTAAGTATCAAAGGCAACTGCAGTGCGGAAAACTGGCCCCTGTGAGTGTTACACAATTATATATTATATCATTATATGATTTTTATTACCCATGCAATAATGTGTAAGCAGCATTTTACTGCACATTTTAATTACTGTATGTAGGACTGCAACTAATGTTTGTTTTCATGGTGAATTAATTTGCTTGTTATTTTGGTTTTGTAAAAATTCAGAACACAATGGCCCAGTGCTTAAAGTGACACCTTCATAATGCTTGTTATGTCCAACTGTCAGGCCAAAAAATAATGTATTTAATCATTTATAGTTACAATTGAGAAGCTGTAATGAAAAATTACTTGCATGATTATCAAAAAGTTATATACCAGTATATATATATATATATATATATATATAATAAGATACTCATATGTTTTGTCTGCAGTATCTTAATAACTGTAGTGGAGTATGATTTGTGTCTGAATTATAGTGGAGCAGTATAAAGTGTTACTTTTTAATGAAAGAATCTGATATTTTTAGCATAGTTGCTAATATTTTTTACTGGTGATTTAACTGGGAGAGTTTCATGTCTATCCAAGCCGTAGAACTGTGAGTCACCTAACATCAGCTGTGGGAAAAATGTATTTTATTACCAGAACCAGGGGCACCCAAAATAACTCATCCTACTTTCCGCAAGGATGTTTGGTCCAAAGGGTCACAACAATAAATGGAGGCTGGAATGACAGACACAGAGTTGTCACATCTTATTTATCACAGTAACCAAACAACTTCTGCCAGTGAATATGTCCTCTTCACCCCTGCCCCTCGTCTCACACCACGACCAGGTGAGGCAGTGACAGTGACACCTGAGCTCCGAGGGTTTGACTTCCCATTAAAGTTTAACAGACATAGATAGGAGTGGACTGGTGGCAACAAGGCAACAGGTACAGTAGATGGCCACACCTTCAGACAGCTGGCTGAGGTGTTTCAACTCACATCGCCTACACACTCGCAGATGAAATTTCATTTTACTCTGGAAATTAGTCCAGCTATCAGAAACAATATGATGTAATTTGTGTGTAATATTTGCAGTGATTACCCTTTCCCTTTCAATTATCTGTTGAACTCTTCTCTGCTTGATTGATATAATAATAAACCCAGAAAATGACAGAAGCGCTCGCTGCATCATTTCCTCTGTCTGAAATGGCCTGTCTCAATCACCCTCTGCTCAGAGGCTGCACATACGAGGCCAAAGCCTTTCAGTGCAGGGAGTAAAAAATCTCTCTAAAGACGGATATGCTGAAGAAGAGGGAAGTAACAAGAAAGGGAGTAAAAAAAAAATCTTTCCCATTAGAGTGGGAAACGAATGAGTCTGGCTCGTTCTGAGAGAGAGTCGGCTGCATGAGATAATGTGTAAATAACGAGAACGGCTTCTCTACTCCATCAACCAAGCTGGTAATTTCAGACAGCCAGCGCTCTGAGGTACATTTTCTGATGTGAGCTCGGCTGAGAGGGAGATTTTAACCATGTCGTCTCCAACACAGAAGATTTCAAGCAGATCAGGGTATGGGCGACAACTTCCTTTTTGGGGCTACCTATGGATGACGATTTCTAAGCAGATTTATAGACGTTTATTTGTAATGCACAACACAGATAATGATATCCCCAGAAAGTTAAGTCACACTGATTATAAAAATATGTGTCATGCATGCACCTGTCCCTTTGCCTCACAGTTTGAAAACCTCTGAATCGGATCAACAGCATCTACTCAAGCTGCACTCCATCACGGTTTCAAAATGTTTACTCATGGCCGCCACGGACGTCCCTCGTCAACATGAGCACTCTGGTTTGCATCAGGGAATGACAGGAAGTTGACGCGGTGTGTTTGCTCTCTGGGACCTCACTTGGCAGCTCGGCCACACTCAGGCTGACAGCGCTGAATGAGACATCAGCACATGCGGTCACTTGAGTGGAATTCATATCCCATAACAGGCTCCCAATTAGGGTCCATTACAACAGTGAAAATATACTGCTGGAGCTCTGAGAGTGTTGCCCCCCCCACCATCACCCCACCCTCCTCCTGCCTCCGGCTTGTGATGTCATTTCCTGTCCCGTTCATGCTCTGCTCCCCATGATGTTGATGCAGCACTCGGGTTTCAGCTGAGGGTGTTTAATAGCCCACAGAGGCTGCAGGCTGTTTTTAAGTGAGGTGGGACCTGGTCACAGCTGAGCTAATGTTTCCAGCACAGCTCAGCTCAGGATAGGTGGAGTGTGAATGAAGCTGGGTGAGTAACGTCAGCGACAACAAAACTGAGGGACCCTGGTTGCCACAGTAGCATGGGTGTGTCACAGGACGCCATGTGGTCACATACACACAGGACTTGTGGGGAACTATTCATGTGGACACTGTCCTTGTTCTGGGCAACAACTCTTAGTTCCAGTTAAGAGAAATTTTAATGCTACAAGAAACAATGATATTTTAGACAATTGTGCACAAGTCAGTGTTAACAGCTTATGTCTGACCCTTTCCTGTCTAAAACATGACAACATGCCCCAGAAAACCAGGGCCCGTATTCATTGAACTGCTTTGAGTAAAATTTTGGACTTCACTTTCACTCCTGCTCACAAAGTTAAAATTAAAAACTATTTATCAAACTTCTCTTGATTTCAAAATGCTCTTAAATGTCAGAGAGCTGCAGAAGCTACTTGAAATTGGTTAACAGTGGATCCTCAATGACTGCAGTACAGTCTGTTTCATCTCTGATAATAATTTGGCATTGATTTTATCTGCAGCCACGGTCTAAGCATCTTCATTGTCTGCAGTGTGTGAACTTTGTTTCCGTTTCCGCCAATTCCATCTTATTTCACCCATTACATTATATATATATATATATATATTAGATTGTTGTTCATTTCCCAAGATATTCAGTTCACAATGATATAAAACTGAGAAAAAGCAGCAAATCCTCTGTGAACCAGTGAATGATCAATTAACCAGCTAATTAAATTAAAATGTGAACGTCAAGACTAATAAAGGATGGACATGATAATAATCTGTGTTACCTTTTCCATGTACAAGACAAGATAACAGAAACACTTTGAGATATATTACAATCCAGTGCAGAGGTCCTGCAATCTATGCAACCTTTGCTGAGCTCATAATGCTTTGTTTTTGTTGAGACAGAGACAGAGAGATGTTGATTTAATTTAATGGTCTTTTTAACGACAGCAGATTAGATGACTGACTCTGAATCTATTGTATGTTGGTCTTTTAGCACCTTTTTTTCTTTTTCAACAACATCCACAATATGTAAATCTTATCGGAGGAGGAAAGTGCATCTTTAACACATTAACACGTCACTGAGAAAATCCACTAAGAGGAGATTCTGATATCAAAGTCTGCTCTGGGTCTGTAGGTCAAGAGCAGCCAGTTCAGATGTTTCTCACAACTCTTGGCAAAATAAACTGCTATGAATGGAGAGGAGTGTTACATCATAAAAGAGACCATCCCAGCAGTGTCATCAGCAGATGCTCTGAAGCCTTGAACAATATAGAGCTGGGGTTAAGTTGATGAATGTGCAAATTAAAAAAGTAACTCTTCTCAATCAAACTTGCCAGGATGGTTCAAGGTAAAACGATAAAGAATAAAATGTTTAATAAAACCCCTTCCTTGTTTTTATATTTCAGTGACTGAATTGGCAGCTTAGCAGCATCCTGTTGATTGATTCCAAAACTCTGCAAATAATCAAAACTATTTTCCGAATACAAAGAAGTCAGCAGCAGTAGCAGCAGCAGAGCCGATGAGGAGGTTGGGCATCTGTGTGTTGGTTCCTCAGCAGCTCAGCAAACAACCCCAAGCAGTGTCTCCATCATCACACTCCAATGACTTCAATAACGCTCCACTGGCAATGACATCTCCCTTAGTGACTCCCTCGGTTTCACCCACAAACCCGATGTCCCAGAAGAACACTGACAGACAGGTGCAGAAAACATCCCCATGACACTTCTTTATTCCACTTTTAACCCAAAGTCTACTGCTGATTGGCAGAATCACAAACTTCTATAGGTAATTAAATCTGAAACATGATTCGGTTCTATGACCTTGAGGTGAATATATAATCATATACCCCCCCACCCCTCTTTGTGTCAAAGGAAACTATTTTTGTCAAAAGAGCCACCCCATCATCTTCATCTCCTCTTTCTATGCTAATTACCCTGAGGGCAGAGCTGTCAAAGCATCACTTCAGAAGGTGCTGCGCTTTCACAAAGTAAAGTTTACACTGGAGGATAGAGAGGCTGCAAAGGATGTCAAAACCCAGAGGACAGTGAAGAATGAGAGAGACAGAGGAAGGCAGATTAATGAGAATGTGATGCAAGCAGAGGAAGAAGAAGAAATGGTTGATTTTGAAGGTGACATTATGAATATATATATGTATATAGTTTAAAGCTTCAGTGGGAATCTCCATCTTTGTTTTCAACATCACTTCACAGCTACCTGTTGCTTATTTATAGCAAGTACAGCACCACTTTGTTGGTTTTTTGAAAAGCAAAAAGAGAATCCACACTCCATTGTTTTTGAAACTTCAAAAATGATGCAGAGTGATGTTTCTGCCTTCAGGAAAACCACATTTGGCCAACAGGAAATAAAACAGACACCAGTATGCAACAACTATATTACCTGGGAAATTAATGTTACATCTGAATGATACCAAGGTCAAGGGGCCCCATGGGTGGGATGGTCTGTTTTAAAGGTTTGATCAACTACACCAGTGGATTTGCTGCAGTTGTCATTATAGCTGGTGAAACCAGTGGTTGCCAACTAAAACCTTCACTTCCTGCAGTGTGTTAAGACCAAAGTTGGTGCTTGTACTTGTGGTGCTTTCAATTTGTGACAAAAATATAATAATGTTTATCTGTTCAGCCTTAATTTTCACCAAATACATCAACTGAATCCCCTGTAATTAAACAGAATACCTACAACAAGTGACATAAAGCTCAACTAAGCAATCACCCAATAGTCCAAAGACACACTGACAAAAGCAGGCTAGCTGTTTCTCCCTGGTTCCAGTCTTTATGCTGAGCTGAGCTAACTGCATCCTGACCCAAAATGTTGGGCTATGCCTTTAAGCTCTTCCCTCATCACTGTCACAAGCTGCTAGCATCTCTCAAACTCATAATTACAGTGACGCTAGCAGAAAGGCTCAGCTACCAACTGCTTGCAGGAATTCCTCATTATCAGACCCTCATCATGATTAATGAGGACGACGCAGACAGGTAGATGATTCCACACACAAACACACATACACACAGTTACCCCCTCACTTTTTCATAAATATGCACACACATGCACATACAAGTGAGCCCATGTGCGAGAGAACATCTCCACTGGTTGACAGTAATGCCTCTAATGATGCTCATAATAAAACCTCTCCCACCCACTGCGAATCAACACCTCAGAGGAGCCCAAAGAGATGCAACACTTCCCGCTGTAAACATAATGTCACCCATGTCAAGTCCTGTTAGTCCGGCCTCTTCTTTAACCTTTTACCCTGAGCAGCTTGTGGCAGCCAAGTGCTGACCTGGCTACCATTAATACTAACCTGAATTATTTCATATTGCTCCCAGGACAGCATATTCCCACTGCTGAAGCAACGTCGCTATGAATACTGATTATGCTCCAAATAAAGGGCAATCAATTATCAAATCCTGAGGATGTTACTGGAATTAACACACATGCACACACACACATAAAGCACCATGTCTGACAAATGGGTTTATTATCTTTCAGCTAAATGGTCCGGCAGTCAAGGAGGATAGTTTATGTTCACCTCTATGGAGCCATTTGTATTAATCACACCTAAACATACAAGGCTGGAGCTTTTAACTTGTACCAAACAGATTCTTTTCTTGAGAGCAAAACACTGAAGCTCATGGGTCATGACAACAGTGTTTCTGGTCTGGACTGTGGCCAATGAGACGTCAAGGGAGCAGGAGGTGAGGGACTGTTGGGGGATTCCAGACTGGATTTCTCACCCATGAGGAACCCTACACCCACATACAGACATAGAGGCCGAATCCAAAAGTCGGGACTTCCCTGCAAACTTGTGGTCTTAACGGAAATCCACAATTAATCAAAGCAGTAAGAGGTCTTGAGCACTTTCTGTAGACTTTCAGGGTCTGCTTTGGGTGCAAAATTCACAAGATATACTTGAAATACTACCAATAATTACAATATGGACATGACCATATAAAAGATAAGAAATAATACTTATAACATAAAGGCTAAGGCAGCTAGGAGTTTTTTAATATGTTTACTGTTTAGTGAAATATTTTGAATTTGTTTGTTTCAGCAGAGTAAGACGAAAGTTGGTTTTCATCCAACAAGAAAACTGATCAGACCATCTACAATGCAAGGATTATTATCTGAAGGTTTGATGTGAATATTATCAGCTCATGCAAAAGAACATTCCGCTGTCTGACAATTTAAACAGAAAAACATGTAAATGAGAACAGCTTTATTGCGATTCAGCTATAATAAAATACTGAATATATGAGCGGTGAGAGTAGGAGAGAGAGAGAGAGAGAGAGAGACGGTGAATGCAAATACAATGCAATGATGGCAGTTTTTACAGCGGTTCCACTACAGTTTTCAACTACGTTGAGTTCGCACATTGACCATACACAGTCTAGCCATACACTAGGTTTTGACCTAGTGTTGTCTCAATTCAAATAAGTATGGTGTTAAGTTCATTGACATGGAAAAACAAAAATGGTGGCAAGCGAGACTGACACAGATGTACAGGTTGCTGGAGGTCAACCTAGAGAAGTAACAACTCAAATGTTTAGCAACTGCTACTGTAGATTCTATGTTGACTGAATAATACATGGATTGAACAGACATGGCACTTGGACATGGTAACATAACACATAACTCCCACTCCCAAACAGGAAATCGGCAGAGCAGTAAAGTCTGCGTATATATTTGGTCAATATCGTTAAAAACAAAAATACTTTGAGACTGCATTTATATCACCCCTGAAGTCCTTCCATTGCCAACTTATTTTAAAAACCTTGCTTTTTATAGTACCTGCACATGGAAACTACTTTAGCGTACGGTTAAGGCTGCGGAAAGATTGTGGTTGTGGCGAATTAACTATTGTTGAGGTATGGTTAGAGTTAGGCAACAAAAACACTGTATGTCAGTGAAAGACACAATTACGATTAAAAAGGGGAGTGTTAATTCCAGGGTTAAGACACAATCTCTTGTATCCAGAATGAAATTTAGATGAGCAACACACCCATCTACCACCCCAGTCTGTATAAACTCTTACTCTCAGTATGTGAAGGACTCACTACTTCTACAACATCCAATGTAAATCTTGAGGTGCAAAATTGTCCAATATGGATTTTATTTGGCATATTTTATTCCCTCTGGGCCCAGTGCTCTTACAGACTTGACATGATGACGATTAACACATCAAGCCTTCAGACAATGTTACGCTTAGTATGTATGAGCAAAGTATTTGAGGGCTCAGTCCATAAATCCACATGATGCACATCTATTGAACTTGTTGCAAAACTGAAATAAATGCGGGAAAAACAATCTTACACAGAGCTTGCACTTTGTCCCTTCTTCCATGAGCGTCAGCATCAAACTGTTTAGCTTTCAGCTCCAACAGATTAAACTGTGTCACAGGCTGGAGCAGAGGTCTGCAGGGCAGGGCAACTCATCCCATCCTCCTCTCTCCTGCTGTCACAATGTCGAATTCAGCCTAACAAGCATGGCTGGTTACACGAGTTCTCGGCTTCCATTGAAGGGAGAACGAAAGTAACAGCCAAGCCCAGTCATTAACAACATGCTGTCAAGGATCACAGAAAACCACAAGAACGGCTGGCCACATGTTCATTCATCAATCAGAAATTTGTTCCTGTGGCCCAGAATATGACAGAGGAAACAATAATGCATGAAATGGAAAACAAAAAATAATGAAGCCATTAAGGGCATTGCATTTTTTTTTTTCACAATGAAAATACATACAATTTACTGTGCTGTCTTCAATCACCAAAGCTAGCAGACTGACAGTAGATAATGGTTTTAAGACTAAAATGGAGCAAATACAAACAATACTCTCTCGAGTTGTGTCGCCTGCAGCCTGAACGCAACATATTGACAGTAAGAAACAATTTCCCTGCTTGTTGATGGAGATTAGAAATCCATTTTCCAACATCTGTTTAATAGACTTTTTTTTTCTATTTTCAGCTTTATCTCACCTTGACATTCTTCAGCCTCCTTGGCAGAACCTGAACTAGCATTTCTAGGGAGAAACGTGTTTTTATTAAGGAGACTTTTCCGGCCGCAAACCCACAAGTCAAATAACCAGTGTCTTTGGTTTTATCTCCAACACAAATATGTGAATGAGCAGATGAGTTAAAAATACTCTGCAGAAGAAGTGACGGAGCCAAAAGAGGATTAGGCCTGTCCCCTTCCTGCCATAACCTCGCTGTGCTCACGGAGAGTTACACATTTTCATTCAGTCACACAGTTTACGCAGCATTACACAGGATTATGGTGCAGGCTGACTGTTTTGGAGATGAATTTAACTGTGTCTGAACCTCTCTTGACCTATATCTCTAACTGGAGCAATGCAGCAATGTTGTCCTGAGAGGGAGATGCTTCATTAGTTTGAGGATGCTCATGTGCATGTTTTCTGCACTATAAAGACAGATGGACATTTTAGAAGCTCCAAATGTTTCTCTAACAGTAAATAACGGCAGAGAAAACAGATCTATATAGAGCATATAAATATTCCCGTTGCCACAATCCAAATCAAATCCCTGGAACAAAAAGTGAAAACGAGTGGAACAAATGAGTATCTAAGGTTTAAACACAGTTGATAGACAAAAACAATACAACTGACTTAAACTGAATTAGATAAACTTCTGAAATGCACTAGACTCACTGGTGACACATTATTGTAAGCCTTCTTTTATAGCATTTATAAGCAGCATATAAAGATTTAATAAATGGTTTATAACACACTATAATGTAGTTTTAAGCAGAAGTGTTCATTAATGTACCTCTATACCTCCTCCTGTGGGCGCTCATTAATTAAAGGCTGGTATGTAAATAGATATTAAAAGAGAGTATCGTAAAACAGTTGTAATAATATAAAATATGCCTTTGTGGATGAAATTATAATTGCAGACAAATATCGTACATTTAGAAATTCTTAAAATGTGATGTGACCTGATGAAGATGTGATTTGATCATTTATTCCGATCTGGGATCAGTTTTCTATAATACGTTACTGAGATAAAGAAACACTTTTGGGGGATTATTTGCTTTCTCACTGCTTACTTTGTATTATTAGGTAAGCAAAATTTAGCACTAAACTATTCACACATCTGTTGGTTCAATATGAATCTGGAGCCAGGAGACGATTAGTTTATCTTAAGACTGGAAACGAGAAAACCGCTAGTTTAGCACCGTCAAGCTGTAACAAAAATACATGTAACCCTAACCCTAACATGTTATATAATTGTGGTTTAATACATAAAAAAATCAAAGTGTAAAAATAACATGTGGTTTTAGAGAGGGGGTATGTGCCAAATGACTTGTTTATTGGTGCATTGAAAAAAGCTGAAACTGTCAGAGTTGATTATTTATGATGAATTAAACTTTAAAGGATCTAGAAAATAGGACTCTAGATCAATGTATTTTCTTCTAATGATTCTTTTAACTTTATTTTACATTGTTGTAGAAACTCATTTTAATCTCACTGAGATTTTTTACCTTGTTAAATAAAGAAGGGAAATATTGGTGGCCTCAGATCAGCTCTAAACCATTTCACTATTAAGAGAAAAAAAATTAAATTAGCATACATTTAAGGGTTTTGTAGAATTATCAATCATCATACATCAATATAAAGATCAAAATGATCATACAAAAATGATAATTATTTGACACCTGGTTACACTGCAGAGAGTCTAAAACACTTGGTATGTATCTGTGAGACATAAGGTCACTATCACAGTACATCTTGAGCTTTCCTTATAACAAACCAGGTGATGCTGGCTGCCAAGGTCATGGAGGAAATATCACCAATTATTTGTGTACTCAGCCGTCAGGCATCGTGTTGGAGTCTCTACCCTCTAAATATGACTAATTGCCCCTGCTGTTCTGCTTCTTATGATACAGGTTAAAACTCATTACTGGGACGTTCCACCTCACTGGGCTCTGGTGTGCCGGCTCTCAGGCAGATGAGGGGAAATAAACAAGCACCTGGCCTTCCACACACACATATTTTTTATGTTTATATACTTATGAATAATTTGTTGTTTTTTATCTGTTAAAGTGCATTAGAGTTTTGTCCCTTCAAGCACCAGTAAGGCACAATTCCAGTAATTTTTTTGTAATGGGTAAACGTCCTCCAGGGATTTCTTATACCTCTGTCAAGTCCACTCTGCTGGGTATTAGCAGCAGTAATACCTTTTCCATTGATTTGTATCAGCGTCTCTGCCTGCAGCGAGTGTGGGTGAGCAAGGTACAAGATAACTTGACACAAAAATCCCTCTTGGTGTGCCAGCATCGTCGGTTACTGCCGTCAGCCAAGCAAAACAAACAGGTTATAGTACACTTGCATCATCACAGCAATGTATGCATTATAATAAACCTGGAAAATGTTCTTCAAGTACTGCTGCAAATCAACCTGTTTTCTGAATTGACGGCTGCTGACTGTAGATGTTGACTAAGCTGAGAGAAACACAACAGTGATTCTGTTTTTAAGGTTACCGATATGCAACAATTACAAAGGGTTAAACAACACTTGATCCAAATTGCCAAGGGTGCAATGTTGACATTGACTTTCAGTTACAAGCTAAGGGTGGAGTAGGCAAATAGAAGGAAAGACAAATACTTAACAACACCTATTGCGAGCTGAGCTGCAGCTACACCATAACTGGAATTCAACTGTGATTGCTCCCTCGCCATTTTAATCTGACCTGAGGGCTCAAAGAAGCTACTACACCAGTGACCTTCTTACATAAAACTGCAATTCACACGTGTATAGCACAAGAAAAACAGAGATATGTGGATCAAATTGCGATTAGAAAAGAGGCATCTAGAGCTTGGTTTTAAACTATGGGAGCCAAAATGGGTCATGTACTTTTTAACTTCAGTTTAACAAGCCTCGGGTCCCAATTGAGAGATTAACAAACTCTAGATTTATCTGTTGCATCAAGCCTCACAGGAAAAAAACAGACAAACTGATAACAAATAAATCACATAAACCTAAGCACATTAATCTAAAGTATTCTTACATTTGCATACTATCTGATGCAGTCTCGTGCGGTCAGGATTTACTTGGATTAATCACTTCTACATTCATCGACCATGACCTGTCACTGTGTTTGAATGATACAGCATGTGAGTCACTTAACAGAACTCCAAGACTCCAATTTCCAGGATTAAAAAGAGGCTTTTTTGGAATTTGACACCAAACAGTATAATTCATTTTATTTGGGAACCTAACATGGAATTTCCCAGGATGCTACAATCCTTTCCACATCAGGTATGGTCCAAACCACCATCACCTGCACTGATAGTACTCAGAGAGGCTTGTTACCTTAAACAATCAGTACAAAAGAAACAGCTGTAAAACTATGATGAAGGTTTCCTGAACATCACAAACATTGAAAAACAACTCTCATATTATATTCATATATTCAAAAGCAATCAAGAGCCATAGCCATGCATTATTTTCTCATCATTCATGCATTCACGCAGTCAGAAAAAGACACTATATGCATGTGAAATAAATAAATTTTTACTGACCAGTTTTTATCAGAATTATTATTATTTATTGGAGTTCCCCAAGGCTCGATACTTAAGCCTCTTTAATTTTACGTCTACATGCTTCTATCAAGCCTAACCATGAAGACACCCATCACAATCATGCAGATGACACCCAAGTGTACCTTACTACAGTCCAATAGATTTTCTGCACAAGTCAGTGGAAGTGCATGAGCTTCCTACAGCTAGGTAGGCAGGTAAAATGGGTGAAAGGCCCTCCAGCCCTCTTATGTAGGACCTCCAGATGGACAGTTTGTGTCACTCTAGGGTCAACTGTCATATCTTTCTTGTCAGTTTTTTGTCTTACTATATGGTTGGTTCGCGTCTCCGTGGTCATTGCAGTGGTCATTTGGCACCTCTTTATGGTCATTTAGCACATCCTTGTGGTCATCTTTTTTCTCATCTTGGTCATTTTTTGTCTATTTTTGGTCGCTTTGCATCTCTTTGCGTTAATTTTTTTGCGTTGTTGAAGTCATTTTGTGTTGCTTTCTCATCGGTTTGTCTCTTTGAGGTCATTTAGCATTTCTGTTTGGTCATTTTGTGTCTCTTTTTGGTCATTTTTAACTCTTTCTTGTCATTTTGTGATTTTTTTACGGTCATGTTATGTCTACCTGCTAATTTTGTGTTTATTTGTGGCCGTTTTGCATCTCTTTGCTGTAATTGTTCCGTCTTGTAGTTGTTTTGTGACCCTTTTGTGGTCATTTTGGGGTCTATTTGTGGTTGTTCTGCATCTCTGCGGTTATTTTGAGTCTCATTTTGCGTACCAATTTGGATGTTTTGCATCTCTTTCTGATAATTTTTCATCTTGTACTTGTTTTGTGTCACTTTGTGGTTGGATTGTTTCTTTGAGGAAGTTTTTTTAGTCTCTTTTTGGTAGTTGTATGTGTCTTTATGGTCAATTTAATCTCTTTTTGGTAATTTTGCATCTCTTCATGGTAATTTTTCATCTGTTCATGGCTTAGTCTTTTTCTACTCATTTTGCTTCTCTGTGGATCGTTTTGCATCAGTTTGTGGTCATTTAGCAGTCTTTAAACTGAGCGCCATGACTTTCAAACAATATGCCCAGTAGGCCTGTTTGGTAATCCATCCATGGTGATCTGTGTCCTGACCCCCCCCCCACACACACACACACACCCCACCCCCCCACCCAGCAGGGTGCCCGGGGACCGCCCTGTGCTTTCATGTTATTGGTCAGTGGGCAGCAACCCTGCTCCTTGGGTACCATGTCTGCTCCCTCCTCATCTGTGTGCGGATATGTTCCTCCCTGCTGAGCTCAATCAATCACACAACATTCACACTGCAACTGTGACCTACACTGACAGTTAATGCTTTGTGCAAATCAAACCAGCTGAGCAGCAAAAGCCCATCGAGTGAATGACTGAATACTGTACGCTGGCAGCCGAATACAACAAGCGACAAATTCCTGCTTCGGCTGTTTGAGTCAGAGCCAGTTAAAGCTCCCGGCTGCGTGTCGTGAATATACGTATAATAATTCCACCTCTTACCTGCCCACGGTTTGGTTGGCGAGCTGTCTCATTCGGTTGAACTGCTTCTTCATCTTGTGTTTTTCTGCGTTACCACCGGGCGGTAGAGCCACTCCACATATCTCATTGATAGAATAAAGTCAGATCTCCGCGCTGATCTATGGCAGACGAAGAGGTTCAGTCTTTAAACATCCAGTTTATGCATCGCGGCGGGGGAAACACGAACGGCGGCGACTGTCGGTGAGCTAATTCCTCCTCATTTTGCTGATGAGGACGGTGTGTCTCTGTCATCCGCTCCGCTCCGCTCCGCTGCTCCAAAGATGCTGGACCAATTCCTCTCTCTCTCCCCCAGCACTGACAGCTCGCTGGCGACACGACGCTCCCTGCAAATGCACCATGGGAAACGTAGTTTACATAGAGTTCTTCTTTACATTACCACATATTCATACTAAACTGCATTTATAGCTATCAAATTAATTCATCTTGAGAATTTTAGGTCAAGTTACACATGGTGGAATCAGATCACAAATTTTATTTTTATTTTTCATTTTCAAATATGTTTTATTGAGCCAAAGAAAATCACATACAGTGAATTGTCCTACCAGTGCTCTTTTTCATCATAGAAAAGGATTATAAAATTATATTAATAAACATTCACATGTACAAAAACACATGATATGACGGTATAAGGATTGTCCTTGTGACTTGGGACTTGAACATTATCCAAGGTGAACAAGTGAAAGAAAAACAAAATAAAGAAATAAAAAACAAATAAATGAGCACACAAATAAATAACAAAAATAAATGTTTAAGTGCTAAATAATAAATAAGGGAGAAAATATTAGATTGAATCTAAGAGTATAAGCACAACTCAGATGATGATGATGTAGATTATGTAGGAGTAGAAGTTTTCTGCTACATCCTGGACTACAAATGGCTGCTCAATGTATCATCAAACATCTGGATTAACTACAGGTTAGTTATCTGATGTGAAATGTCAGGTGTAATAGCATAATCATTCACCAAAAGGTCTATTTGTAGCTTGCAAAAAGGAAATGTCATTAATATCCATGAGGACTTTGTTTATTATCTGTATCGGCTTTATTGACAATTGAGGTGAATTTTCATTAACAGGTTCAGTCTCAATGACTCAATGGTTTCAAACTATGCCTTGATGGGTTGTGGTGTGGGTTTTGTTGCAATGATGTAGTTTGTGCAAGCAAACAGCATCATCTTGTGGCTGTGAGAGTCAAGTCTTGTAGTGCACTCCCAGTCCACACACACTATAGGACATCTAGAAAATACTGCTGCAGTGATGAAACAGCATTTTTCAGAACTTCTTATATAAAACCTTACAAACAAAGAACTTTGCATGTTCTCCCAAGATCTACTGATAAAAACTGTCACCAGTAACTCATCCTTCCTAAAAAAAAATATCTTAGGTCTTTTATGATTTTCCAGCCAGAAGAGGTCAGCAGAGATGAAGTACACTTTATCAAAAAGTTAGGCATTCAAATCATCACATAATTATTACCCTAATTAAAAACCATTTTGTGTGACATTTTGGTAATTTTGAATCTCTTAGAAGTGTCTTTTTTTGTCATTTTTTTGTCTCTCTATTGTAATTTTGCATCTCTGTAGTTGTTTTGTCTCTTTATTGTAATTTTGCATCTCTTTGTAGTTGTTTTGTCTCTTTATTGTCTTTTTATGTTCATTTGTTCAGTTTGTTATTATTTATGTGTCTCTTTATGGTAATTTTGCATCTCTTTGTGGTCATTTTGTGTCACTTTTTTGGTCGTTTTGTGTCTCTATGGTAATTTTACATCTTTTTGTGGTCATTTTGTGTATCTTTATGGTAACTTTGTATCTCTTTGTAGTTGTTTAGCCTGTCTTTGGGATCTTTTTCATTGTTTTTTCATTACATTTCCAGTATTAAAATGGTAAATAAACTGTAAAAGTCACAGATGGCGCCAACGAGTTCATGCTTGTGAGAAGCAGCAGAAGAAGAAGTATTGGAGTTTACTTGTTGAATGACATTAGTGCACAGATAACAGTTTTTACAGTTAGTTTCTCTGCTTGGGAACAACTCACCACAGTTCAGTGTATAGTCGCAGCCCCTCTGACCTCTGACTGTCTGCTTCACCGTGAAAGATGCGGGACCGGACTAAAGAATTAGGAAACGTGAGTTTGAAAGTAAGCGGCTAACGTTAGCATCAGCGCGCTAGCCTGCTAACTTAGCTAAGTTCACTCCTTGTGTCGAGTAACGCTCGTTAACCTCTTTGTTTCACCGCGACAGTTTTGACTAAGAGACTGAATCTAAATAAATGATTAGAATAATAATGTTTAACAGCTTTCTGCGTCTGAATGTTAACTTTAGCGACAGTTTATGTCCAGCTTCCGTTTCTCCTTAAATGAGCTGCCAGGCCGGGACAGGGCAGGGCTGTCGGAGTTTGTTGTGCTTAAGATGCAGAGAAAGCGACGACGTTAACGTTAGCGACAAATTCACGGGTGTCACGGAAATTAGATTGTTTTAAAGACTCTCCCTGTGAAGATGTTAAGACCCTTTGACGAGTCTAAGTACAATAGGGTTTTATGTGGACCTGGTCTGATATGGTCTCGGTGGAATGGAAGCAGTGAAATCTTCCTGTTTGTGTTTTATTAAAAGAAAACGGTTTCATGAATCTAAAATTGTGTTTTAAATAGTCTTTACACACTCTCTGTTGATTTAGTCCAGATCTGACAAGTGTTAAGCATAGCAGGATTTGATCCAGACCTGGTCTGATGTGGTCTAGGTGGGGAAAACACTGTGAGATTGTCATTTCAGTTTTCACAAATCTGAAACTGTGCTTTAAACAGGCTCTACCTGTTAATCAGTGTTTTTTTTTTGTTTGTTTTTTTTTTTTATCTAGACCTGGTCTGATGTGGTATGGATGGGATAAAAGCTGTAAAATCATAAATTTTTGTGTGTTTATTGGCCTCACAGATCTGAAACTCTGCTTTTAACATTTACTGGAGTCTTCTGTTAAATCAAGTCAAGGTTTGACAAATATAAATGTTTGGTTTTGAGCCAGATTGTTGTCTGAATCACCATTTATTTTGCTCTCATAAACTAAATGCTTCACAAATGTGAAAGTGTGTTTAAACAGTGTTCACTTTCACAATGAGTGTTGCAAAAAATGGAATCTGTGGCTCAATATTGAAAGTCAAGTTTCCCTTAAGTTTCCCCTTAACTGCTAAATCAGAAGTGAACATCAGCATCATAACAAATCACTATGTATTTTGTATTTATTTATTTCTTGTCAATGTGACCGCAGAATGCTGAGGCGTCGGATGACGATGATGAGGGCAAAGCTCTGATGATCAAACCTGGAACCTCTTCAGCCAAAGAGGAGAAGGAGAGCGAAGCCTTCTTCAAAAAGGTGAATTTACCCTCTAAACATCACCATTACTCAACTCACAGATCACCTGAGATTACATACTCTTGTCTTAAAGTTTCAAATCTTAGCATTGTCTTTCTGTAGCCAATTATTTTATGGAAAAAACCAAACAGCAAAGCCAAACATTACATTTGTGTGAAAGTGATAATATGCAGGGCTTAGGCAGAAAAAGTCACATGGACACAATCTTGTCTGATATGCTGCTGGTTTCTAAAATTTGTTTTGTCAACATTTCAGTCTCTGCTAATTCCAGTCTCCTTGCACTGGACTGTCACGAACAAAGACCCTGTGTTATTGCCTACTAGAGCTGAAATGATTAATCAATGAGTTGATCAATTTAGGCCAAAATGCCAAAAATTCACTTGTTCTGTCTGATCAAATGTGAATAGTTGATAGTTTCTCCTAATCCTCTATATAAGAAAATTATATATATTTGGTTTTGGATTATTGATCAGACAAAACAAGCAATTTGAAGACTACAGTTTGGGCTCTAGGACCTTTTAAAACCCAAATGAATCATTCATTAATTTAGAAAATAATCTGAGGATTAATCGTTAGTTGCAACCTTACATACTCTCATGTGCATCAAGATGGAATACTTCAAAGCTGTCTTCTGTTACAAAAGATATTGCACCTGTTCTAAAGGAAGAATTTATTTTAATTATTGATTAGTTTAAAAAATGTCAAAAAACACTAATAAATGTAAAAATTGTAATAGAAAGTTACCTGAGCCCTAAGTGTCACAGTTAAAAAATAATCAGTTCACAGTGATATAAAACAGCAAAATCACACATTTGAGAAGCTGGAATCATTTTTGCTTTATAGATTAATTAAATTATTCATCATCAATAATACACATTATTAAAATGGTTGTTTCATTTTCTGTGGATCAACTAATTAAATATTCAACTGCAATTGCAACTGTTAACTATGTCCCTGCCTTTAAGCAGCTAACTCTTCATGATTACGCTGTCAGGGTTATTTAACATTAAAAAAAACTAGTTTAGTACAACCTTGGCTACACGTTAATAGATTGTTCAACAGATTTAATTCTAACTAGAGTTAAGATTAAGGCTCCATAGAGTGAGATTTGTCTTTCTCATTCTGTAGGCGCAAGAAATTCATGAAGGACTGCAGAATCTCAGGAAGATGGTGTCTGATCTCGAGAACAAACAGAAAACTGTGCTCGGTGTGGCTCTGCCAGTGGAGAGTAAGTATGTTGACTTTAACCAACAGCTGGTCGAGATTTAGGGATTGATCCCACCCATTGATCCACTGAGAAGATTTGAAAGGGTCTTGGACAAGAATGAACTCGTATTTGAACTAGTTTATGTACAGTTTTAGTGAATGCCTGTCTACACAGAGAGCACTCACATCATCTCACACAGGCTAAATCTGCTGCTTCCCTCTTGGTTTAGGTATGAAGAAAGAGCTGCAGACTCTACGAGAGGAGATAAAAACATTGGCAGGCCAGATCCAGAGAAAACTGAAGAGTGAGTATTGATGAATAAGAAGTGAACACTGTGTTTATTTTTTTGGTTGTGTTCACTTGAAGTACACATCATCAATTCTCTCTCCACAGGTATTGAACCCAAGAAGGGAGAGGACGATGGAAAATACATACCCATAAATGTTCGGATGCAGCGCACACAGGTGGAGCCTTAGCTGTTTTTATGCCACAGCATCCTAGTTTGGGATATAACTTGGGATAAAACTTAAATTTCCACAAATGTATCATCTTATCACATCTAAAAAATATCTGGATTTCTTTAATAAAAAAAATTAAATCCAGCTACCATAAAATAAAACAGCTTTATAAACACCAAAAACATTATTCTCTTTCCAGCATGGCGTCTTGTCCAAGGAGTTTGTGGAGCTGATGGGATACTGTAACACCATCCAGGCCCAGTACAGAGACAGAAACGTGGAGAGAATACAGAGGCAACTCAAAATCAGTGAGTACACGAAGCACAGCTGTGATTTATCCATCAGTGTGTTGGGTTTGTGGTCTGTGGTTTAATTTGGGGAAATCACAATCTAACTGATCACTTCCTGCTTGCTGCTGCCCGGCTGCAAGTTACAGTTTGTTTCATGACATTCGTCACGTTACATACTCACAGATCTGTTTTGTTCTCTTTAGTGGATGTTCAGGTCACGTGCCTCATGCACATCGTGATTAATTCAGTCATTTGCTTTTATTGATACAGCAACGTTTACACCTCAGACAAGTCTAAAAACAAATTTTTGTCACGTTTTTTTTTTTTAATACATTGAAAAGGCGCATTTAAAACTATTGGATGAAACCCCCCCCCCCAAGTGTTGAAGCAGAAATACTAAAACATCTGATGGTTCCACATTCTCAAATATGAGAATTTGCTGTTGTTCGCCATCTTAGATTATAGCTAACTGAGTACTTCCAGGTTTTGCACTGTTGATCAGACAAAACAGGAGATTTAATGTTACTTTGGGCTCTGGAGTATTGCAATGAGCATTTTTCACAGTTTTCTGTGACACTACAGCGTGTCTGAGGATTTGTTTAGCGGACTGACAATAGGTGAAAACAGAAGACTGATAGAGGAAGCTGGGAATATTTTAATTTTAATTTTCAGTGTCTCTCCTCGCAGCTTTTCTTAAAACACTGATCTACTTCACTTCTCTCTTCAGCTGGGACCAATGTGACGGACCAGGAGCTGGATGTGATGCTCGAAAGTGGGCAGACGGATGTTTTCACTCAAAATGTGAGTACATGTGACCTTTCAAGATAAAAGGAGGGTGTCAACGATGCAGCTGCGTGGAAACCACAACACCTACCTCTAGCATCTCTTGCAGGAAAACACTTTCACAGTTGCAGGTCAGCTACAAGCAGCAGTGATTGCAGTGTCTGTAAATGACATGCCTGAAATGACTTGCTCTGTTGTAGCCTCTCTAGTTGATCACACTGGACCACAGATTTGGTAAGCATGTGAAGGACAGTCACGTGCAGCCCATAGATGCGTCTTTAGTGTCACAGTAGCTCATAGTGTGGAGAGTGCAGTAGATGAAACCCTGAGACCTCATGACTGCTGGCAGATTATTCTGTCTAATGGATTACAGCTAATTGATATCTGCACTGTGGTGCACAGATCCTGAGTGATGCTAAAGCCACAAAGCAGGCTCTGAACGAGATCGAGTCCCGACACGATGAGATCCTGAAGCTGGAGAGGAGCATCAAAGACCTGCATGACATGTTCCAGTACCTTGCCATGGAGGTGGAGGCTCAGGTAAAGTAACGCTGACGGAACGCTCTCAGGCTCATCTTGGTTTCAAGAAGCATCTGTATCATGAACACATTTTTGTCTTGTCTCCTGCAGGGGGAGATGGTCAACCGCGTTGAAACCAACATCAAACAGTCTGCTAACTATGTGGAGAAAGCAAAGGAAAACACAGAGCAAGCCGTCACGTATCAGCAGAAAGCACTCAAGGTACGATGTGGACAAAAACCTGAAAGACACCATGAAACTTTGACTTTCTGGAAAAACAGAAAATCTGTACTGGTTCCAGTCCCAGTTCCAGTGTCCATCCTGGTGCTGCATTTATGTCATATGCCTGCACCTACCAGCAGCTCTAAAGCCAAGTAGTCAACATTTTATATCTTGTTTGTTTAATTCATAGAAAAATCAAAGATACAGATAATACTCCAGCACATAACCCCCCTAATATGAGAAAAGATGTTTATATTCACATCACTGGACAACTCAAGACAGTTGTATGATTACAAAGTTGGTCGTATGCAGAACTATGTCCCTTAAATCTGGGTTTAATTACCTTTAAATAACCTTCAGTTGATATGAGACGTCCATATTTGTATAGTTACTTTAAATATCTTTAATAGTGTATTCATGTCTTATGGTAATTATGAGAAACCAAGTTAGAAAAACTGTTAGTCTGTTTGTTGTAATTCCAAGTTGGACACAGTGAAAAGAACTACAGGCGCTAAGGCAGCATCGCTGGCAGTTACATCTGAATAAAATCCAAAATTAGTTAGTCTGTATCTGACCTGTTAAAGCCAGCTTTTACTTTACTGCTCTGAGACTTTTAAATGAACAATAATAATAATAATAATAAAAAAACAAAAATCTGGTTTCACATATTAGCAAAACGAAGCAAAAGTAATAAATGAGGCTTTTTACATGGAGTAACTACAAGAGTTGCAACAGGAGTAACCATGTTGGAATAATGTGTTAACACTTTCCATTCATGAGCACTAAACTGGACAGACAACTAACAGAGCTTTGTCTCAAAGTCTGAAAATACTGATGTTAGAACTGGACCACAGAGAACTCACCCTGCAACAAAGCCATCACACATATTTAAGTAATCCCGCCCCTCTCTCCCTCCCATCAGACCGAGGCAGAAACAGGGAGACACAGGGACACAGAACTATAGTCAAATGTTGATGTTTTTTTCCCCCCATATGTATTCCTAATTATTTCCTGACCAAACATCTTGTCCTTTAAGATCGAACCTGTTTTGATTTTGCATGTGTGTTAACGAACCTTTTTGTCTGTCGCCCTCTGCAGAAAAAGGTTTGGGTGGCAATCTGTTTGGCCATCTTCATCCTCATCTTAGTCATCTCGTTGGTCACCAGCTTCGGCACCTAACAGCAGGCGGTGTGAGTCGGTGGTAGATTTTGGTTTAGCAGGAGCACATTATGGGTAAAATAATCCCCCCTCTCTTGTAAATATATCAGCCTACAGGATGTACAGGGGTCACGTGGTCAGTGGATTTTCTCTGTTATCATCCCTCTCTTTCATTTTGGTCTTCCTCTAACCTTCCTGTCTTCCTAACAGGCCTTTTTCTCCTTCTGTTGTTTTTTTTTTTTAAAGAAGAGATGTGCTCTCTGTTGTTTTAACTCATAAACGACCACAATCTCCCCTGCATTTCTGCTTCCGCTCAAGAGGCAGTGCTGCTGGTTTATGGACCCCCAACCCACCCCCCACCCCCCCTTCTGTCAAACTCTGGTCGTCAACAACAGAAAGACCAAGACAAATTGTGAACTGTTACGTCAGTGCCCCTTCCCCTCCCAGATTTAAATTAAAAAAAAAAGAAAAAAAAGAGGAAACAAGTGGCCTTCAGCGGAGGCACAATGCAGTATTGAAACCTGACACTGGCGCTGAACATACTGTACTCAGGAAAAATGCATTCGTTCTTGTTACGTTGTCGTTTCTGGATGAATTGGAGGTGTAAAAAACAATTTTAATAGAGTAGTGCTTTTCTTTTTATAGGCTAATATAATTGTACATAACCTATAATGCTGAGAATTAAAGAAATACTTTATGCAGATGATTTTTAAAACTTGAAAGTTGTTTCAAACTTCCTACATGTGATGGGTGTAAATACAGATTTTTTTTTTTTTTTTTTCTGAAATAACAGCCCCCCCCCCTTTCTTGTGTCTCAGCACTGCAGGCCCCCCTCCCCCCCTTTTATTTGTGCGACCAGGTTGTATTTATGATTTACATTGTTGTGTAAGCTGCTACAAGATAAGTTCTGCAACAACACAAAATGAAATCTGTTTTTTTTTTTTTCTTTTTCTTTTCAAAACTGTGCCTTCTTTATGTCAAGCTGAGAACGTGATGTTGTGCACTAACATTGTCAAGAAGGGATGGATTGAGTTTTTTTATTTTGTTTCTATTCATACGTTTCCACTGTTTGAGTCTTTGGCTTTACCTGACACTATACTCTGGATTTAGACTTTAACCTGTTATTTTTCTTCACGTTTGTCACAGTGTGCAAAGTCTCCATTTAATTTAGCTGGAAAATCCTGGAAATAAGAATTTACAGAGAGAAGAACCTGCCTAGCACCACAATGTGACAAATCTGTAAAGAAAAATAAAATTAACAAAAACAGTTGATGTTAAAGGGCGTCCAGTCCTCGCTCAAGTCTCCTTTGGAAGCAGAAAAGTGCCCATCGGCACAGTTAACAGCAGACAGGAAGATATTTAGCAGCCAATTTGCTACTGTGTAATATTATGGCTGTTGAATTTTGCATTACTCATTTATTTTAATACAGTTTTGTTTTTAAAATAAAATATTGCCATGTTCTGTTCTTCTGTGTCTGTCTTGTTTAATTCAGAGTAGTATTTTTATTGTTACCATGAGGAAGTATTTTATTTTAAGTTCCTGTATTTCACCCACAGTTAAACAAAAACCTTCAACACAATGAAAACTGGCAACAAATTTTTGGTCTTTTTATTCAACTGTAATTGTCTTAATCTTTCAAGTAAAATAATGTGGAATTACAAGGGATCAAAAAGGAATGCAACAAATGAAAGAGACACAAATCAAAAAAATAAGACCATCACCGTGTACTACCCCCCCACTCCCACCCCCACCCCCCTCCAAATATAACCTTTGCTCAAAATCACTTCGACAAGTCCAAAAGTAAATCGACAATTTACAGTCATCTGGAACTGTACCAGTAATTTTATTCACATATTTTGTCCAAGTAAATTTTTTTTTGTTTTTTTTGTTTTTTACATGAACAAAGAGCAATGAAGTGACGTGACAAAAAAAAAAAAATTCAGGTGAAAAAGAAAACATTAATTTGGTAGCACTGATGCACAGGGTGTTTTTCTTGATGTTTTTTTTTGGGGGGGGTGTTTTTTTTTTTTTTTTTTTGTTTTTTTTTTTTTTTTTTTTTGGGGGGGGTTTTTTTTTTTTTTTTTTTTGGCTTTTTTCTTTTTTTTTCTTTTTTTTTTCTTTTTTTTTCTTTTAATAGAAGCTCAACACCCCGGCTTCAGGTGTTTCACAAGGCAATCTGAGGTTCAAACCCATTTGGCCAAAGAGGCACTCTTTAATTTCAACAACATTAACTTGCCCTTTCAATATAAATACATGACAAAGTGGATTTAAACAATAACCTCCTTTGGGAAGATTCGGGTTTTGTCTCCAGATGTGACGTCTTCCATGACAATTTGCGACTTCAATTAATACATTTCCAAACGGGAAGAGATACATTGTGAGATACCAGGAACCAATTATTTCACTCAAGTTGATGTAAAAAAAAAAAAAAAAGAAAACAAATTACTAGACCACAATGTACTCAAAAAGCCGAGGGCCATGTTATCAGATGTGCAAATGAGAAATGCAAAGGCTGGATTTAAAAATGAATCCAATGAACAGAAATCGACATGGAAAAGAAGGGACCCAAGCAAAGACAAGCTCCAGCATAGTGCAGCAAAGATCACATTGACAGATCTGTTTCTCTTCCTAATACCCTGGAAGAAATAATAAAATATGCATAACTTATCAACTGACTACAAAGAAACAATAGTCAGGACAGCTGACGAAATTCTCAAAACCAAACTTTCTAAAACCTCCAACTTACAATACAACTGGTCACTCGAAAGTTTTTTATGTCACACAAATGACTTTTCATTTCTAACCCTGATAGAGGGTGCTGTATAATCCCATCTTAACACATAAGATCTGAGTGTTCCAGTCTTTAATGAGTACAGTACATTATGTGAACTAACAACTTGCCTTTATTACCTCCTGCACCTTTGTCCCCCCCTCAAGTCCCAGTGGTGAATTTATCCACTGCACCATTTCTCTGTCTGTTTAGGGACGCACAATGATGGCGCCACATTTTTTTTTACCCTCAGTCCAGCGTCCCTGAGCCTTCCCCCAGCCGACAATAGCTGAGCTGGTGAGGGGACCAGCTCCAATTGGAAAGGGAGAGGGCCCAAGAGGCAGGGAGGTCCCTGGCTTGTGCAGCACTCAGATCCCTTGCATTGTTAAGAGTGCAGACAAAGCAGCAACCTTGGAGGTCATGACGAGCTCTCGTATCGTGCTCTGAGACAACACTCTGGATTCCATTGCTTCCCTTTGGCACTCCGATCATGTCTTGTTGTGACGCTGTTGACTGGCAGAGGAGCGGGTGCTTGCGGCCGGTGACCGGGCCTGCACCGCTGCGAGTGCCGCGACGCTCCGCAGCACCCTGTCCGGTGTCCCCTCAGTTCCTGAACCGCTGGTCACCTCCTGCGAGAGCCTCTGAGACCTCCTGCTGTCCTTGCGGCTCTCCCGCTGTTGGCCCTGCTTCTCTTTTTTGTCTCTGCTCTTCGTCCGATCCGAGCTGCGGTCCCTCTCGCGTTCGCTGCCGGAGGAAGCGGCGCGGGAGCGGGACTCTCTGTGCTCAGTGTTTTGAGAGCTGATGCTATGGGTCCGTTGGCTGCTGTTGCTGCTGCTGCGACTCCTGCTGCTGCGTCCACCGCCGTCGCCCTCGCCGTCACTGCTCATGCTGCTGCAGGCGCTGTGGCCCCTGGACAGAGACTGGGCCTCAGCCTCGCCTTCCTTTCCCCTTGACAGCTTCCTGCTCCCCCTGTCCTTTTCCTCTGGCTTACACCTCTTGTACTCCCCTTCCAGGGGCGGAACCAGAGAACCGGGGCACTGCCTGGTGGAGCGGGAAGCAGAGCGGCTTGACTGACTGGGTGTTGAGGTTTTGCTGCCACTGCTTTTACTATTAGTAAGAGTTACAGAGTTGCTCTGAGGAGAGGCTGGTACACTTTTGTTTTTAGGCTTTTGGTTCTTGTCAGAAGAGGAGGCAGGCGAAGTCCCGGTGGACTTGGCTGCTGAGTCTTTCCGGGTGGTGTGGCCGGGGGTGTCCACTCTGCCTTTCATTGCGAGAAGCTTGGCTGCTGCGTTGAGTGCTGAGCATCTCTTCCCCAGGACCTCAGGCTCAGGAGGCAACGAGGGGGCGCTGTTCGTCTGAGCTTTACTGTCTTGTGAAGGCTGACATCCCGCAGACTTTCTGGTGATCCTGACAGAAGATGTATCGCTGCCAGACTCTCCGCCTGTAGATGCGTTGGCGTTGTTGGATGCGTTTCTGTCAGCGCTGTGTCCGGGTTTCTTCCCTGGCCGGCTGTTGCCCTTCTCCTTCTCCTGATCTTGCAGCCTCCTCTTGGCTGAGCGAGTCAGCCGGTGCTCCTTCCTGCTCTTGCTGTTGTCTGAGTCGGAGGAGGATGAGGAAGACCTGGAGTGCCTCCTCCGAGAGGTAGAGGTGGAGAGGTCCTCCTTGCTGCCTCCCTCTTTTATTTCCCCACCTTCCTCCTTTATCTCCTCGTCCCCTTCTGAGGTGACGTCTACTCGCCTCCTCTTTGCAGGATGTCTGTTTTCGTACGTCCTCCTGTGGTGAGCGTGGCGAGTGAGGGTTGTGGTAGAGCCTCCAGATGATGGAGAAGAAGAGCGAGTGGACTCCTGGCTACTCTGGCGACTAAGTGGCCTTTTCTGTTTGGGAGGTTTCTGATCTTCAGTAGCTTCCTCCACTGTTGGAACCTGTTGCTTAGGTTCTTCTTTCTGAGGGGTGGTTGTAGTCTTTGCTTCTCCGCCTGCACCATCCCTTCCTGGCTCCAAGTCTTGGGTCTCAGAGGAACTCTCCACCTTTATCCTTTTAGGCTGAGACTTACAGATCTCCTGCTTTTTGTCATCCTCCTCCTTGCTTGTCCCTCCGGCCACCACAGCATCTACTTCCATTTCTGTCACCGGGTCCGAGTCACTTTTAGAAGCAGAAACTTTCTGTTTAGACTCTGTAGATAGTTTCTCAGATGAAACACTGGAAGGAGCAGATGTTAGTATCTGGGGCAGGGCCTCCGTATGGGTTGGTGTAGACACCTCTGGGGAAACACCTGTGGGTGCAGAGTTTTGGGGGGTGGACTCAGGAGGAGCAGCTGTGGTTGTCGTTACTGGCTCAGGAGCAGCTGTGATAGTGGATACTTGGGTAGTTGCAACAGTGTTTGTGGAATCAACTGTAACTGACTTTTCTGGGGTTGACGTAGTTGTGGCGACAGCATCTGTGGCAGTTGTTACTGGGGGCGTGATGTTGACAGTCTTTTCTGCGGTTGGTGCAGGAGGAGCAGTAGTAGGAGTGTGTTCTTCGGAGGGGGCTGCTGCTGCAGCAGGTGTTGTTCCTTTGACTCCTTCTGTTGGGGGTGACGAAGTTACTGCAACCACCTTTGCTTCTGCGGCTGTAGTAAAACTGGCGGTGGTTGTAGTTGGGGAAGGGGTGCAGACTGGACTGGGAGATACTGCTGGGGACTTGACAGCTACTTTTTCCTGTGCAGCCTCTTGCACTGTTTGCACCGGTTTGGCTGGGACGTTGGTGCTTGTTACATGCGTCCTTGTTTGGGCTGGAGAAGATGGAGCTGTATTTGCAGCAGATGTGGCAGCTGTTTTTGTTGGTGGTGTTGAAGAAGCACTGCCAGACGTGGCTGGGCTTGCAGTTGGGACTGTCGAAGAACTTGTTGAGTTTAATGGACCTGCTTGCACTGGTTTTAGTGGGGCTGTTGTCATCGTTGTTGTTGGGTTTGATGAACTTGCTTGCACCGTCTTTACTGGAGTTGTTGTCGTAACTGTTGTTGGGTTTGATGGACCTGGTTGTACTCTTTTTACTGCAGCTGTTGTCATGGTTGCTGCTGAGTTGGATGAAGAAGCTTGGACTGTTTTCGTTGTTGTTGTTGTCGTAGTTATTGCTGTAGTGGGGGAAGACGTTGAGGATGGTTTTGGTGAAGGTGTAGCTGGGCTTGAGGAAGTGGCAGCTGGGGTGGAGCTTACAGTAGCTGGAGCAGATGTTGAAGGTGACAGAGCAGAGGCTTGCGGCGAGTCCTTTGCTGCAATAGCTTCAGTTGTTGTGACTGGTTTCACTGTAGTGGTGACTGCTGGTGTAACACTTACTGGTTTTGATACTATGGTTGTAGCTGCTGTGATTATTGTGGCGGGGACTGATGTTGGAACTGCTTCGACAGCCGTGGTGGGTGGTGCAGTTGCAACTGGTGTGGTAACCGTGGTAGTTTTGGCAGTGTCTGATCCTGTTGTTTTCACAGCTGTAGAAGTTGAAGGTTTTGGCTCTATGGGAGCTGTAGATGGTGGAAGTGTTGGTTTTTCACCTGGAGGAGATGATGAAACGGTGCTGACAGGTGGAGGTGGAGGTGGAGGTGGAGTTGTGGTAGTTGTGGTAGCAGTGACTGGGATGGTTGCAGATGTGGAAAGTGTTGAAGAGGATGCAGAGGATGCAGAGGAAACGTGGGTTGATGTTGCGGCTGAGGTCGGAACTGTAGCCGGATCTGAACTAACGGTTTGGGTTGAGGCTGATGTGGAGGCAGCCACAGGGAGGGGTGGGGTCACATGGGGTGCAGGTGCAGGTGGTGTTTGGACTGAAGCTGAGGCTGGTGTGGAGGTTTGTGCTGGATTTGGAGCAGGGGCTGAAACCTCAGTCTTAGTGTCTGTTTCCTCAGCCGTGGTGGACTGGGAGGCCTGACCTGTGCTGACGACAGCAGCTGTGGGGGTCTCTGATGATGCTGGCTCTGTGCTAGCATCAGTTTTTGATAAACCAGATACATCAGTAGGGGTGGTCTCTTTTTTAGAGTTCTGTCCTTCACTAACAGTGTCGGGCGTGGTTGTGGAGTCTTTGCGGGGACGACCCCTCTTCCGTTTTGGGGAGAGAGGCGGGTTCCCCTCCTCACTTGGCGAGGTGGGCTGCGGGGAAGGGGTCGCTGTGTTGTCAGGCTCAGGTAACCTCGGGGGAGTCTTAGGGGGCCGGCCCCTCTTTCTTTTCAGAGGTGTCACAAGAGAATTCACGCTGGACTCTGAGGAGGTTGAAGTGGCGTCTTTGCCTGGCAGCGTGTCTGTTTTCCTGGCCTGATTTCCTCCCCGTCCTCGACCCAGATGCTGCTGTTGCTCCCCCAGCTGAGCGGCCATGCGAGATTCAGTTTCCAACCTGCGGCGTACAGGAAGGTTTCTCAGCACAGGCATGTCAGGAGAAAGATGTGGTGGAGAATATGGAGGATAACTTCTGACAGGCTGCGGCTGCACTGACGGACTCGGGGTGGAGTCTTGATCCTGAGGGGGTTTGGTAACAGTCTCTTTAGTCTTGCTGTCAGGGCTCGGCGGTGTGATGTCTTTGTTCGGTTCATCAACAAATCCAGCAGCGGTCTCCTCCGCTGTCGCCTCTTCTGAAGAACCTCCACCTCCAGTGCCGCTTCCACGCCGCCTTCTCTTTCTCGGTTCCTTCTCCTCCACCACAGTGACAAGCCTCCCTGGAAGCTTCCGCAACACTTTGGCTGATGGGGAGTCTTCAACCAGGCCCCGCAGGACTTCACCATCTGCAGACTGGCGCTTGCGAGGCGACCTGGAACTGGTGGAGGGGGGAGACATGGAGCTGTGGTCTTTGCTGTCATCATCTTTTGTCTGACTGTCCGCCGGGCCGCTGGATTCGAGCGACGATTCAGATATCCTCCTCTCATTCTCCGCCTCCTTGTCCTCTCTGCCGGCTTTGGAGCTCTTGCCATCAGTCTCCATGACACCCTGTTGTTTCCCTCCAGGGGGTGAGGTTGAGGGAGGGGAAGGCACTGGACTGGGATGGGAGCGGTTTGGTAGAGTCCTGGTTTTGGTGGTCTGGTGGTCTCGGGCAGGTGATGAAGCTTTTGAAGATTTGGTGGAGTCTTGGAGTCTTGTTGATGAGGAGGTTTTTTGATGGTCTGTGCGGGACGGGGTGGTAGACACAGCACCTGTGTCTTTGGCAGCTCCTCGTCCTCTCAGACCAAGACGGGGTCTTTCAGGCACTTCTCTAGGGGTCGTAGGCTCAGCCTCAGTTTCCGGCGAGGCGCCACGAAGCCGACCACTGGTCCTTGTGGAGGTGACTATCTTGTCCTTGTCCTTGGGTTTACGGCCACGGCGGGCAGGAGCTGGTTGAGCGGGCTCCACAGACGCTGGCGGTGACAAAAAGTCGTCATCGTCATCGTCAGATGAGGCGTGAAGTTTAAGCCCCTCCTCCTTGGCCTGGTCCAAGCCCTTCCTGGCAGCCTCCACTTGCTCCTATAAACACACAGGAAGATATTTACATGAATGAAGGACACTGTGACGGACATTTTTGACTATTTTCCAATATTTTATAGCCTAAACAATTTATCAGTCTTAAGTTGAAATTGAATTTATTATCAAACACTTTAGAGAATTTTATTTAATATAAAACTGAGGTGAAGATGTGGCCTTACCTCTGCTTGCTTCAACTCTTCTTTGCAAACATCTTCTAATGAGGCTTCCAGGAAGTTCATGGCGTAGCGTTCAATGGGAGTGAGCTAGAGGAGGGTAGGGAATATGGTGCGTCAGCTGAGCACAGACAAACTGTACAGATATAATTCAGATTTACAGCAGAACACGATCCTGAAAGATGTGAAATACCCCCACCTACCCAGACAACTGGCAGTGAAGTGATGTTATAGATGTATAATCCAGATTTCATTCAAGAGCCAAACCAATGTTCTGTTCTCGATTTCGATTATTAATTCATTTACAGATTTGAATGATTATTCACCTGCTCCACCAGAGCAGCTATTTCCTGCTCAGCCTTGGAGAGCTCCTCCACTTCCTCCTGTTCCCCTCCGTCATCCAGCGGTATGTTCTCGTTGAACTCCGCCAGCTCTGCCACCTGCTCTGCTTTGGCCTGAGAGGCTGCCACGATGTCCTCCTCGTCCTCAGCACGGCACAGGGCCTGAAAGAATCAAATCAATTAGAAATATAATCAAATAATAGTATCAAATATATCATCAAATACAGCAGTTACACAAAACTTAAGACATATTTTGATGGTCCGAATACAGGACAACACAAATCACAAGACAGCTCTTCTTTTCTAAAATTTGTTTTTGAGACTTTTAAAATCAATTAAATTCAAGAAACTTTATTTACCCACAGGGAGTAATTTATTTTTGAGGATAGGCAGCAATTCTATATTCGTCCTGCTATTCACTGGATTATTTTTAAATGCACCCTGCACAATACTCTGTGTACTGTCAAGGAGATTGTCCAATTTTGTCCTGTAGATTTCACAGCTCACATCTAAAATGTGCTGCAAAAAAGTGTTTGACTTTGACGATAACCAAAAGATAGGTGCTAAATACATAATATCTGTAGGTGTTATGTCCCATGAGATGTCTCTAACCTGCTCCAGAATGGTGGTGCTCTGTTTGTTGACGGCCTCCTCCTCCTCAGCTTGGGGCACCGACAGCTCCACGGCCACCTCTCGCTTCTCTCCGTCATTCATATCAAACAGCTCTCGGATGGTTTGCTGAGGGACGAAATATAAATGAGGTACATTTAGCGCCGGGGAAATGGTTCTCTGTACTTGAGGAAAAACAAAAGTAAGAGCCACTTGAACCGTCTAATGTTGTGACATTATCACCGCTACATACTCCCGACAACCAGCTGTGCTAGTCGTGTCATTTATTTAGTGCATTAATTAGAAAATACAGAGACGACGGCGTACTTGCCGTGGTGGTATTAATGAAAAGGTCGATCTGAACCAATTTAATTAAAGGGTACGAGGACAGAGTCTGTGTCTTATGCATGTCGTTCAAACACTCAGCTACACGTTTGTTTAGATGGTGATTCATCATCACATGATTAACAGGCCAGTTATGAAAGGCAGCAAAAGACAACTAGAAAGAAACACAGCTGATCTAATTTTAATTATTATTTTATTATTATTTTTATTATCTTACAGCTGCTGCTAGAAATAGTGAGACGTGGTGAATGCTGCAATAAAAGCGGTTTCCTTTGTTCCCTTTGTGTGGAAAAACCCCAATGAATCATCAGTTTGTGCGAAGCTGACTCACGGTAAATTCCTACCTGTTTGAAGAAGGCAGTGGTGAAGTTTCCTCCTTCGATCGCCATATCTCCCAGCATCCTCTTCTGGTTGGCTTTCTTTAAAATGTTCTCCTCCACTGTGCGCTCGCTGATCAGCCTGAAGAGGAACGGTAACAAAAAACCTTCACATGTTGTTGAAATCACATTTATTCCTTACGGGGAACTGGAGTTGTTCGGCAGTGTGAAGCGAATACCACAAGTTTAGTGGATTAATTGATAAATCGATCGAATGAAAATGATTCAGCAGCTATTCTTATGCAAAAAAAAGCCAAACATTCTCTGGTTCCAGCTTCTCAATTTGTTTTTGGGCTGTTAGACAAAACAAGTGAGCTGAAGACATTAGGGGGTTCACAGTCTGACTAATGTTGTAACCCTCTGTGTCTTCTCGCATTTTCTCTGCACTGACTGTCTGAAAAATCCACTGTGCGCCACAGAAATCAGACCTGCTTTCCACTGACACTAACCTAAATCCAAATTTTTCCACTTAATCTGAACTGAATCTAACCACTTTCCCGTCCTTTATACTGGTTGCTTTAATCATGTACTTAAGGTCAAAATCAAAGTGAAAGCTTAAACAGACCAGATATGACAAGAATTTAAAGAGACTTTGCCTTTTCTCCACTCTGACTGTATAAAATTTATCCATTTTCTTAAAGTGTCTAGTTGTCTCCTTCATTTTTTGCTCATGTTAACACACTTGACTTGTGGTCAGTGTGAACTCAGAGGTAAACAGCAGCACTGTCACCTGTAGATGTGGACGTCTCGGGTCTGGCCTATACGATGGCAACGGTCCTGTGCCTGGGCGTCCATGGTGGGGTTCCAGTCACTGTCGTAGAAAACCACAGTGTCTGCCCCGGTCAGGTTCACCCCGACACCTCCGCTGCGAGTTGACAAGATGAAGCAGAAGATGCGACGGTCTGCGTTGAAGCGCTCCATGAGGGCCTGAGGTAGAAGAAAAGAAGGTGCACAGAGGAGATATTTTGCTGAATATTTTTCTTTCTTTTGTGTTTATGAAAGACAACACAATTTTCACATGATTATTTGACTGACCTGTCTCTGCTCCACGCGGGTGCTGCCGTCCAGGCGGAGGTAGATGTGTCCGTGGTAGTTGAGGAACTGCTCCAGGACATCCAACATACGCGTCATCTGAGTGAAGATCAGCACCCTGTGGCCTCCTGTCTTCAGCTTTCGCAGCAGAGTGTGGAGAGTCTGAAGCTTACCTGCACACGGGGGGGGGGGACACAATAGGAACACAAATTACTTAGTAAAGCAAACAAATCCCCATTTGAATAATAATTGACTGTGCAGGCACATTCAGGCAGGTATGGGGCACTTTTTGAATATTGATCTTGAAGTAATCAAGGAGATTATTTCATACTATCGGTAATAAGTCTCATCTAAAATCAGGTCTACCTGAAGCATCCATTTTAACATTTATAAAAGAAATTGATTTAACAAGGCAATTTTATGACCAGGGCTTTTGAAATGAATAATAAGTAGACCTCTGTCTGCTATCAGTGAGACAAGGCAGACAGCATTATGACAAATAACATATTCTTCCTCTTACAAATGAAAATCAATACACTCAGGACTCTCACTGCTACAGCCTCACTTGGTCTGGTTTGACCAGCAGCTTTTGGCAGCAAACTTTAAATCGATATCACTGTGGTTTTCTTTACTTGTGCCACTTATTATTATTATCCAGTATTATCCAGCTAAAACAGGGTGTTACGTTGCTCTTTGAGCACAATAAAGAATATCAGCTCTTCCTTCTTTAAAGATTTGCTTGAGTTTTTCTGCCCCTTGAGTCAAAAAATCCAGTTTTAGGCATCTTGACTCACCACAATCATACTGTATGAGCCTCAGGTCCGGGAACTGGGTCCTCATGTTACACTGGATACGATGGAGACTGCGAGTGAGTGGGGCAACTTGAGTTGATAGCAGGGAGGAGAAGACTGTCTGTTTGTGGCTCAGGGAGGGAGGAGGATGGCAGCAGTGCATGGAGATTGGAGGAGCCTCGACAGGGGGAATCACGAATGTGTACCTAAAATGAACACAGAAAAATAAAAGATAAATCACAAATCTTTCCCTTAAGTTAAAGCTGTTGTATCCTCTGTAATGCATCATGTAGGAAACAAATCACTATCACTTATCTACCTGTCTATCATGTCACTCAGCAGCTCCAGCCTCTCCTCGATGCTGTGGATGGCCTCTCTCACAGCGTGACTCTGACACCAGTAGTCGTATTTGTTTTGCCACTGTGCGAACAGACAGCTGCTGTGACCCGATCGGCCCCACTCGCCCTGAGAGCTCTGGGCGGCCGGGGAGGGACGAAGACTGGGGAGAAAAGTCAGGAAGTCCAAAACCTCCAGGCCGTACACAGGCTTTGCTCCACAGTGCTGCTCGTTGACTCGAATGATAAAGTCCAGCCGGCTGTCGTGCTGCTGTTTGTGACTCTCTGCTAGCCATGACTGTGGAGAAGGAAGGTAAACAAGAGTCAGGTGATACAAGTCAGCTGTGATACAAGTGGTTAAAACAGCACTGATCATGTTTTAATGGTTGTCTGGGTACTGTAAATTCTCATGTAAAAACCAATAATAGCCAGCACCAACAAATAAAGGCAGGTCACTGATAAAGGCTGAGGAGAGACTACCTGTAGCCAACAGGTCACATGGTAAATTTAATATTGTACATTTCCACAGCAGTAATTCATCAGTACAACAGAGTCATGTTACCCTCACCTGTCTGCTGATGTTAGTTTCTCTTTTTTTGAATATAAATCATATATTTCATACTCATCTCGTCATTTCTTCATTGCTTAGCTCTTTATCGATGTTAAGCTATTGTCATCAATACTCAACCATTCTTGGGGTTTTTTCACATTAAAAGCCTTCCAATAAAGAAACGGCTGCAAGACTTTAACTGAGTTTCATTCAAGCTAACATTGGCTGAATCCGGATGTCTGGACCGCACCCGCAGACTCACAGACTTGAGGGGAAGTCCGTCGGTTAATGTTGGTATGATATTGTGTTTGGCAGCTCATGTAACACGAACATTTTACCGCACATTCTGAACAGATCTGGTTTATGGTTTATTACTATGTGAAGTAGAAATCTGCATTCCATACATAAGTTAAGTCAATATCAACACCCTTATGAACCACTCATAAAAATACTTTGAAATGAGTTACAGGGTCTGAAATTTCAATTAATCTCCATGGAAACGCCTGATGTGACTCTTGCTGCACTGAGGAAATAGCTTTTATACTGAATTTATCAAGACAACAACAGGTAAACATGGAGGAAGGTTGGAGTTTGTTTACCTGAGGAAAAGAGGAGATTAGAAATAAAGGCCGGTCTCTAATATAAAAGCCTGGTTCTCTCTGACACTGAGGTAAATAAAGGCCACTGTTTATTTCATGGTGAGAGAAGCTTTATGTATCTTGTAACTTATTGAGTGCCATTCATTAGTCGTCAGTTTTCAAGAGGAACAACTTGCTCACCATGTGGAACGGAGAGCGAGGGGGTGGCCGAGGCACTTTCCTGGGTGGAGGGTAGGCTTTTGCCCCCGCACTGGGCCTCGACTTGGTGGTTGCCGGTGTTTGACTGCTGCTACTGCTGCTGCTGTTGTCACGTGGTGCTGTTGAAGCCTTGGACACAGAAGATGAGGGGGTCGCTGGAGCTGCGGGGAGGGTAGAGGAGAGAAGATGGCAGTTGTAAGTAACTTGAATCTGCAGTACAAATGGCCGTGGATTTGCGTTTGGTTAATACAAGGAAACTTCAGGTCTCTCTAATCCCCTTCCCTGACCACTGAAACCAGGATTCTGGTTTACACCACATTAAAGAAATTAGCTTTCCTGGAGAAAGCTGATTGTATCTTGATGAGTAAAGTGCACATTATTATGGATTTTTCAATGAAAAAGAGGAGTAGATGTAATATAACTTTTTTGTGGAAGAAACATTATTTTTTTAATTCTTAAAAACAGGTCTGAATCTTCGGGATCTTTAAATAAACAGAACTGGCTTTGAGATACTCTCCTGCAACCTCCCTGCATGTCTGCTTCTCTAAACAGATGGAAAATAATTGTGGATGACAGGGAAAAGAAAATACTAAATATTAGTTGCAGTAACGATGTGATCCAGTTCCACTTGTCACGCACACATACAGCCTTATGAATTATAGCTCAGAGAGAATAATTGCTCGGGCTCGTTCTCTCACCTGGCTGCTCTGTGCTTGATGAAGGAGGCTGCACTACTTTGAGGACAGGGCGAGGGGGTTGGGGCTGGTTCAGGGTGGAGCTAGGGTTTCTGGGAGGAGCTATGGTGTAGTGGGCGGTAGCGGGACCGGGGGTGCGCTGGGAAATTTGCAGTGGAGCAGTGTTTCTGACAGGGGTTGTGTTGGCATGGGCGTGCAGGGAAGGGGATGCCTGAGGAGCAACACGAGGGGAAGGGGCCACTGCCAGGGTGGGAACAGGCCCGCCCTCCTTGCCTGCTGACTGTCGCACAACGATCTTCACGACGCCGGGGCTGCTCACCATGGAGGAGGGCACTGGGGAAAAATACAAACGTATGACCTTTGAGAAACAAGGCTGCATAACCAAGTGGCAGACATTTCCCTTTAAAGATAAACGTGAATGTGAAAGAGAGAAAAGGGGCTAAAAACCTTGCGAGGAGGCATTATGAGGCAGGCGGTTCGCAGGGGGAGCAGTGGAGGTGTTCGCAGGGTGTGTGTTGGCTGCACTCTGGACAGACACCTGAGCAGGCTGGCTGATGAGGTGGTGCTGCACCCCACTGGACACCAGGTGCATCACATTACCTGCAGGGTGGGAGTGTGTCAGAGATAATCAGGGACTCCACATCATCACACATCGTAGCCAGGTATTCATTCACTGAACGATCAGCTTTAATATAATACATAAAACGTAGAGCTAATTAATTATGGCAAAATAAATCATCCCAATTAGTTTGTTTAATATTGTGACCAACTTGTGTTTCAGTCTTAAAACTCACAAACAATGTCATGGCAACTCTTTCCTGTATTTCTTCTTCATTTTACTTTAAATGTCTTTGTTCAAAACGCTGTTCAGCTTCAAAATATTTAAAAAGTATTTGCTACTTTATTATTCTTGGGCTCTGCCAAAACACAAAGGCAAACTTTACCCATACTTTGTTCTCTGGCTTCAAACCAGAAGCCAAAGAATATTAAAATGATAAATCTTGATTCACTTAAAACCAAATGATCTACTGTATTAAAAAATTTAGGAATTTTTCCAGTGTTTTTTCAACTAGAGCGGCCTGTTTTTACATCTTTACTTCTATGTGCATCACTTTCACTGTCAAAGATGCACTTCAAAGACAACATAAATGTTTAAATATATTTACACCATTAACAATATGTATAAATATACAATTATCTTACCACTGAATCCTTTAGGTGCATGAGGCAAATGTGACAGAAAAACTGAAATAAATCACCCATTTTACACATGAATCACGTCTAACACTGACCTTGAACTGGACGTGGAGGAGCTGCTGGGACTTGGTGGATCTGGGCTCCAGACAGAGTCAGCTTGTTGCCCTGAAGCTGGAAGGTGACGGGTTTACTGCCCTGACATGACGACACAGGTCGGCCCGCCAAGGAGGCGAGCTGGGCTATGCTCACTACCTCACCAGCTTAGGAGGGAAAACAGAGAGGGGGATAAGAAACATGTTTACCAACCCAATTTACTTCAAATTCAGTAGCAAATGAATTGACAATCAAATTACTTACAAATATAGTTGTTAAATACTAAAAGGAGTTTAAGGAGATAATGCTTCATTAGGCAACTGATGCACAAGAAAAACAAAATAGAAAATGATGGACTTACAAGGCAACCTGGCTTGCATATCTGGACTGAGCAGAACCCTCTGGGGCATGACGCTGCTGGGGCTTGGACTTGCGTGAGCAGGAATACTGGCTGTGCAGGGAGCAGTGGGAGGCCGTACGGTCAGCACCGGCTTGGGCACGCTGGATCTCACTGCAGTTTGAGCCGCAGGATGCATGGACGGGCGGGGAGGGGGGTTGGACGCCACTGAACACACCTTAAAAAAGTAAAAGAAAAAGAAAAAAAAAAAAAAAAAAAAAACACAAGGAGAAATAAGTAAGAGAAAAGTGTCGTGGAGATTGGAGACATGGAAAGAAAGATAATCAGTACTTTGGTCCAATTATGGAAACATTTGTAGTTTGATCCCGTTCACTTGCCTTGTTGAACGACAGGAGCAGGTGCAGGAGTTGCAGAGACTTCGGTTACTGGAGGAGGTCTGGGGGTCTGAGCTGCAGGGGGCACGGAGCAGGTAGGTTTGTTCATCAGAAGGACCGGCCTGTTGTCACCTTTAGGAGGCGGCTGGAACATCCTAAAACAGACAGACACACATAAATGAAAGATCAACCACTGTATTCATTTATTGGTTTACAATATGAAAGCTCTGGAGATCAAGCTAGAGCTAGCATGAGACTAAAACACAAACCAGCCCTCCCTCTCCCTACTCTTCGAGCTAGTCATGTCTTTCAGCAGCTAATGCTAGCAGTAAACCAGAGGCGTGTTCACGTATTGATTGACAACTGTGAGCTCCCACCCCTGACTCTGGCCATCTCTGATTGGTTAGAAAGGAAAAGTTTGCTCAGAAACTTTATGATGCAGCCAGACCTAGACAGATTTCCTCGTGTTGTGCGGCCAGAAGCAGGAGGAGACAGGAAACAGTGTGTGTTGGGTTGTAAATATAATCTGTTATAATATCTGCTGCTTGTTTTATTTTGCTGTGCGGTGACAAAACAAGAATATAAACAGTATTTCCTGAATGAGATGTCAGTTCCACCCCCTCTGGACATTAGAGAACCTTGACATTTTGTAGGTCAAAGTTAAATCAGACTGAACTCTGCACGAAGTGAAGGAGGCGGGTCAAATCGTGACCTGAAGCTAATGTGTCTCGTCGACATGAATGGGAAGCGAATTCTGCTCTGAGTGCACCATTACAAGAGAATATCTCAGCACTGCTGCCTGTTCAATGAGTCTAATGATTAATAATACTGAGAAAACAGATCACATTCTGTAGCTTTAATACAAATTTTACACTTGTTAAACATATGGTTTTATTACCCACTGACAACAGAACAGAGCAGAGATGGAGGTCCATCAATCTGTTTGTATATTGTTGCCAATTCAATATCTGAGTTTCAGTACTAATACTGACTTTAATATTTTATTTAATATTGTATGATTTAATATTTTGATTCTTCTGAAATACATTAGTGTTTGAGATATGCACAAATAGCGCCACTAAAACTCTGGGTAAAACTCTGATTTGATAAATATTCTCTTATATTTTAAAAGAAAAATAATTCAATAACTCGATCCTACACGGACATGTTTGAAACCAGCCCAAACATTTACTGTTTAGAGACAGACTCTTAGGTGTATGATTGAAAGGTTTGCTGATGGAGGAAGATGGAGAAAACAAATCAATTTCACTTTCACTACTTATAACAACCAGTCCATTTGGTTACCCACCTTCAGCACTATTGACAGATTGTCCAGTTTGGGTTGATTGGCGGACAGCTTAACACCAGTGATAAAGGCTAGTCCACTAACTCCTGTGCATCTTAAGAACTTAATACTGTTGTTTCTTAAATGTTGGTTTCCATGCAGAAAGCCTAGATCAGTGTTAAACTTTTCATTGTCCATTTCTTGAGGAAAATATTCAGCTAGGGAAATGACATCATTTTAGTGGGAAAGCAGAACATAAATTACCCTGATGGACCATTGTTTGTTGCCAGCTAATAGTCAGCTTTTCTTGGCTAACACACTGAGCTTTTAAATCGAGTCTGAACACACTGAGGTGACCTTTAGCAAAAGCACTTAACCCACAGAACAGTGCATGGCATTCACAAATGATAATGTGTGTCTCTGTACTAACCAGAGGCACACTGATACAGGATCAGTTAGATTTTCTCTGCACAAATTGAGGAGACAAAAATCTGTGAAGTATCAGTAGTTGGACTGTTTACCTGTTGACCTTCATGCGTACAGGTCTGGGTCTCGGAGGAGGTTCAGGGGACTCCATGATCTCCTGGATTAGCTGGCGGCTGACCTTGTGGCGCGGCAGGAAGACATCCGCCTGGTACCGGGACACACGGGTCTCCAAACTAACAAAGTTGAACAGCGACAGGTCGCAGCGCTGAGGACGAAAAAGGTGCATCATTTTTTTTTAATGTTCATCTAAATTGATTTCAATGTGATTTTCCTGACCAAATGAAATTTTTTTGAAAGTTATTTTTAAATGCTGACCTTCAGAGGAGAGACATCCAGGGCCTCCTGCACCAGGGAGGCTGTGTGGAAAACGATGCGCTGCGTGATGAAGGGAGACTGGATGGGTCGAGGGTCAAACAGGTTGGGGTGGTTGCACACTTTGCGGAGTTGCATGAGGATGTTAATCACAGACATGAAGTGACCACTGGCCAGCGTTTCCCGTGTGCTGTGGACAAGATGGTGAATGAAGAGACTGGTAACATGAACAATAAAGCAATTACGATATAGGCAAAAAAGAAGTATGCGATTACTATTTTGATAGTTGATTAATAATTTAGGTAAATTTTGAATGAAAAAAAAACACCAAATATTTGATCATTCAAGCCTCTAAAATGTGAGGATTTGATGATTTATTTTGTCTTATATTTAAGTAAAGTGGATATCTTTTTTACTGTTAGTTAAGCAAAACCAGCAATGTGAATATGTTACCTTGTTCCCTAGGAAATTATGATCAGAATTTTTCAATATTTTCTAATATTTTAGAGACTACAAGGATTAGACAATTAAAATAAGAAAATAATCTGCAAGCATTTCCAAACCTCAATTTCTTACAAATAAACTAAAAAGAAAACTCATATACTACATTCTTGGCCTGTTGTACATGTGTTTATTTGCTAACTATATACCTCTAAGAGTAAAAGATGTTACAGGCAAAAATCTATTTTACAAAAATTGTCTGCTATTTCCAAAAAGGAAAGCTTCATGAAAAGACCCAAGTAGTTTTGCTGTGTACCAGATCATCTCCAAATCCGCCTTTTGAACACGAAAAGAAAGTAAATGGACTTACGAGGCCTGTGCCATGAAGTCGTCGTAGAGGAAGCGTTGTCTCTTGGAGAGGCGGCAGCGCACCACATGCTCGTATTTCTTGGGCATCTGCTTCTCAACGTCGGCCTTGATCCTCCTGAGAAGGAACGGCCTCAGCACCTTGTGCAGCCTTTTGACTAGGCCCTCGTTGTACTCCTGACTGCCCTCGATCATCCCCGTCAGCGGGTTGGAGAACCACTCCTTGAACTCGCGGTGCGACTGGAAGACGTGGGGCATGAGGAAGTGCATCAGAGACCACAACTCCATCAGGCTGTTCTGCAGAGGAGTTCCTGTCAGCAGCAGCCGGCGGTGGCTGTTATCGGTCAGAGGAGAAGAAGAAATTCAGATAAATGTGCCAAGATTTATATCATTAGGATTTTAGATGACTGAGGAGGAGAAATTCTAATAAAAAGGCATTTTCAGTGAATGGATTTCAAAGCTGCCACTTTGACACAACAATGACATCATCTTAGAAACTTTATATAGTGAACTTGTTGTCAAAAGTTGCCTATTTGCAGATACAGAGCAACATTGTTTGTTTTTTGTCCACCTAATGAAGTCCAATATTCCCTGTCTTTCTAGCTCTGTGTTTGGTCTCCACCAGCTCCTGAGGGAAACACCTGGCTCTTTAGCTGCTAAATGCTCCACTAGGTTCACCAGCTAGACTCTAATGGTGTCTGTCTGCCGTTTGGTGCTGAGCAGGTAGTGTACAGTGGCTTTTTAATTCTTTGAAAACAGCTTCTGCTGCTGAACACACAGATGGGATGGGACTGAATCAAAACAGCTATGTTGTGCTAAAAGACACTAAAAAGCTCTGCAGAGGCAGGTGTTTGTAATTTACAAATGTGTTTCCTCATTTCTATCCTTAACATTCCATGCTTTAGGTCCAAACTATACATCTCAATGGACTACTGTACCCTTGAGTGCAAGGTCTTGCCTTTGAGATACATTTGCATTAGGACTAATCACTGTAGTGTAAGTGCTCCTTCTCCATTTTCCCTCTGCACCTTAAGAGAAGATCTAAGGCTGAAGCTTTTAATAATGACACGGTTTATGACAAAAATCCCACCAGTTGGACCAGGCCACCAGACAAATGATGGCAAGTTTATCTAATTACAGTCACTTTGATAAGAAACCATGTCAAATGTTAAGATTAGCTGGTTCAGCCTTCACAGCCACACACCACTCTGGCCTGTGGATGAACACTTTAGTGCTCCGGTGGATTTCGGGGGATGCATTCAAAGTCAAACGTGGCTAATACTGAATGACAGCATGTTTTCTACAGATGAGCGCACACTGACTTTCTGTGACAAGCAACAGCTTACAGACAGGAACGAGAGACATCCTTGAATGTGCTTGGAAGCACTACAGAGACCAAAGAGTATTTTTTTTCAATAAGCCTGACTAGTTTGCACAAAACTATGTGGTGTGTAATGCTTGCTTATGACACTTATTCAGATTTTCCACCCACAAGCCGGACTTCCCAGAAGAATGGTGAAGAAACGATCCCCTCACTCTACTGGGTTATAATGTCATATGATGAGCAGTATACTGTATCAGTGCATGGTGCTTTTGGGGAAAATGGACATATGGATCTTTGCCAGGCTAAACCAGCAAACCATTTAGCATTGGATCCAACCAGTCTGTTCTGAAGACAAAAGTGAGACTCTTCTAAACTGCATGAGTTACTAACATCTGGACAAGATCTCCCTGTGTGAGATACACCATCAGAGCTCCTTTAAAAGTACAACGTATTTTGTTCTTAAAAATGTTTTTAATTTTAATGGAACTGAACTTTACTCTGGAGAAATACCTCTATGCCACTCCAACAGTAACTGGACTACATTACATTTTTACATTACATTCATTTGGCTGACACTTTGGTCAAAAGCAACCATGTTTCTCTACACACATCCAGAGCAATTTGGAGTTTGGGTTGTTCATTTACATAAAGATACAAGTTGCCAGGTATCAAACTAGTAACCATACGGTTATTGTTTAACCTGCAGCTGAGCTACTCCCGCCTGCTGTTGGATTATCATTTATTTATTTTTATTTATGTAAGCCTCAAAGATCATTGAGGTTTCCGTCATTTGCAATGATGTCGAGTTACACACAAATAGAGTTAAAATTCAAAAGAGGACAATACTCGGTGAAAACATTTGCGCACTGAGGTGAAGTGGTTTGAGATCATTGTCTTGAATTGTCCAGGGGTAGTGAGCATGTCGATCTTAAGTGTGCTGCAGATAATTCCATGTGTTTGGTGCACAAGTTCAGAGTAAACCCTCGGGACTTGAAGCATAAGAGAGTTAGTAGAGCAAGTTTGTTCCTATGTTCGAGTTCAGGATAAACGTTATATAGGGTGGTGAATGTCCAGTAAGAGCTTTATGGATGAAAAGGTGCAGGTGTTTTTCATTTGACAAACTGATCTCTTTCAGCCTTATTTAACAAATCCCACTGTTCCCGTTTGTTAAAAGTGACTTAATATGAGTGACAGTATCTCACTGCACCACATTTATTAAAACCTGCTGTAGACTGAATTGTAAGAACACTGTGTTTATTTTGTCTCTGGTACATAACAAAAAGATGATCTTTATTCCAGCAGCTCTCCTGTTTAAAGTGCAGGGACAAACTACACCAGGTATGTGTGCTACAATGATGAACAATGAAGCGCTCATGCATCCTGAAGCAACAACCTTAGGACACAAGGCAGGGTTAGATCATTCCTGGCTGATCCAACTGGGCAAGTATGTATGAACCAATGAATCCACATCACTGGTGATTTGTCAGTTTGTGGACCCACTGCTCGGCTTTATATTTACTGTTCAGGCATAAGAGCGCTGTCAATCTTCTCATCCATCTCTCAGAAAGCAAATAAGCCCGAAGTATCAAACTGTTCCTTTAAAAACTGCAGTAAAAACAGTGTTGAATTCTTTGTGGTGCTTCTTAATTATGGATGTGTGAATCATCAGCGATGCTACATTAATTACTCATTTAGAGCTCCACAGTCTGCACGTCTTCTTCTGAGAATATAAACCACTGAGCTCTACCGACCTGTTGAAGTTCAGCAGGCTCTGCCAGCGCTGAGACTTGAAGTTCTTGATGTTTTGAGCCTCGTCTAGGATCAGGTAGCGCCAGGACTTGCGTCTGAAGGCCTGGTGATCCTGAAGCACCAGCTTGTACGAAGTGATGCACACGTGGAACGCATTAGGCTTCGTCCAGCCCTGAGAAAGGAAAAGAGAAGCAGTGTGGTTTTCATTTGGATTTTTTTCAGTACTGACTTTTTCATATTTTTGTCCGATTTACGAAGCCAGCAGTTACGATATCTGTCAGATATATTAACTTAAAATTCAACAATTTGCCGCAACTGCTCACTGGAAATTTGCCAACTGCAGAAAAGAACAGTCCAGAGCCAATAAACTCATCACCTGTCTCTTTAGCTTTCTCTCTTTTTGGCTGCCAAAGTAGGTGAGGATTTTAAACCCAGGACACCAGCGCTTCAGCTCCATCTCCCAGTTCAGCATCACACTGGTGGGGACGATGATGAGGTGAGGGCCCCAGTTACCTAAACAAAACAGAACAAATATAATAACAAAATATCAGCAATGGAACATATAAAGAAGAGGAGAAAGAGTTCGATTACTGTATAAAAATATGAGACACACTCCAAAAGGATGATTACAGTGAACTAAAATGAACTACACCACTTCAAATGCTGCAGCACGAAAACAATAATGAGTCTGTCTGTTACCTTTTTCACAGGCGAGGTGAGCCAGCAGAGCGATAGTCTGGATGGTCTTTCCCAGACCCATCTCATCAGCCAAAATGCCATTTAGCTTTTTCTCGTACATGGTGACCAGCCAGTCGAGTCCAATGTGCTGGTATTCTCGTAATGTGCCGTGAAGCAGGAATGGGATGGGGGTCTTGACCTTTTATTGGGGAAAAAAAAAAGGATGAGAAAACTATGATCCAGAACTGCACAGGGTAAAATCTTTGAACTTAAACACACGTAACATTTTTCTTTTGCAGCAAGATCTGCTTAATTTGTAAAGTGTTTCCACTCATCAAAAGGCATTAAATCTATTCATCCTGAAGACTGACCTTCGTCGTAGCCAAAGTATAGCCTTTAGGCTGCAGGCTCTCTGCAGTAGCAGCAATGTGGCTGATTTCTTTCTTTGGCCGCGAGCTAGAGGAAGGTGGGCTGTGGTCTCCCTCCTTCAGCAATACCTCCATCCCTTCATCTCCACAGTCATCATCCTCTTCTTCCTCACTCTCCTCCTCTTCTTTCTCACTGTCTTCATCCTCTGCACTGTCTCCTGGTGAATCTGAGACAAAAAATGATTTTAGCAATAAAAATGGCAAACAATCTTTAAAAAGCAGCTCTGGCCCGTCGGTGTTTGAGATTATTCTGATTCCCTGTGAGCAGGTTATTACCTGAGGAGGAAGTGTTGCTTTCCACGTCACTCTCATCTTCTTCGCTCTCCTCCTCCTCATCCCCAGACACCTCAGAGTCAGAGCTTGCTTTAGAGCCAGATGCAGAAGGTGCCTCAAAGTCTGAGGCATAAGCTCCTTTGTATTTCTCCAGCAGCTCCTCAATACTCATGTCACCTATAAGAGGAGCAGAGACATGTCAGGGTAGAAGTTTACTGCTCCTGTGTTTAAAATGCTAAAAAAATAAATGAAACACTTTTAGCTAATAGGCACATACACGTTATCTATGCTGGGACAGCTCTACGATCAGTTATTAACAAAGTGAAATTAAGTAATGATATTAGTTATTTGGCTGTTATAGTGCTCATGGACCATATATTTCAGTGGTTTTGTCAACTTTATCAAAACTAAGCCTTTATTGAGGTTTGAAAATAAGTTGTCAAAGCCAAAATGAAGGACATAGAGTATTTTCATATCAAACAAAAGTTTAGCCCTGAATCATATGTTATATCTTGTTTATCTAAACACCAAAGACCTTCAGTTGTACAGCTGAGAGCTGTTATTTATTTACTCTCTGGCCATTGTGGTTGGTAGATTCAAAAACATTCAGGAGGATAAAAAACAAATTTTCCATAAAATGATTAGACTAAGCCCTGAAATACTCTGGTGAACAGATAAACAAAAACTGGAACAGTTGTTTAGACTGATGTGTTTATTTTGCTGTAGAAGATGAAAGCTTGAACATTTGACTGTGAGAGTTGTTGAAGTTAATTCACTAATTGTGGACCTTTTTTATTGTGTTTATTGTATTTAAATAGCACCTTTTAAAAACAGAGTTTCCAAAGGGCTTTGACAAATGAATCAAAAGCAATGATGGTCAAAAGCAGGACAGACATACGGTAGAGTTACAGAGGGAGGACAAACAATATGCTTCAGTATAAATAAGGACAGTTAGAAGGAGCAGATGCCGTATATAAACACACACACACACACACACACACACACACACACACACACACGCAAACACAATAAAAGCAATACAAACCAAAACACAGTAAAAGCAATAAAATGATGACATCACATAAAAGCAAGACTATAAAAATGAGTTTTAAGAAGTGATTTAAAAGAAGTTACTGCTTCTGCCTTATCTCATCAGGCAGGTCGTTCCAAAGTTGAGGGGCCCTGATGGAAAAAGCACGGTCACCTCTATATTTAAGCCTCGACTTTGGAACGGCCAGAAGGGCCTGACCCTGGGATCTAAGGCTGTGTACTGGCTCGTATGAGGTTAATAACTATAATGTAGCTCAGGGACAGGCACCGGCATGCTTTAAAAGTGACCAGTAAAATCTTAAAAAATCAATTCTAAAAACAAACAGGGAGCCAATGATGGGACGCGAAGATTGGGGTGATGTGATGTCGTATGTTATAACCAGTGACAAGCCTAGCTGCTGTAATCTGAACTAGTTCTGAGTTCAGAACTAATTCTGAACAAGGCGGGAGAGAGACTTTTAATTAATGCCAGAGAGAAGGGAGCTGCAGTAGTCCAGTCTTGAGAAAATTGATGCCAGAACGACTTTTATTTGATCAGGTTATGAGATGGTGGGTTTGATTTTGGAGATGAATTTTTTTTTTTGGAGGAAGCAGAACTGGACAACTTTTTTGATGTGGTGGTAAGGTAAGGTGTGAATCAAACAGTACTCCAAGATATTTGGCAACAGGTAGAACATTCGCGGTCCAGAGCAGCTAGGCTTTCTGGGTCATCAGGTTTTAGTGGAAGGTATATGTGTGTGTCATCCGCGTAGCAATGGAAAGAGATTTTGTGCCATTGGATAACTTGGCCAAGTGGAAACATGTAAATTGAGAATAAAATTGGACCTAAAATTGAACCTTGCGGTACACTACAGGTAATGCAAGTTGTGGAAGATGCATGATTACTTACGGTGACCGAATAGGTTCTGTCTAAAAGGTAGGAATAAAACCAACTAAGTGCAGTGTCCTTAATGCCAACACAGCTTTTCAGGCGGACAATTAAAATGGTATTGTCTACTGTGTCAAAGGCTGCACTTAGGTCTAAAAGAATTTAAATTGCGCTTTGTCCTTGGACAGCTGCTAAAAACATACACACAGCACTCTGGTTCTGGCTTATATGAATCTCTACTGTATTGTGAGTCCAACCATAGTTGATGCATAACACAAAACAGACAACTTCAAAGCGGCGCACAAATTAACAACAAGAGGCTCCTCGTCAAGAGTGGTGACTCTTTCTGTTTCATGCACCAATATGGGAAAAGCACCTACCTTCTTTGGCCAAGTCGTCCAGTTCCTCTGCGTGATCCACATTTCCTTCTACCTTCTCTTGGGCTGCGATCGTATCCTCCTCATCCTCGGCTGAAAATCAGAGGAAACAGAAAACAAATATTAGGCCACTATTGGACATATATTTCAAGGCATTGTAAGAAAACACTGGTGCAATGTCTTAATCTTATTTCCAAGATATGTATAACTGCAGCTTGTACCACAACTTTTTTTTACCCCACTTCTTACCATCTTCTTCATTGGCAGTGAATTCCCCATCTTCCTCTTCCTCCTCTACTGATGAAGAGGTCTCATCAGAGCATTCTTCCTCTGAGCCTGAGTCCTATGTAACGCAATGATTCAGAGATTAAATGACATCCAAACATCTGTGGTCTGTATTCATTTATTTATGTATTCAAAGGTAATGAGAACAATCCTAGCAGTTAAAAACAAACCGCACCATCCATAAGAGTATCTGACCATTAAAATCAATTATATTTGATATATTTATTATAATCTTCAAAGTCTAAACTTTGTCATTTTATTGAGGCAACTACTAATAAAAACTCTTATTAGAAACAGTTTTGCACATTTTGTTTACAACTGCAATATTTGCAATTACCATCAGTCATGTTATTTGCCTCATCCGCACATTTCCCACCATATTTTAGCACTAACAGCAGCTAGTTGTGATGATTGTCATGATAATATTGTTAACAAGGATATATCTGGTCACATTAACTATAGAATGACAATTTTCATAGCGGCACCTCCCTGATAGATATTGTACATGAGACAGTCTGTGTGATCATTTTAATGTTCTTTCCTTTCAACACCTGTGTGATTTAACATGTGAAATCAACAAAATCAAATATTGTTCAATAACAAAACACAGAATTTCCCAGTAAGAACGTCCGACTCCCTCAGGTTTAATTCTTCTTATTAGTATGTGCTTGTGTTTCAGTGTGCTGATCAGTCGGTAATAAGCAGGAGACTGAACACTAGTAATACACAGGTTTGTGGAGGTACCTGTGGCAGTTTGAGGGTGCTGAGTAACTGGTCCAGGGGCAGCATGCCCTCCTCCTTCAGCAGTTCAATCTCTCTCCGATGGCTCTCAGCGTCATTGCCCTCCTGCTGCTCCTCCACCTCTATTGTCTCCTCATCATCCTCCTCTTCACATGGAGGCTCAAAGTCTCTGTCTGCATAAAGAGAATAGATTTTTGTGCTGAAAAAAATGTTTCCTTCCTACACTGATATAAATTGGGGAAATCCAAAGACTTATTGAATCAAAGATAATCACAATGTGTCTTGTATCTCGAATGATTGGGTTCATAAGGTATCACACAAAAGCTCAACTGCAAGGTTTCAACCACATGTTCTCAATCCAAGAAATACTTCAGAAAGTCATTTGGTTCAATCAGAGGACGTTCTCTTGATGTGCGTCAATGACAGAGTTTCTTGATAGATAAGGACACTGTGTTTGCACTTCAAACTAAAATGAAGGTGGGACCTGGACTACTGACTCACAGACATTAACCACTTCCTTCCTCTAATGAGCAAACCCTTAAACTGAAGTCACTGTTCCCCTCCACCTTTTAGCAGTCAACCGCCACTGGTAACAATGGCAGCAGACCAGTCCGACCAGTTTGACTAAGTCTAACGCCTGTTGGTTGCAGAGCTGGATACGGTACCCTAAGACATGTTTTATTGCTCTTACATCATCTTGGTGCCAGGATGCATCAGAGCTCAGGTAACCAGGCAGACTTTTCACAGATATATGAGAACATGGTGGATTCTCTCACAGATACAACAACCTTGACAATGAAAAACAGCTTTTTGTTTCCATTTTACCTCTAGAAGCTTAAGAAGATTCAATCATTGGTGTGTAGCTATGACAACGTCCCTGTCTGAACCAATGAATCAGCTCTGAAAGTACTTTCAGTACAATAACACTGAGACAGTACACACTCTTTATTTTATTATTTATTTTTTTTTTTAAAAAGAGAACTTCTCACCTTCCTCATCAGCGGTAGGAGGCAGGGATTTTTGGGGAGTCACAGGGACAGTTTCAGCGGGCCGGGTGGGTGCGAGTGACTTGCTGAGGAGGTCTGAGTATTTCTCTGTCTGGCCAACAATGAAATCCAGCTGAAGGTCCAAAGCCTTCTTCCTCTTTTCCTCCAATCTGGACTGCTGCTTGTACTGCACCACCTTTATGGACAAGATAAGACACCACATCTTTTAAGACCGGATGAATTTTATTTTGTAATTTCAAGCAAAGCTACAATAAAGCCCGAAAGAAAAATATAAAATAAACAGTTGATAAATTCACTTGTTGAGTCTGAAAAGTGCACACTCAAACACACATCATGATCCTTTCAGACTCCACAGCTGAACACTGAATCAGAATGTTTTGTTTACTCAGCCTCTGTGAATCATCTGTACCTTCTCAACACTGCTCCAGAAAGCCCGGACCTCCTTTGCAATAGAAGATGCAACTCTTCTGATTTTAGCATGCTCGTCTCTCTTGGCTTTTTCCTCTTTTTGCCTCAGCTCCTCGTGGTGTCGCATCACCATTCGTACCACCTGATAACACATCAACAGAACATATAGAGTTAATATGACCAGATCTACAGTAGAAGCAAAGAAAATACCTCATCCTCCAGTCAAGCTAATAAAAACATGAGGTTAAAATAATTACATTTACACGTGTGGAGGTATGTATGCGTGATGATTACATACCTTTCTAGCCACACCTCTCTTCCACCGCCTCTCTTGGGCAAAGTCAGCAGAGAGCCACTGCATCTCCTCACACAGGTAATCCCAGTGAACTTTGGGTCGCGGCGGCTCCGTCAGGCGGGTGAGACGCTTCATCGACCAGAAGCCCTCTCGCTTCAATGCCTGGGTTCGATGCTCGATGTCGGCTTCCTACGGGGGACACGATAGACAAAACCACTCGGTAAATCCTGCCGGCACATTAGTGTGCTACAACAGTGTTTCTGAAACTGTGTGAAACTGTTAGGGGTAGGTAAAAAAAAAAAAAGTCTACAATTCAGAAGCGAATCACAAATGGCAAAAAAATATTTTTGTGATAACATTAGTTTATAATACTGATATATATTAAAAGCCAGAATTCCACCACGAGGTCTCCATGCAGCATCAGGAGAGTAACTGGCAACTATTTTGACAATCGATCAATAGTTTCTGTCATTTTTCAAGCAAAAACTGTGTAAAATGTCAAACATTTGCAAATTTCAGCCTCTCAAAAGAGAATATTTGCTGCTTTTCTTTACAAACTAAACATTTTTTTATATTTTGGTTAAACAAAACAAGACATATGAAGACGTCCTCTTCAGCTCAGCGAATTTTTTTTAAGTTACATGGACTAATCAATTAATTGGCAGATTATTTAATAACGAAAATAGTTGTTGCAGCCCTGGTACTCACATATTTTTCTCTGCCTTTTTTCTGTTTGTTAGACAGCAACTTTTATCAAGACCAATTTGTTTAACTGCTTCTTAAGGTTTCATATTGCATTTCAGTGGACCACAGACACAAGTGAATGGTTTGGCGCACAGTGAACTGGAGTAAGTGACTAAAAATAGGGCCTCCCTTCCTATTTATTGACTCAAGAATCAATTCCAAATTCCAAATCATGATGCCATCAATCAAATCAAATCAAATCAAATCAAGAGATTCCCAAAGAGACTCTAAAAAAAGAGTGGCAGAGTCAAGGGTCTTCAACACATCGACACAGTATTTTTGTTGTACTTTCACTGCGGTGTTCTGCATAGCTCTCAATCCAACGGGGCAGAGACAAAGGAAGGAGGGGGAGCCATCAGAGCTCAGGGTCTTAGGAATGACGCCCGAGGGACACTGACAGCATTTTGTGGCATCTCAGACCACCTGTGGAAAATGTCATATTTAGATTTCTCAACACAGTTCCTTAAATCACTCACATGTTTAGCCAGCTCTGCCATGTCCGTGTGACGCTCTCCGCGGGATCGCTGAGGAGTCTGATCAGGAGGGGAAGAGGACAAACTGTAGGCACCAACAGAGGAAGGAGAGACGAACTTGCCGTGCGGACCCCGGAGAGGTGAGGACCTCTCCCGTCGTGGTGTGGACCAATCGCTGATGGGTGAGGGTCCGGGGTAGGAGGAGGAGGAGGTGGAGGGTGAGACGGGAGATGAATTCACGGTGACCCTGTCCGCGATCCACTGCCGCACCTAAAGGCCAGAGGAGGAGGATGAAGAGGACATAAACTGATGAAGGGGAAAGCAGTGCTATTAACTAAGATAAAAGCCACATGCATGAATTAGGTTAGAGCGAGTGTTTAAGAAGCAAATGCTGACATGCTCCAGAATCAGGTGGCTCTTCTGTCAGCTTTCCTCTCATGCACAATTGCAATCATAATATAGCTGAAGTGAAGGAAAAGCCCTCTTAAGTCAAACTACTCCACGTCATTAACAGTGACAGTGCCCGACTAGGATGTGCTTGTGAATGTCCTGGTAAAGGGAGCCTATCTGGGTGTCTCTCCACCACCACTTACCTTAAGGAACAGTGCCTTTCTGTCTGTCCTGCTCTGTCCATGCTGGAAAACACACATGGCTTAGCATGCGGCCAACTTAAAGAAATAAAATCACTAAGTAATAAACAAATAAAACTGTTCACACCAGTTACATCAAATATGGGCTACATGCAGAAAGATGGGTAGAATAGTAGACCGGTGACAGTAAAAACATGCCAGCATACCTGATGAAACATAGAAGCATATAATCACATGGTGGGTATATCACTGTGTAATAGCAAATATCACTTTTGCTTTCAGCCAAGATGAATTCTCTTTTTAAGTTCAGTGCTGATTTTACCACTCACTAAATTATTTCTTACACTCAAGCACAAGCACACAGCTACAGTGTGGCACATCAGCACAGCCTAACAATGTTTTATTTGTTACGCAAATGAAAACTGACCAATTCTTTAGCTCCTGTGAGGAGGCGCTTTAGTGTGGCATTTAATATATCGTTCAGATTAGAAAGTAAGATCAACTTTGCCCAAAGGTTGAGGGGAGAGACAGCGAGGAACAGCTAGTAAAAACATTTTAGTGTCATCTTAATCAGAGTTGACAAGACGCCCTGGTACAGATTTTACATTTATCAACACTAGATCATCACTACCATACCACTACTATCAACACCACGCTTCATCTCTGCGCGTTTAATGGAGCCGCTATATCTGCTATGAGCTGCTAAAATGATTCAATGATTCACTATGTCATGTTCTTTAGCTTTACTTCTCATGATGCTTAGACCAATTTTCAAATCCATATCTATTGTTTTCCCGCCTCTGGAGCCACAATGCTGCCAAAACTTTCTTCCCTCTTTCTGTCCCACTCTATAGCTCTCTCAGTTTTGGATAAAAATCAATTAATAAACAGATATCCCACATTCTTCATTGAAAATACCTTGTGTGACGAGCTGGGAGTGGTTATTTCGCTTTCTGTTTTGTCAGCGTCGGGTTCGTCGTCGCTGCCTTCCTCTGGACTGCTAACCTGTCCTGAAGTGACTTCCTGAGCCTCCGTTTCTCCCGCGGGCTCATCCTGCTCCATGTCCTCACTCTCGTCCTCCGCGTAGAGGGAGTCAGGTTGGCTGGTGGGGTTATTGGGACTGGTGGATGTTGCACTGTCCCCTTCCACAGACGTTGTGAGCACGTGAAGGGTGTCAGGGGTTGTAGGTGGGGTGGCGTTGGTGGGTGCGACAACATCTTGGGACACGGCTTCACTTGCTGAAGTTTTAGTAACGGTTAAGGCCTCTTTATCAGATTTACTTGTGGGGGTGACAGACGCAGGTGTGATGTTACCGCTCATCGTAGGCTGCTGCACCTTTACAGGCACCGCCGCCGTCACTGAATTTTTACTGACGGAGCACTGCACCTGATCTTTCTGGCTGCTAAGAGCCACAGACGCACATAAAGAGTCTGCTGCTGAGACAGTTTGGGGAAGGCACTCCTCAGACATTGTGCCAGGCCAAGAGCTGTGGGCATTGGCCAGCTTGCCGGCCGCATTCTGTTGCTTGGACACCTGTGCCAAATGGGAGGGTGGGTGTTTCAGGGGAGGAGTTTCTCCCGGTTTGAGAAGGAGCAGCTTTGGATTTATAATACTAGAGGAAAGAGTGGTGCGGAAAGCGCCTGGGTTGGTTTCTGTGGGCACGGCAACATTCTGAATATTCTGGGATGGAGTCTCTGTCAAAGCGGGGGTTTCTTTGGTCCCTTCAAGTGAAGAAACACAGGCCTCAGGCTTTGTGGCACTTACAACAGTGACTCCTGGGGTCTGAATTAGGGAGGGCTGTTTTTCTACATGAGAAACGTGCACTGAAACAACATCGGACAATTGCATCCCTATGTCCTCGCCAGTTACCACTGGGGATATGAGAGATAATGAACCAGCTGTTGCTTCTGCTTCCTGTTTTTGGGGAGCTGTTTGAATTACAAAAGAATCACTCACCTCTGTTTGGTCTGAGACTGCTGCACTGACCTGTGAACAAGTTGTCACAATTTGTGCACTGGCGCCTGTCTCTTCAACAGTGAATGAGTCAGATGTAACAGCAGCTACTTCAACTAAACAAACCTCACTCGAGTTTGCCACTTGAACAGCTTGGTTAGCGTCTAATACCAAATGCTGTCCGACAGCAGCTACCCTCGTGTTCTGTATGGATAAATTATGAGAAGTATTGTTAGCTTGCATTTCATTTGCATCCTGTGATGAAGGCAAGGGCTGCTGGGAAATGATGACAGTGTCGCTTTCACTTATTGTGTGAATAGATGGTCCAAGGTGCAGTTCTAGGTCCTGTTTGACAGTATACTCATCAGAATTTTCTAGTAACGCGTTGAATAGGTTCACCTCGTATCCCGGAGAGTGAGGCATCTGTGCACTACTAGTGGCACACACCGTTTCCTCAGCAACCTCCTCCACCAGGCCGCAAAACTCGTACACCTCCACCGGTTGTGAGACTAACTCCATATCTGACTGAACCCGCTCTTCGTACAGCTTTGGTTCTCCAGTAGAAAGTTCGTTAACGATGGCAGCTTCACAGACGCTACCGTCCTCTCGTTGTAGCAGGTAACTCTGATTCAGGTGCATGCCGGACCACTCCTCGCTGATGTGAGCCTCCTCCCTGACAACCACGATTTCTTGAGCCTCTGCAAGTTCAGCAACCAGCGACGTTTCTGTTGTGGTGAGTTGATCGGAGGGATGAGATGTTTCAACCACCTGCCCCGCCTGCAGTGAGACAACTATGCCTGTGTCAAACAGAGGAGGAGCAGCGCAGGGTTTTGGGGAACTCTGCTGCGTGGAAGAGCACTCTGGCAGCATTGTGAAGTCAGATGAGGAGGCGTCAGTTTGTTCTTCCCTTGTGCTACTCTCCACCTGCTCTCCTTCGAGGCGATCACAGCTCCTCTGGATGTCGCCAGCTGTGTCGCTGGACGCTGAGCTTTCGTTTCCAAAAGTGTATAATCCGTGAAGTGTTTCTCTTGCCTTTGTGGTCTCAAGTATTTCAGCTGGGGGAGGTTGTGTTTCTCTGTGAGAAGTTTCAACAAGCACTTTAACATCCTCAAATGTCTCAACTGACTCCAAAGAATTTGCTGTCTGAGATTCTCTGGCATCATTTGAGATCTCCTTGATGATGTTAGGCTGTGTTTGTGACAGGTCAGTTTGTTTAATCTCACTACTGTCAGAGGAGGGTACGGGGAGCGGAGATGATTTTGAGTCCTGGTGACCACCTGCTTGCCACGCAGCACCTGACGGAGGTATATGGCTGCCTTGATTTGCGTGGACAAGAGAGTCCCTGTCAGACTGCTCCACAACCCCATGTTCTGTGCTGTCTTGGAGTTCAAAATCAACACCTGATTGTGGGACAGGAGATGAGGTTGTGAAACAGATTTGAGATGGGGGTTGTGGGAAAATATTTTCGCCTCTCTGCTCTTTTTCAGCAAGTTCCATGTTCGTTTCAGTTTCTGGTTTATATTCCAAACTGACGGACTGTTTCTCCTTTGTCCCCGCAATAACCACAAGTCCAGCACCTTCTGCAAGTGGCTGAATCTCGTTCGTCTCACTGTTTGAGTGCCTTTTCTCTTTATCAGTTTGTGACCCGTATTGCAACTTTTGCACTGTGCTGTCGATCTGTGTATCTGAGGAGAGAGGAGGACAAAGGGGAGCTGGAAGCCTTTGCATCTCAGCAGAGGAACTACAGTCCTCGGTGAGGGATGTTGGCGAGGATCTCGCAACTCCAACAACTTCGGAAACGCTCTCCTCAGCTGGGACTTCTTCTGAGACACTGTCCTTAGAGTTGCTTCTGATCGGGAGAGTCTCAGGCAACGATGTTGGAGGGTCGTTCTCCATGCCGAGGAATGCTGAGTCGTTGCTCTCCGGCAATGGCACAGTGGACGGATTGGTGAACGGAGGGACTGGGCGGGGGGCAGCTGCGACCGGCTGCGGGGCATGCCGAGGTGACTCCCCAGCCACATTCTGTGCAGCCTGGGGGTTGCCACCCAGCAAATCCACAGCCGGAGAGGCACGCTGCCGCACCGCCTCCTCCCCAGAGCTTCCTTCCTCTGTGATGCCCCGGCTACACACTGCACCTGCAGGTGAAACATGTTGTTAACAAAGTGTCTGGACAAAGTGGGTAATTTATTGAAACACTAAAAACGAACAGGGACATGAAAAAGTAACTCAGCACAAATAAATAAATCTTTAGGAGGAAAGGTGGGTAGTCACAGTGATGTTGCTGTATGCTTTTTTGTTTCTTTTTTAATTCATATACAGGACATTGTATTCTCCTCACCGCCTACCAGCCATCGACTCACTGTCTTACAAAAGACATGGAGGCACAGCACACATCTAGTTCTAGGTCAACATCATTTTTATAGCAAATACTCAACTTAAAGTTAAAGAAAAAAAATAAGCAAGTCATCACCAAACATTGGACATAATGTTACATTCAGAACTGACCAGACACATGTGCAAAGCAAAAACTTCTCACCTGTCTGTGGTGTGAGACACAGATCTTCTGTGCTTTCTACTTCCAGGATGCTGAAATTAGGGTCCCCTCCACATATTCTGAGGGAGAGAAAAAAAGAACAGAATGGTAACTTCATTATTGAAATCAAGTGAGCTATTTAAGTACTGAACTTGCCACAATACAAAACTATGCAGTTTTGGAACGAAACTAAGTACATTTACTAAAGTACTGAATTTAAGTACTTTTACTTTGTAATTTCTTTTCATGCCACTGCATTTTGCAAGGAAATACTGTACTTTTAATGACAGCTTTAGTTACAAGTTGTTTTGCAAATAAAGATTTTGCTAACAAACCCCATGAATTTATTATAAAATGTGATGCTTTGTTATAAATATATATAAATATTTCAAATTACAGACAAAACAAAGCATTGGGACATATCACTTTAGGCTCAAGATAATTGTCACCATTTTCAGAACTTTTACAAAACAAGCAATTCATCAATTAATCAAGAAAATGATTGGGAGATTAATTCATAATGAAAACAATGATTTGTTGCAGTCCTTTGCAAAATAGTTATTACCTCCACCTCAACCAACTACAATAATGAAGTCCTGTGCATGTGTAATCATAATCTCATAATATATAACAGTCACAGGGGGGATTTTTCTGCATTGAGTACTTTTACTTTTAATGCCTCAAGTTTATTTCCCAGATTATATTTACATACTTCTACTCAAGTAAGGGATTTGAATACTTCATCCAATGCTGCAGTTACGAGGATAATAACAGTGACTTTCACAATAAAGGATTTAAAGCTAGAATGAATTTAATTAGATATGCAATTAGTAAACAAATATATTACAATGTGTAGGACGATGAGTAGCATGTCACGTCACGAGATAAGAAGCAGCAACAGCAACACTCAGGGAGCTAGGCTAGTCAACTTGTGCTAGGACTGTAGCTGGTGTATGTGGCCGTGTTTGAGTGGGTTATCTTGCAGCAGTAATAAAAAATTACTCCATGAAGCTGCATTAAACGGTAGCCAGCTCCAAGTTGCATTTGCTGCAGTCGCCCACAGGAAGGTGTTAGGAATTCTGCAACATGCGCTCTCAAGCTAAAAGCCGGTGACCAAACGCGCGGGCCTCCAGTCATTCATTTTATGTTCTCGTAAATGTACATTTTATTCATTGTAGCTGGTGGTAGCCTTCTTGGACTTGTGGGTAATTGTCTACCTTGAGAAAATAAATCTTTCTGCAGTAGTCATGTGTGCAGCGGCTGCGTGGATGAAAAGATGAAATATGAATCGACTTTTCATTCCTACCAGAGTGGTAATTGGATCGTTTTTTAATAAAAGCCACACAGTTAACTGGTTAACGTTAACGCCTAACGTTACCGGTGTTACGTCGAAGTCTGTTTCCCCCTTGAATAGTGTCCCCTGAACCGTTGCCCTGTGTGGTTAGGGTTACGTTAGATTAGGTTATTGGTTAGGCGCCGGACAGGTAACTGTTTCAGGATTAGGGTAAGGTTGTCTTGAGGTTATAAGCATCGCAAAAAGCGACTCGGTAGAGACAGGGATAAACCAAGGTTTAGGTTGTGGTAAAGGGGAAAAACTAATCGATGAGGGAACGTATTTCAACACAACACCGGTTTGGCTAGTGTGGTTAGCTAGCTAACGTTAGCTCCCACAATAACACTGCTTGGGTGGCACTGCTGCTAACTAGCAAGCTGGAAGAGTTAGTAGTAGGGTGCGTTCATTTGATGCGCAAGCGCCACATCCCACCCGCAGTTATGTAATGCTCCGGCTTGTAAAGGAGCCTGTATATTTATGCCGACACATTTGCCAAGTTACTTCACAGGGAGACAAAAACACCCGAAAAGTTGCATTAAAACCCGCTTCTGCATGCACTACAGAGGGGGACAATCACTCGTGACGTCATTGCGTGGGGTCAAATCTCTTTTAACGAAAATAAATTAGTTTAAAAATATTAAAATACAAGCCCTAACAACTATTAATTTCTATCCAAATATACAAAAAGGCAATTAAACAATGTTCCAAAGTTCCATATAAATTTTGCAATGATTACACGGGGGATTTAGGGGGACCCGCACTGTCCCACCAAGACTGGCTCTTTAGAAGCGACTGCAAGGAAATGGTACTTTAATCGCAATTTATTTCGCTAAACGCAGTTTAAATTGTTGTTGTGAACTTCTATTTCGCCGCCCTGTCTTGGTTCAGTGTAGTGTCTACAAATTGCAATACAGTCCATTCAAAATATACCACCAAGTGAAATGCAGTCTGATTGTGTCCCGCCGTCCGTCTGAGCCCCCCTCAAGTACCCCCGTTACTTCCTCCTTGCCCCCCTCCCTCTCAAGGCCGCCATCTTAAGTTCCCACCTACCTGAAATTTCCGACCAATTTTCTTTTACTAAATTCTCGTTGAAGGAGTCGTCATCCACGTAAAATCGCACTCAATCCGTAATGCCAATAATCCAAACTTTCTCCCGGTACCCAACGAGGTACCACTAGGTCTGTGGGAAGAAGTTAAAATACGGACCGGGAGAGACTGGGTTTCGGCGCAGAATGTAGCGGTCGCGGGGAGGAGACTTTACGCAGCGAAATGGTGGAGGATCGCTGCTGCTGACAAAGTACTGAACACCGGGAAATCTCGCGAGATATGGACAAGCGCGCCACTTGAAATTTTGATATTTCTGACTATTTGTACGTTATTTACCGACCTTTGTTAGCGTAAAACTATGAATAAGTAATATTTTTCTTCTTTGTCACAGGCACAATAAAGGCCAACAATAAAATATTGTAATTGTAATCATCTTATTTCCACTTTTAGATTAACATTTTTTAAATCGCTCGAATTATTTTAACATGATTGTTTACAAGTCATGTCTTTACGCGTCATTCTGTACCAGATATATCAGTAGTTTTTGTAGTCATTTCGTTTGATCATTGAGTGACTAAGAGATGGTGATTCATCTAGGTATAAGTTATGTTGTGTTTTATGTTCAAAGGACCTGAACATTTGAGGCATTATGATATGTAAACCTCTTTATTGTAGGTAAAACCCATGGTGAATAGGTATAATACTTTTTTTAATTCCATGTCAGGATATAGACCTGAAACATTAGTTGATTAATTATCAACAGAAAATTCACTATTATGATAATAAATCACTTTTATTAATAATTTAATAATAAGATTTTTTTTTTTAAAGCAAAAATGGCAGACATTTGCTGGTTCCAGATTCTCAGATGTGAGGATTTAAGGCTTTTCCTTTCCATACAAGACAGTAAATGAATATCTTTGTGTTTTGGACTGTTGGTCAGATAACTCAAGATGCCATTTTGTCATTTTAATGAAGCCACAAATTATGCTTTTGGACAAATTTAGGATCAAAGGATCTGGACATTAGATTATGTAAAACCTCCTTATTCTTAATAAAACCCAGGGGAAGTAAGTGGAATATTTCCTGTTCATTTCCTTTAAAATGTATGACTTGGAGCTAAAACAATAGTCAATTTCAAATTTGATTAGTCAATCATAGAAAATTTAATTATCTATTTTAATAATAGATTCATTACCTCAGCCATTTTTAAAGCAAAATGACAAACATTTGCTGGTTCCAGCTTCTCTTCTTATTCTTTTGTCCTACATGATAGTAAACTGAATGTCTTCAGTTAGTCAGATAAAACATGCAATTTTACACCATCAACTTGGGCTCAAGGACACTCTAAGTGGCATTTTCACTATTTTCTCACACTTTACAGATCACATTAATGATAAATCAAAATAATTTTCAGGTTAATCAATCATAAAAAAAATAAAAATAAATAAATTGTAGCCCTAGTAGGATTGTTACGGTAACAGTTGCTTCAGATTTTCTTTGTGGTCTGTTTGGATAATGGATACTTACTTCATCCCAAGGGGAAATTCAAGTGTCAATGATAATCTGTCACACTGTGTAAAAGGAAGCAGCTCAACTGAGATATTAAGTATAAAATATCACATTTAATAAAGCTAAAACAAAATGAATGGCCATTTTTAAAAATAAAAACCCCCAAATTCCACGGCCATAGCTCCTAAAATGTAAAATATGCTTGTTTTCATACTCTTCTCTGATATATTTGGCCTTTGGATTCTAAATATGTCAACTGGACTCTAAGAAATTGTGACAGACATTTTCCCTTTTGATTTAAAAAAAAAAAAAAAAAAAAAAGAAAAAAGAAAAATACAATCTATACACCAAACAGTTAATGGAATAACTGATCAGCAGATTAACCCATAAGAAAAATATTTGTTAGTTGCTTTTAAAGATTCAGAACAAAAGACCCACACAACAGAGTAAACAACAATTCATTTAATAATTAATCTTTGTGGTCTCTAGGGGAGGGGTTTGAAAGGTATAAAATGGTCATATTAAAATAATCGACCCAGTCTTTTCCCTCTCAGGATACCCACTGTCTAGTTGTCTTTTGACACAAGTCCTTTTATTTTTTTTTTCAGTTCTTCAGCAGATGTCCCACTTATCCATGTATATAACTTATTTTTGTTGATGAAACAACTCGACAGTTCAATGTACAAGGCTCCCATAGTCCCAAATGGATATAGCACACAACCAGTGACACACAGGCAAACCTCCCTCTCAGCATAATAAAGTCACAGATGAGATCCTTGAAGAGGCCAGAGGTTGCAATCGATAAGGCTTAATGTTCACAAGCATTAAAAAGTTTTCTGTGAAGCAAGCCTTCTGCTTTGTCTTTTGCATGATTTGAAACATATTACTACCTGGGGAGAGAGTACTGGTTGATACCCGAAACAATGACAAATAACATAACAGTGAATATATTTATTATTATAGAAGATAATTAATGTTAAGAATAATAATTACAAAGGCAATTTCTCTAGACTACTATAATCTGGTCCTGCTCGTATAGTCAAGAGGAGACTGGGAAACAGTTACAGGAAGCTCTAAAATACTGTGTTCACTCACACAGTGTAGCACAGTTCATTTTGCCATTCATCCTTTGAAAACAAAAAACAAGCCAAAAAAGGTTGAATCTCATTATCAGTGAAGCTGAGGGTTTGGGGTTAGATTTTTGGGTAAAGCAGGAAACTGAGGTACGATGCTTACTGATCTTCATTAAATGGTCTCATCAGTAATCTGTCTTTTCACAATGACAAAAAGACACAAAGACAGAACAGAAAGCACCACTTTACGACTGTATTTCTAAAAACCCTCATCCACAATACCCAATATCAGGCTTGATTTATGTAGAGGAGGGCTTTACAATATCCCATGAGTTAACCAAGCTGAGGATGAACCCTTGACTTGTTCTCAAAGCGCACATCCCTCTGGAAGTCATTTCCAATCCAGCCGGAAAAGGCTTGCTTTTAAAAGCATGGATCTTAATTCACCTGACAAATGAAAAAAGCTGTCCTCTGCCTCTTCTTACAGCTTTCGAAAGTGAGTACTGTAATAACCAACAGCCAGTATAAAATAAAAATACACCAAGGATGCACAGAAACCATGTACCTTTAAATTGCACTGATAGAACCATTGGGCATATTCCAAATCACACTGATGAGTCTTGCATTTCCCTCCCTACCATCACCTCCAGCCAGTCTTGTTACCCCTCTTTGGTGGGGGACTGCAGCTGGTTCGGTTGTGTAACTGGGAGGGCAGGGTTTAGTAGTCTGCAAGAGGAAAAGGGGGCAGGTTGAGAGCAGCACAGTGATCCTGACATGTCCCTGAATCTCCTCCAGTGTTGTCCCTGTACTATCTGGACTCTCCATCTTTGTGGGCACTGTACAGTGCCAGCTCCCCTTGCCCTCCAAGTCTGCGGGGAGGTGTGGACGATCGGCTGGTGATGGACGGAATGAGTGGAGGCGGTGCCCCTACTGGCAGCAAGCCTGCAGGGGTCTTTGCCAGGAGGCCGTTGGACATGTGGTGTGGGTTTAGTGGAGCTAGACGGGAGTAGAGGCCCGCATGGTGCTGAGAAGCAGCAGAGGCTCCTGGGGGAAGCTGGTGGGAGAGAAGGCCAGGGTGGAGCTGCTCCAGGTGAGCGGCAGTAGCAGCATGAGAGGGGCTTGAGAGGTGAGAGCCAGCGGGGAGGTGTGGGTGCATTCCAAAGAAGCGAGCCCGCTCAAAGTCTTCCCTCAGGATCTGGGCACGCTGCTCCTCATCCATCAGTCCTCCTCCTGGGGGTCCGAGCTGATGAGGGCGGTCAAAATGATGGGCCATTAGGCCGAACTCCTGGCGGACAGCAGAGGTGGGGGCAGAAGAGGTAGAAGACGGAGGGTGGTGAGGGGCGGCCGCTGCTGCTGCTGCAGCTGCTACAGCCGCAACCCTCTCTGCTTCCAGAAGACGCTGATGCTGGAGCAGCCGGGCCAGATGTGGATCGGATCGCAGGGCTAGATGAGGGTCTGACCGAAGTGCCAATGCCTCCCTACGATGGTGATGTTGCTGCTGAGCTGCCAGCTCCCTCCAGGGGTCCCAGGTGAAGCTATGAGGGCCCTGTGATGGTCCTTGGGGTGGACCATGGGTAAAACGTTCTCCTGAACCCATCACCAGCCCTGCAGCTCCTGCCGTGCTTCCTAGGTACGCTTCAATGGCTCTTGAGCGGTCCAGCAGGGATAGGTGTTGGTGGGAAGGAGGGTTTGGAGTGGGTGGTGGGAGGGGAACACCAGGAGTGGGAGTCAGTGATAAAGAGGAGGAAGGGGTACCAGATCTATGGTGGTGTGGATGACTGTTGGGCCGGTCAAAACTGTGGTTGGGCGCTGGGGGAGGCAAGGATATGGGGATGTGCTCCGGCTCCTCTTTCCGCTCCTCTTTGACTTTAACTGGGGGGAAGGGCATGGGCGGTTTGGAGATGGGTGTTGTGGTCCGGTCAGGCTTCCTGGCCTGAGACAAAGAGGTGATGGAGGCAGAAGCTGCGGAGGAAGCAGGGAGGTTGCTGTCTCTTTGGGAGTGTGAGGGTTCGTTGTGGAGGCTATGTGCTGTTGGGGCCATTGGGCGGGGGTAAAGGTCCAAAGGAGATGGGGCGGAGCGATTGGAGGGAGGGGGAGTAGTGAGAACAGAAGATGAGGAAGACCGTGGTCTGTCCCTGTCTGCTACTAAAGACGAAGAGCCAAGAGGAGGTGCTCGTGAAGACACTGTTGGCAGTGGCCTCTTGTCCCCCTCTCTGTCTCGCTCACGGTCTCTGTCTCTACTTAAGCTGCGTGTCAGGTCCTCAATAGGCCCACTGCTCGGCCCCAGGACACTGTTGTGGCCATTAATGTGGGAGACTGGGGTGCTACTGCGGGGCTTGAAGGGAGGGCCAACCGGAGACATTCTCACAGGTTGTCGGCCATACAGCATATTGTCTCTGTGAAACCAAGCGCAAAAAAGTTGCATCATAAAAAACATAAAATGTCCAAGATTCAACTTAAAGAGTGTAAACAAAATTACAGATGTAGTCCTTTTATCCTACGCACAAAAACCAAAAATCAAGAAGGTTAATAAATAAATAATCCCCGGTCTAAAGTTCAGAGCACGGCAAATTTAAAGCAATTAGAAAACATTTAATCAACACAATTCAGTTCTTAAAAATTTTTTATATCAACACAGGTGCTCCTAAATTGCAGTTTTCAAACCAGTCATAGCCGTCCACACATGCATCTCTCTTTCAATAAATCTCAACACATTACATGTATGTTAATTTATAATTGCCTTAGAGCTTAATTATTAATTACTTTATTTTTCTATTAGTCAACTGACAAAACTAATCTGCAACTATTCTGATAATAAATGAATCGTTTAAAGTCAGTTTTGTGTATTTCTGTCTTATCTGATAGAACACTGGATATCTTTGGGTTTTGGACAGTTGGTCTGACAAAATTTGAAATCACCACCTAAGGCTCCGACATTTTTCACCACCTTCATATTTGTGATTATTGTATAGACAAAACAATTCAGAAATAAATCAATAGTTGCAGCCCTAAAATTCAAGCACAGTCAATGTATAAAAGATGCATTGATCATCCAAGCTTTACTAAAAATGCCCAGTATTTCACTTTCATCACATCTGATATAGAGATATGAGGGGAAATTGTTGTTGTATCCTGTTGGGTTAAATCTATTTTATGTGTTTTATTAGCTTGTCTCCATGGTTCATTTTCACCTAACATGTCCATATCTTAGTGGGAAATCTGTGACCACAGGACTGCCTGGAGTAATGTGGGTACTGATCGCTTACAAACACCACCTTGTGTAAAAAAAAAGAAAAAAAAGAAAAAGAAATCAAAGCTATTCCTTTAAATCTTAAACATTAAAATCAGCTGAATGTCATACCTGTCCTTTTCATCTTTGATGTGGGGGATGTCCCGCCTCTCTCCATCTTTCCCTCTGTCCCTCTCGTCCCTCTTATCCAAGCCTTTAACCCAGTTGGGACCAACGGGGAACCCAGATGGGCCGCCGTGTAGACGGTTCCACGCGTCGTGATGGTTGGGGGTGGACAAGCCCCCGACCACAGTGGCTGGTGTGTCTTTAGGGCCAAACATGGAGCCCGCTGCAGACCAAAAAGACATTTATCGTTAAAAAAGGGATGTAAACCATTTTTACCTTAAAGCTTTCAAATAAAATATTTCATAAAGCTGCTATTCCCATCTTGTGAAGAAAAAAAAAAAAAAACGTTTCACAGTAGGTTTTGTCGTTAGCTTCTAATATTAAGCCACAGTTTTTTCAAGTTAACACAAGTAAAAACACTTAAGTAACAAACCTAAACAACAAAAGTACAACACTAAACGTGTTTGTATTATTTGAACGACCTCTTTTACAGCATATACAACAGAAATCTTAATCAAAACAAGTTGCTAAATGATCAAACCTCTTGAAACCCTTTAACTGATGTGTTTTAGCACTGGGCTCCTTAATGAGTGATCGCCCCCAGCTTAGTCTAGTCGTCAAACGCAACTAAACGATGGGACAACCTCCCAATAAACCATGAGTTTTTTCCAATTTGACAGAGATGTCTAAATCCATGCTTTCATGTTTATTTGGACTTCTTCCAGTCTTCTTGGCTACTCATATTGATGCATCCAACCTTGTACTTGTATATCAATGACAAAGGCCAGCACAGCCATTCACAGCATGTCTCTGACAGTAACAGCTGAGCTGTAGCTGTGCTATGAGACAGGAGAGAAAAGCATTAAGAGGAGAGAAAAGCAGAGAGTGATGACAAACAAACGCCTCGGCCAAAGTTAAGACAAGTTTCACCTGCTGAGACAGGAAGTAGGGCTGGGCATTTCATCTTAAAACTTTTTGTTGGACCAAATCATGTCTGAAGAATAAAAAGTCGGTCAGATTCCTAATTTCATACTATTTAAGTTAATTTTGTATTGCATATATTTAGACAGAGTTCTTACGTGGTTGTTTATGTTAGATAATGTTATACACCTGATGTGGTTTATACTCAGCAATGTAACTGTAGTTAAACGACCAAACCTCAATTACATATAGTGGCACAAGGAGTTCTTTGCGATTAAAAAAAAAAAAAAACAAAAACAAAAACCCAGGCCTAGATCAAAGCTGCGCTGTAGCAATAAAGGCAGGGAGGGGGAAATATATATATCAGAGGCTGTGTTACAGCTTCAATATGCATTTATGACTGTAGGCTTTTATCAGAACCAGATATCAGTTCGTGAAAGTATCTGCTCTAATTGTTTGACAGTTAGTCAGAAACTTCTGAGAAGACTGAAAAGAAACAGAAACTGTTAGTAGTTTTGCTTTCCTTCCACATGGTGAATTGTGGGTTAATAATGGCTTGAGAGGACGGTAGCCGCTACAATCATTGACCTTCTCATGAGGATGGCACGCTACCATGGAATTTTAGCAGTTTCTTTGAAGCAAGCATCTCCCCAGTTCCTGTTTTCAATACTTCTAACAGTTTTACAGCCCATAATCACAAATGCAGATCAGCTGGTGACTGAATGTGTGACAGAATTAGCTTCCATTTAACACCTCACCTTTACAAGGACTTAAAAATAAAGTAAAGCCACAGTAGCTGTGTTATTTTGTCTTCTTCTAATGCTGTTAAGCAACTGTCCTTTGTGATATTAAGATGTGATATTATTCTCCACCCACACACTCTCTATCCTCTCACTATATTGAAGCCAACCAGTCAATTTTTTTTAAGTTCCAATTATCAAATCAAGTTTTAATTACAACCTTACAAGCTCATTCACATGGGTGTATACAGTATCTACCATAAAGACAGAGAAAAGTAGCAGAACGTAAAGGACAGGTTTGGCTTTTTAAAAGTCTGTCTACATGCAACACTCATATGCCACATATGAGTTGATTTACTGGTTGGTGTAATTATACCTCCCATCTCCACTGGCCATGATGGGATTTCTTCATTTGACCTGCGGCTACACTGTAAAAGATGACGGACAAAATCCACAGTATTCCAAGCAAAAATGTATTTCTAATTTAAGCTGAAACTAATGAGGAAACTAATCAGCTGTCTGTGTTAGCCAGACAGAGCAAATATCGTCTAAAGTTACAGCCTTACAGTACAATTTCCTTCTGTGAGCTTCCCTGGACAGCATTTCCTTGCTGAGTCGCTGCAGGGAGAGATCGCCTAGTATCTGCATCTAGGTTTGTTGCCGGCACAACAACATCAGCAAGAAATCTACACAACACTTGTAGGATAAAGATACCCACTTGATTTCAGTGACTCAGACTGCTGAAGCCTCATGTTCGCTTCAGCTGAACTTTACAAATGCATTTTTAAACTGAAGGAGGACGGTCGAGTCTGTCCCCAATTTCTTAAGTGGAGTTGCATTAGGAAGGGATCACTTCAAGGAATGATTACACCAAGCAATAAGGCTGACATTAGCCCTGTGAGAAAGAAATTCGGCCCCTTTATTCAACTGACAGAGGCCAGTCCAGTGACACAGCAGGGGCACCAATGCAGGGAGCTCCAGCAAAATACAGTAAAGAAAAAAAAAAAACAAAAAACAATAAAACGCATGAATGTGCGGCAAAAAAGTGGAACGTGGCTCAACTTTGGCAGGAAGGTGAAACCATCCAGCAAGATGTTGCAGTGGCAAATCATATATATGCAAGCGCATACTCCTGGTAAATTACTCTGTAATGTCAACGGAGTATTTCTACTGTTAAACTTCTGACTCTCATAATGAAAGATAAAACAATTGCTACCAGAGCTGTAAAATCTTGTCTCAGTGTTTAGCCATCTGAGATGCATCAATCTGTTACTCAAACTAGACTTAAAGGATTGCATTTCAGTGTCTGAACCGTATCGGCTGTATAAACTGTATATACGTAAGTGTGGGGAAGTGTTGAGTTGTCTCTCAACATACACGACACACACGTGGTGACAGTATTTAAAAGATTTGAGTCTATCCTTAAGTCTCGTGTTTCAAGACTAGAGATGCTGTGAGACTGACCCAGTGTTGGGCTCCCAAGTCCTCCAAAGGCACCAGAACCCAGAGCGCCCAGCGGGGTGAAAGGTGGGGATCGGCCGTACGGATCTGTAACACACAGGCAGATAAACAGTAAAAAATGCTGTGTTGATACAAATCACATTATATTTCTATTACAATTAAATAAATACACAGTTGATTTTTCATTGATTTGATGATGTGTCTTTTTAAGTTGCTCTTACCCAAGTGTGCAGTTGGTGCGAGGAAAGAGGAGTGGGGCGTTGATGGAGAGATGAACTGAGCTGAGGACGGATTGACTGCACCTGAGGGAGAGAAGTTGTAGTAAAACAAAACAATGTCATGAGTAATCAAATCAAGCTCCTCACACATTTCATGCTGTGATTTGGATAGCAATGCTACAGGAGCTGTCAAACTACAGGGATGTGAGGAACGGACAAATCGGAAAGATTATGACAGGTAGAAGGCATCGACAAGTTCAGTGAAAAAATAAATAAATAAAAAATACATGTGAAGGAGTGAAATGCTAAAACACAAAACTAAGGAAAAAAAACAGGCCACACAGCTTGAATCTTTTTGTCTTCAAGCTGTCAAATCAACAATAAACTCACATTCTGTCAGCTGTTCTTTAGAGACAAAAATGTTTAGACATGCACCTGTAGCTGAGAACAGACTGGGAGGTCTGGTCAGGTCATGAGTGGGAGGAAGGGCTCCTCCTATGGGCCCCAAGGGGCCAAGTCCCCCAGCTCCAGGAAGACGGGCCAGCAGGTCATTGCGGAAGTCCAACTTGTGAGGATCAGCCTGCATCAGCTGAAAGATGTGGGCAGAAAAGTTAACTTGGCATTTTAAGGGGTCACGACACTTTCTATTTAAACCTTCCTCTATCTACTCTGAACATCTCACTGGAATAAAACTGCTTGTGACAAGTGAAATATACTTTTAGGAAAATTACAACACAGGAATTTAATTAAAAAAAACATACCTTTACTTTTTTCTGATGGCTTAGAATCATCCAGGCCACATATACATGCATAGCACACCATTTTCCTGGTTTCTGCACAGCACAAAAAAAAAAAAAAAAAAAAAAAATCACAGGAGTTTACTATGTTATTCCATGAATCTTGCATGTACAACTTGAAAGCCTTTGCACACAGAGTCAGATGTCCTTCGTTGTGTTCAGAAATATCTTGTCTAGCCTCTCCACAAGATTGGGGTTTCCAGCTGGAGATAAAGTTACTTGCCAGGGCTCAGTATAAGTTTGGGAATATAAAAAAAGTCATGCATAAGTAACCACATACATTATAACTGGGGTCATTTCTGGGTCTGAAATATCTAACTGGGTGTGCAAGGGCAGAGAATAGACCAGTAGCAGTCAAGATTACAAGTGAGATTAGTGCAAAGAGTGAGTGAAGCAGTGAGAAAGTAAAACAGGCTGAAGGTTTTAAGGAGCCAAGGGATTCAAAAACATCTGTTTTTGCTTACATTACTGACTTTCAACGATGTCCCAAATGGATCAGTTAGCTACAAGAGAACAGAAGTGTAAAACCACTTTTAATCATCATGTCTCACTCTTCATCAGAAATAGTTTTGCACTCTTTACTGCACTGACTAGGCCCATGTTGCAGCACATCCTAGCCTAAACTGGCTTTCCTCATCAGCATATTTTCGTGTAAAGAAAACAACATGATTGGAGGGATGATGCAAACAGGTTGAAAGTAAGCATACTGTCCTTACCCTGGGGTCCTTGGGCTGCAGGTGGTGAGGCACAACCCCAAGTCGTGCAGATATATCAGGACCCGTTCCCTGAGGGACAAGAGGCTGTCAAACACAGCACAACACATCAGCCACAACCTACTGATCTACAGGCCTACAACTGATCACTGATTAACATCTGACATTACTCTTTACTTTTCCAGTGCTACTTTTCATGTGCGGCACACCTGCTGTATGAGGGTCAGAGCTCCTCAATAAATCACCCCTCCCCACGACTCATAACTGTTATCAAACATGCTCCTTATTTATATCTGCTTTCATCTTTCAGTGTGGGTGATCAAATGAACCCAGCTGTCACTTTGGTCAATGTTGAGACATGTACCATGTGCCCTGACAAAATGACATCTAGTGGGCACCAAGGACTATGTAATACAAAGGCATAGAGAGAGTTATTCCCACCTTTGGCTGAAATGCTCCTTGCAAGGAGCTGAAAGGCCCGGTGGGAGGAATCACAGGCTGGATACTTGGCACTGAGGGCGGCGGGTATTGTGGGAAGAACTGCCATGACACAAACAAACATTTATATGAGTAATTGACCATTTAACAGTATAAATAATAAAATAAGTTTATTAAAATGTATTGTTTCAAGTGTCTAAGGACCTGAAATGTACTCCCAGCCTTTATGGTTTAATCTGTAAATGATCACCACTTATATAAATCAGTAAGATGACACAAGATACTCACAGGGTGTCGGTACAGCCCGTCCATTTTGCCTGGATACTTATCAAACTAAAAGACAAAGGCAGTGCGTGGGTTAAAACATCTAAAAAAAAAAATAACAGAATATGGTCCACATTCCAGCCACACAGGAATTTTAAGTACGACACAGATGTTCAGCATAACAGCAGAGAGCATCTCACCAGAGGCGGTGCAGTAGCTGTGGGGTGCAGGAAGGGCGTGAAGTGTTGGTGCGTGTGCGTGTGTTGGTGCTGGTGGTTGTGCTGATGGAACTGGAAGGCCAGTGGCTGGATGCTCGGCTGGTTCTGAGACGTCCGGCCCGATGAACCCGGTGCCGAGCTCGATGCTGATGGACCACCCGGAGTGGAGCGACCCGCAGTTGCTGCATTATTTTCAGCCCCTGGGACGCTGCGTCTGCCCTCGCGCTCTGGTGAATTCATGAAGTGGGAGTTTAAGCTCTGATGCAGCAATCGTGTTGAAACATTATGGTGTACTTTCAACACTTGCTAGGGTTAATTTGACAGACTATGACTACTAATAACTAACAGATTTGTGATTTTCTAAGGTGCTGCTTATCCAGTCTCCAAATACAACACAGTCAAGCATGCAGCCTCTACTTTATACAAAGAATGCAGTACTTTCTGTGCCGAGTCTGATCAGATCTCAGTCCATCAATACACAACTTCCTCAACACCCCAGACAACCACCAGAGGAAGTCTGGGTTTAGTCTATTTTAGTATCACATTAGTCACAGTGTTCTCATGAACAGCTTAACGACCAAGAGACTGTAACAGCAGTGAAAAGTAGCATTCTTTCTGGTTGAGCGTACCTGCTGCTGCTGAGTGGGCAGGACCTTGTAGCAGAGGTGGAGGGGGAGGCAGGCCAGGTGAGGACGTGTACAGGGCCCCGGAGCTGGCTCGGGATGGGGGTCGGAGGGGCCCTGAGGATCCTGAGCCCCTATTGTGGGGCAGCGACACACTGGTGGAGGGAGTCGGAGGGCGCATGGAGGATGAGGAAGACGCAACAGATGAAGCAGATGGTGGAGGTTTGACTGGGGTGCTGCTCCTGAAAGGGAGAAAACGTAAGTAAGAAACATGAATCATGTTTTCTAAGACACGAAAATAATAGTAAAACTTTAATCAAAAATTACTACGATGTAAGTTTCATACCTGTTGTTGATGTTGTAGATGGAGTGAGATCGTCCAGGCAGAGTGAGGAAGGACTTGTGTTTGGAGAGCGGGGGGCTGCCGTTGTGGCGGCTGCCATTACTGGTCATCGGGTTAGGCCTGGGGACCGTGCCTGAGGCTGTGACCGGGGAATGGGAAGGCAGGCAGAAGGAGGCAGAAGAGGTAGAAGAAGAAACAGGCTCTGGGAAATGCGGCTCCAGGCTTTTCTCCTGACTTCGCTCCAGGCCAGATACTCGCGGGGTCACCATGAACCGTGAGACACCACCGCAGCGGGCCGGTAGAGAAGGGCAGCTTTTGCCCATGGATGTGCCCATGTTTGAGGGGGCAGGCTCCACAACTAAAGAAGAGAATGATGGGTCAGCATTTTGCCTTTACTTCACATTATACAATGTAGAGTAACAGGAGCGAGGGAAAGAAATACAGCATGTACAAAGAGGGAACCCAAACCCAAAGCATGAAATCAAGCTTAGTGATAGAGATCTTCACAGGTCCAAAATATTCAATCTGCATAAATTAATTACAAAAACAAAAAAAAGAGAGCGAGATGGAGACACTCTGACCGGAGGACAGTAAGACCCAAGGATAATAACCAAATCCAAAATTAGGGGTTTACTGAACTGATGGGTCAGTACTGAGGCCATAACTGACATTATTAAGGGGACTAAGTATCACAGGATGTGTTTGTTTATCACTGTTATTATAAAGTCCAGTGTTTCCCCTACATTAAGTCACAGCAAGCTGTCGACTTAATTTTTAGTGCCACATCTGACCTCATGTTACTTTTCACAAAAATGATCCAAACAAGTTCATACAATCAGTGGTTGTTTTTAAATTTAGGGAAAATAGAGCACTGAATCAGATCAATACTCAGTATGTATCTGTATGTATGGAAAGCCTGAGATGCAGTATTGTAACATGTAGCGGGAGAAAAAGTAACTGTCCATCCAAAACATGGTTGACCACAACAGACCCAGCAGGAGAGAAAACAACAACATTGAGCATTAATGAGCAGTGACCTGGGATGATTATACCACACTACACGATCAGTCCTGATTGAATCAACATGGGCACTAGACATACTGATACACAGACCCAAGACAAATGAACAGGTTCCTACCAAACCTGATTAGTCTGAACATAATTTGGACCTGGCCTGAGCTGGATCGCAGGGTTGGAACAGTAAAGACATTCCCGGTCCTTTTTCGTGTCATAGTGCAATAAGAGCAAAGATGTTACCGTTTCCGGTATTTGCATAAATGTCTTCTCAATAAGAATGTAGGCTGAGGCACAGAAACTCAAGTCATTATATGCTAAATCAACCCCATGGAATACCAAACAATTCATCTTTCATTGCACATCATGTCATTCTACACCATTCTGCTGAATGCCTCTGTAATTTTAAGATTGACTAAAATTGGTGCCGCAGCTAGCACAACTTTGAATCAAAATGTAATGACACAAGAATAAAAACAAAGACTGGCTACTTTTCTAATTTTCTGTCGAGATCTATATATAGCCATGCGAGGGCCCATTGATTGACACATCATTTCATCATTTCATGAATGTGAAGCAGCAGAAAAAAAAAAAAAGTTTTTATTTCTCATACCTTTTGTAGTGGTGACTGTGAACACTCGATCCATGTCATTGTCAGAAGCCTGGAGATAGACAAAAAGAAACAATTTCATTAGAATTATGCTCTATCTATACTCAATGAAAATCAATATATCAATTACCAGTATTAATAAATTATTATACTTCATCAAGATGGAAAATGTGAGTCTGTTGTAGGACTACTGACTTATAGAAACTTTTGCCATTTATTAATACTGTCTGTCAGCAATACTGTTTTAAATGCCATGCATTCATTAACTAATAAGAAAAGGCAGCAATTAGTACTCATTAAATTACAAGAAAGCAGTACACACCTTGTCTCCTGTATCACTCTCAGTGTCACACTAAAAGAAGACAGGGAAAAAAAAAAACATTCAGGCAAACTTTCGGGCAATGTGCAGTTTTAAAAGCCATTTGTCGAAATAATACACAACAACGTGAGAACATCACATTCAGCACAGAATCGGAAGAGAAACTTACAATGTAGCCAGTCTCCAAAGGGTGTCCCTAAAAAATAATAATCAATATTGTTAGCTCCAGTTGTTTTCAATTAAGTTTTAAAATGTGGCTAAAGGGATAAAATATGTAATCTACTGTGATTAAGCATCAAAAAATGTCAAATATGTTTACATAAATGTATCTTTCCTGGTTGATTGGAATCACTCTGCACTGCTTCATAAAAAAGAAAAACCCTTGATTGATGGGTGTTGTTAAAATTTTTGCAACAGGGTGTGTGCAAACCAGTTTAACTAGACTATTTCCAATGAGAGGATATACAGGCCAGCGGCACTAAAGAAATGTAAACACAGCTATTTGATTAAGAATTAGCTCAACATCTAACATGACAAGATGAAGATTACAAGAAAACATTGCATCTCATCAGTCATAGCTATATCAGTTCACCTCTATCTTTCTTCTCTTATTTCTACTCTTGTTCCAGCAGCTGCTGGAGTAGCTGTGTGGGGCTCCTTCTTCCGGCTCTGACAGTGGCCCTCCACCATTCTCCTCTGGCCCTCTCTTCCCCTTGTTCCTCCTTCCCAGCATATCAGTGCGCTGACTGGGCTTCAGTGAGCAGTCCATCTGATAAAGAGGAAAAAAAAAAAAAAATCTGTTTACATGTCTAGCAAAAAGCATGAATGTGTACGCCTGAGGCCAAAGACCATAGGCTAGTTGCATGTTGATTAATGTCCTGACAGACCTCATTTCTGCACAGTTTCTACTTAGTGGACGCAAAAATAGAAACACGAATGATGTAATGCAGCCTGCATGGCCATATGACTTCGCCTGTTTGTTAGTAGCCTCGATTATATGGCTGTTTTAAGATTTTTTTTAATTTTTTTTTTTAAAAAAAAAGGTGTTTCTAATATTGTGTCCACCAAAAAGACAAAGATATTCGAGTAGGATGCAGTGTATTCCCAGTTTCCCATATTTCTGATCATTGTCCCCAGCAGGTCAAAAGATAAATGTGAGAAATTGTGAGATGACTGACAAGTTATGAAAGAGGAAGAAAAAGCATATCAGTTGTACAAACCCCCGCCCCCCTTGTGCTTTTTCTGGTGAAATACAGGAAAGTATTGCCTCTTCAGGAACCCAAAAAGTTTTTTTTTTGTTTTTTTTTTGCCAAAAGAAAGGAAGTATCACTATTTCATTAAATAGCTTATAGACATAATCAGTGTGTTACAAGTAGGAGCTTCTTGGTTATAAAAGGCCACAATCTAAAAAGGTTGAGAACCCGTACAACTTGTTTCTTCTAAGCCATCAGGAAAATGGGATTATTTGTATTAAGTTAAAAGGTATGGGTACAAATTAACACAATTTCAATGCATAAAACAAGGGCAATCCAATATAATAATATCTTGAAATTACAAGGTGCTGCATATATTCCAAAATACTATATAGGTTTCATTCCAGTAGACAGTTAGATGCATTAAAAAAAAAGAAAAAAAAAAAGAATAGGTACACTCCAAACGACCCACCACATATTGTCAGACTCATTATTCTTTTAAGTACATGGGTTTGATTGAATGTTTCATCGTTTTGAAGTTTGTGTTATTATAAGATAAAGAAAAGCTATAGAAAAGGGAATGAAAAATAAATAAAAATTCAGCTTGAAAGGTCAACATGAAGGTCACCACAGCCTGTCCGTCAAACTGGTGGAACTGTTCATTTCTTTTTTTGTTTATGATTTAAATCTTTATTACATTTCATGATGCTGCAATACAAAAAACACAACAGTCTCCAACCAGCATTAAACAGAGAAGAAAAGAGAGACAAGCGGAACTGTTCATTTCTTAAATAAATTATCTTAACTGCAGGCAATTACCATTATTAATAAATTCAGGCAGGAAATTAAAAATTTTTGAAAGGAAATTGACACATTCCACCAGCAATCACCTGTAAATTCAAGCTTGTAGTGTTTACGTTTTTTCTATTAGCAGTTTCAGATAATAACCAACCATTGGCACTCTGATTCATTTGACTGTAAAATCAAGTGGACAACAGTGGATCTGTATGTGTGTGTAAATAGGCAGTTTTGGAACATAACCTATGGGCAAATAATTTGGTTTCCCATCCTGATGTCGAGGTCAAATGCAGATACCATCAGTACCCTGAAGGCTGATTAACTAATATTAGAGATTATTTTTTACTTCATCAGCATGCCAAATGTGTTTCCATGCCAACATAAGCCACATGTATGTGTATTAAAGCTCTAAATGCACGGTGGACACTTCACATCAACCAAATGCTGATCCTGGAATCCACATGTGACTTTAGTTCCCTGCCCCGTTTTGATGGATAGTCAATTGATCTGAGCAAGTTAGGAATGATAAGTATTAGATGAAGAGCCCGGGTCCAAGTACAGACAAAACACAACCATCACTGCTGTTGAGGGGTTAGAGTTAATACACAATTATGGTCATGTATTTTTCCATTTCTTTTTCTGAAAAGCCATTTGGCAGCTCATCAACACCTAACAGAATTAGAACATGAATAATTGAGGCCTCTCCAGAACCCATCAGAGGGATGCCTTGGGGTTTGGGTTTGGCCTGAGAGGAGTGCTTTTTCCAAGCAAGTAATGGTGTCAGAGTTGAGGAGTTCAATCTGCAGCCTTTTCACACCTTTGGTTGGAGGGAAGAAGGTATCATTTGACGTGATGGAGAGGAGGAAAGAGGACTTAAAATCTAGGTTTAAATTCCTGCTGCTCTATACATGCCGATCAGTTTAAATAAAGGAGAGGAATGTGCCAAATCCTACCAAGCAACATTTTAGTGTCATCCATCACTTTGTTTACACTAAATGTGGAGAATAAAAGCTGTTTAATGGATGACAGCTGATGGCTGGGTGTAAAAATGTAACATCTAGACATTTACCTCCAGTGCCTCCAAGCTGATGAAGCTCGCAATAGCGAAACCATCAATGATGTCTTCCTCACAGGACACAGACTCTCTCTTCCTCCGGCGTGGAGGCCTGTGTCTCCCAAAACCGGGCCGACATTCTCTCCCACCAGGACCCAGGACACTGTTCGTCCCACAAGCCTCCCGGTCTGAGCCTGAGGACAGGGATGTGGCCCTCTCCTCGGCCAGGTCCACTCTCCTCCTCCGCCGCTCCCTGTCGCGCTGAGAACGGGACCGTCGGCTCTGCCTGAATCCAGTGCTTCGGCTCGGGCCCTCCATGTTCAAACGGCGCCTCCTTTTGTAACTCCAGTGAGACCAAAGGCACTTTATTCAAGTCCCGGTCCGGTGGAAGGCACCGAACCGCAAATAAAACACCACCACACAGGCCCTCGCAGGGAGCCTCTGTTAAAATGGCGTTAATGAAACCAGTGGCTATTATTTACCGTCCTTTGACAACAGTCCATTGGCATCTGTGCCTTTCTTTCGGCGAAATTTTAGTGTCATTTCAATTAAACTTAGATCTACATTGGAATTTAAATCATCCACGACACACACACAGATGTCAGGACATAGCTGATTGTGTCTCGGAGAAGGCTAACGTTAGCTAGCTAGCTAGAAATTCAACCGACAACCACATAAGTTACACGCATGTAAACAAAAAAGACAAGTCTAGTTGTGCTGCTGACAAAACAGGCCGAGTCACCTCTGGATATATTTCAAAATGAAAATCACGCCAACGCTGGCATTGCTCAATACAACTGTAGGATTTCCTATATTTCTGCACACGCTGACAAATTTATTAGCTAAATGATACGGTTAGCTGGTTAGCGAGGCCAATAACCCAGATATCTCACATTTAACACAACGGCTGCCGTGACATGATTTCGAGTTAATGTGAAACGTTAAGTGTTTTTTTTCTGAAATTACTCCACATTTAAGGAGTAAAATTAGCTGTCTGGTTGAGTTTTAGTTGTTAATGCTACTGCTAGCTAGCTCAGTGTTGATTCCAGCCAATTAGCTTTTTGCTCACACGGCTAACTCGAAACATTACGATATATTCAGCCCGCAACATAAGAATACAATTATATTCTTAAAACGTGTCTGGAAAATCTGACAAGCCGGATGCTATGGCGTGGAGCTAACTAATGTCCAGCAGCCAAGAGAATAAATTTTCCTGCTGTCGAAATGTTAATGGCCGATAGTAATGGTTGAATTCGCATCACATCAAAAGAAAGACGTAACGTTAGCACTCCGGCTAGCCAGCGTTAGCCGGCTAAACAACAATCTCAAAATTATTTTAAAGGAAGCTGGAGGGATACGAAAGATTTTTAAGCAACTAATCACCCGTATTATAATAATATTCACTTCTTCATACGCAGCTCTTCTTCCCATCCACCTCCATCATAAAGAAAAAACTCAAGGCCCAAATATCAAAGCCTCGGTGTCGATTTCCATAAACGAGGGTGTCGGCCAAGCCCCCATTGGGCCGGGCAGCTCCTTCATGCAGCCTTCGCTGTGTAAATCCAATGTTTGGGAGAAGTTGGACCACTCGCCGAGGTTTCCGCTCAACGATTCCCTTTTCTCACCGATTCCAGAGTGAAAATACTCACAGAGACGAGGTGATCGGCTCCGCTGCTGCCCCTTCACAAGTTTCCACTGAATTGGAAATTTATCGTGAAAATCGGGGAGACACAACCCTTGTCAGCCGTGCAGTGCATTGTGTGCGCCGCTCTTCTTCCTCACCCATCAAACTGGCTTGTTGGCAGCTCCGCTTGTGCACACTGCCTCCATGTGGAAAGTGTGTCCACAGCTCTGTTGTACTCACCACTTTGTCAGGTTTCCAGCTATCAGATGTCTTTTTTATAGCCTGTCATAAAAACAAAACTACACAAGTTGCTGAAGGCCAGAAACAACCAGGGGACACGATTGCAGAAGGCCTTAGAAATTTGCATTATTTTTGGTCAAACTTACACCAAATAGCCAAAAGTATGTGGACACCCCTTCCAAGCAGGGCCAAAACATTTATTGTTGGCACCCTATTAACCTCCACTACAGAGATTAAATGGTTAGTTGATTGATAGAAATTTAATGGCAACTATTCTATAACTGATTAATCATTTAAGTTGTTTTTTAAATCAAAAATGTACTGGTATAAACTTCTCAAAATGTGAATATTTGATAGTTTCCCTGTTTTCTTTTTTGGTTTGGACGGTTGGCCAGAAATAATGAAGCAATTTGAATATGTTAAGTTGGCCTCAGGGTATAATGATGAGCATAATAGTTTTTGACATTTAAGTAATCCATTATTAAATCGCATAACTATCAGATGTACTGATAATAAAAATAATTGTTGGTTGCAGCCTTACAGTTCTCCTATGATGGAATAATATGACTTCACCCAAGGTTTTCTGTGTGTTAATTACTAAAACAATAAACTAGATTTTTAAAACACTGAAAATCTTGGGCAAAGTATTATTATTCCATCACTGGAGTACTGTAAGTCTGCAACAAAACAGTTATCTTCATTATCAAAACATCAGACAATTATTTTCTTTAACAATTGACTTGTTTATTCGGTGAATAAAATGTCAGAAAACATTGATTGAGTCAAAAACACAAACATGTTGAGTTTACTATCATAGAAAAACTGGAAAAAAATAGCAAATATTAACAGATTTTTTTTGCCATTTTGTTTAATAATGGCTTCTTAACATAATTTCACTTTCGGAAAATTTTACATGTATGCTTTATGTATATCATTTTTATTTAATCAGGTTTTTCACTGAGATAAAGGTCTATTTTGCAAGAGAGACCTAAACAAGAAAAACAAACGTATCATACAATGAACATGACTGGACATACAAAAGCACACACAGCATCTGACCCTAACCCTAACCCTATATACAAGATGCAGCGGAACCCCTTCAGTATTTACCCAAGAGGTAACTATAATCAAGGAGCCTACATGACGGACTATGGTGTTTCAAACAATGCTAAGGAATATAATTCTTGTGAAGAAATACAAACTCACTGTTTATTTATTGTATTTTTCTGCCTAAAACCATAAAACCTAAAAATATAGACTCTAAACATATCAAAATCAGCCACCATGAGTAAACTCTACCTCAGAAACAATAATGTCCTCAGTGGTAGCTATACCCTGACAGCATGTGTCCACAGAATGTGTGTGGTGACAAACACTAAAACACAGAACAAGACAAAAACATGACAAATATGTACAAGAATAAATATGAAGTATTATTTTATTCGAAACAATTTCTCTTTTACAATTCTGACAGGACAGACAGTTATTAAATCTTGTGTCTGTTTTAAGAGAGCTAGAGAGCAGCATTTTAAAGGATAGAGCTGGTGGTATTCTACATCTTTATCACTGTCAACAAATCCCATTAGAAGATTAAACGTGTAGTCAGTCTCTTAATAAATCCTGACTTCTGGGCCCTGTTTGCGGCACTTTTAAGATGTAAACCTTCAAAAACAGGCCACAAATACATAGGTTTATTTTTTTTAAGTCTCAGAAATTCCCTAAAATAACAAACTTCACTCTAACAGCAGAAAATCTTGCATTTGTTGGGAACTATTTGCAGCTGTGGATTAATACAAACTTGCTGCTCTTCGGAGTATTTCAGGCAACATGACTGTGTATGTGGGAGTGACTCAAAATAAACTACAGTTTGTACGTTCATGGTGATGAAGGAACATGTCACCCAGTGCAACAGTGTGGCTCATTGTGTTCCAATAGGTAGTGTCTGGACAACAATGGAGCTCTATTGCTCAGGAAATACACACAAAATGTATTAATAGGATCGATTCATTGTTGTCGTGTCTTCTCACAAGATTTGTTGACAATAAGAAAAATATAGAACATTGTCAGACTTATATTTGGTTAGTTAGGGTCACAGCAAATACTGATTAGTATTGTTTACAGCACTTCGTATGAAGCTAATTGATAAATCATCTTTGAATGCAGCCTCACTTTACTTTTTATCTTTAACTTTTAGCGCCTAAAACTTCTGCACAGTACTGAGCGTGGGGTCATCTGGTCGACCTCCTAGAGGACAGCAGAGAGTGCAGCAGGATGCCGGTAGCTACAGAGACATTCAGAGACTCTATGCCGGGAAACAAATCTCTGCCGGCTGGGATGGTGAGCAGGGTTTGGCAGAGAGAGAGCAGTTCCCGGGACAACCCTTCTCCCTCACTTCCCATCAGCAACAACGTGGGTTTAGTCATCTTAAAGGCCGAGCACTGAGTGACAGGAATCCGAGACTCTGCTTCAGCTCCAACTGTGCCGACCACCTGCCAGCCCCGTGCCACCTTCAACTTCAACATATCTTCAAGGTTTTCATATCCATACACTCCAAGCACCTCCATGGCGCCTGAGCTGGCCTTGCTGACCACTGGAGTCAATGGACAGCTGTCGCAAAGACTGCTGGCCACTCTGTCCACACCGAGGAAATAAGCAGAGCGCAGGATGGCACCGAGATTCATCGGGTCCTGAATTCCTTCCAGGACAAGCCAGAGAGGGGTGTCTTTACTGCTGGGTGCAGGGTGTCTGTCTTCAGTGAGATAACTCAGAGAACTGGCTTGCAGACATACTCCTTGATGTACTCGCCCTGAAGACATTGTGTCCAGATCCTTCTTGCTGACCCGCTGGACTTGTACTCCCCGTCGACAAGCCTCCTCACACACCTTCAACACAGAGGCCCTGTGAGAGACCTCACCATCTTTTACAAACAGTTTTCGGGCCTTCCTTCTGCCCTGAGTCAGAGCCAAGAGACAGGGAGCGATGCCAAAAACAATCTCGTGGCTCTCTGCTTTGTAATCCAATGTCAACTTCTGTATCCCCGGCCTCTCCCTCCCCGCAGGGGAATCCTCCAGACACAGTTTCCTGAGTTCTGATGATACTCTGTGGACGTCTCCCTTCCTTTGATTTTGCCTCTGCAACACAGGGATCTCAGTCTTCCACACTTTACTCTGGACTGACCTCTCATGATCCCGCCATCCATCAGATGCAACTGGCTTGTGTCTGTGTCGTTTCTTCACCACAGGCTTGATGCTACTGTCCTCTGGGCACAGGAGAGTAGATGTGATATGGTAATAGGCAAACTGAGAGCCCACTCTTGAGGCTGACACTGGCTGGTGCAATCTCCTACCCCAAAGAAGCAGCAACTTGTGCTGATGTGCTGCTGATGAGAATACCCACATATTGAAATGGCTAGAAATAGTTCCAGAGGCACTAAGAGGGGTAGCTGTCCCAGAGAGTGAGGTTCAACTGCCTGAAAGGTCCATTAATCCACAGATAAAGCGTCCGCAGATTTCACTGAACATCTCTCATGATGAGTTAAGTGAATCTTTGTTCAACCATCAACACCTACTGTCTAGTAGTATGTTTGTACCCCTGCTGTGAAATACGAACATGTGCAGTCCAACCGCGTCAAGACGTCGGCAGTCACCAGATATCGAACACTCCCACTTACAAAATAAAAGCCCAGCAATCAATGAGCATTGTGTAGTACATAAAAACAAAACTATAAGCTTCTAAAATAGTGAGAGGATTGATATAGTTAATATAGTTAATATAAAATGTATTTATTTATTCATATACACTTCCCTGATGTTTCTACACTGATAGATAGATAGATAGATAGATAGATAGATAGATAGATAGATAGATAGATAGATAGATAGATAGATAGATAGATAGATAGATAGATTATTAATATCATTATTACCAGTGAGCTTTCCCCTAGGGGACAAATAAAGTATTTATCTATCTATAATATAAATATAAATATCATGCTGCAATCTTTTTATACAGTAACAGTAAAAATAAAAAATAGAACAAGGAAAAAGGAACACTATACCTTCAAATATTTCTTAAGTCTTTTAAGAAAGTGTTTTACAGTATGATATTTGTGTACAAGTTTAAATGCCACATACTTTAGCTTTAGTTTAGATTTTATTTTGAAAATTTCCGCTTCCTCTCTTCGTCGTGAACTTTATGCGTATGACACACGGGAAACAAAATCGAACGTCTATTTGTGCGTACGCGTTGACGTCATTTCCCGGATGTGAAACTATCGCAACACGGAAGAGAAGGAAAGAAAACAAATAATCGTTTAAATTTGTGTCGGATTGGATTCGGAGAATACGCCCTGAAACACCTTTTACTTTCTGGATTAAAGTCTCCTGGTTCACGGTGAGAGTAACACGCTGTAGGGGGTGTCTTTGTGACCGCTGGGTTCAGCCTGTGTTGGTGGAGTTAATGTGGAAGAGGTAGAAACAGATTTAAAGAGCAAGGCAGTCCAGATAAAACACGGCTGGAAGGAGACTTAAGGCCTCAAGTCACATAAATAACTGCTGAGTAATATAGTCCAGGAAATAAGGTATAGGCAGGTATAACAGAGCTGAAACTGTTAGAAACTAACTTCGTTTTTCACTGTTGGTTTCATTATTCCTTTGGACATAAAAGTTCACATTAAGATTACTCCTCCACATTTTCACAATTACACAACTAGATCTGAAATGATTAATCGGATATCAAAATAATTCTCAGCTATTTTGATAGATGATTAATCGTTTTAGTTGTTTTTCAAGCCAAACAGAAAAACTTATCTTCCTTATTGCTCTACAAAATCCTTACAGTGAAAAATGATGCTTGTAATTTCCCACAGACCAAGATGACATCCTCAAATGTCCTGGTTTAATTGATTAGTTGTCTGACCAAAAATCCATATCCAAAGATTTTCACTTAACCGTGATTAATTAAGTGATTAATTGATAACAAAAGTTATACAAATTAATTGGTAATGACCAATTCCCAGAGCCTTAGATGATGTCTGACCAACAGTCCAAAACTCGAGCATATTCAATTAGTGATGATATAAACCAATGAAAAGCAGCGAATCTGCACATTTCAAGTAGAACCAACACATGTTTGACATTCTTGATAATTTAATTCGCATTTGTTGCTGATGTTCTGTCAATCAACTAATCAAATTGACAAATCATTTCAGCCCCAATGTAATTTTTCTCTTCCAGATTTCATTTCTGACAGAACCTGTTTAGTTTGACTGTGTTGACATTTTGCTTTTCAACCAGATGGAGTTCCTTTTTGGAAGGAAAAAGACCCCAGAGGAAATGCTGAGGCAAAACCAGAGGGCGCTCAACCGAGCCATGAGAGAACTGGACCGAGAGCGAATGAAGCTGGAGCAACAGGAGAAGAAGATCATCGCTGACATAAAGAAAATGGCCAAACAGGGACAAATGGTGAGAAGAAGGAAAAGAACTTATGTTTTACGAGGACAGAATAATTTGTAAAGAGTGGATTCTAACCGTGTGTTAATGTGTGTTATTTCAATCTTTGCAGGATGCCGTCAAGATCATGGCCAAGGATTTGGTTCGTACAAGGCGCTATGTAAAGAAGTTCATCATGATGAAAGCAAACATCCAGGCTGTCAGTCTAAAGATACAGACACTCAAGTCCAACAACAGCATGGCACAGGCTATGAAAGGCGTCACCAAAGCCATGGCCACCATGAACAGACAGGTCTGTCAAAAAATCACTGAAGTATTCTATTCCATGGAAATAACACAATGAGCTTCCTGTGTTCATGATCGTATATTCGGTCCATTTTCGCAGCTGAAACTGCCTCAGATTCAGAAGATCATGATGGAGTTTGAACGACAGAGCGAGATCATGGACATGAAGGAAGAGATGATGAATGACGCCATTGACGATGCCATGGGTGATGAGGATGATGAGGAGGAGAGGTAAGGGACTGAGACATGCAAAAAAACAGTTGTTTTCATTTTGGTTTAAACCTTTAGTTCCACATTTGTTAACGACAACAGTTTTCAGAATTATGATATCCATGTCTGTCTATGCTGCCCACCCTTACATCCCTTAAAAAAAGACATATGATACATTATACATGAGATAGATGAATAAATAAGTGAATAAGAAGAAAAACAGGTGGATTTTACTTTGGAAAATCTTAACCCCTTGCATCTTGTACCTTCTTCTTTTCTCTCTAAATTCATGTAACTGTGAAATCTTAGTTATAAGGTCTCAGTGTACCAATTCTCAGTTCAGCTAGTTCTTGTTTTTCTTCTTAAATGCCACCACTGAAAACAATTCTGAAAAGCTTTTTATCAGATTAGTGAACGAGTAACTGAGGTGTTTTATTCAGGAGTAATTCCTCTGGCTTTAAAGAGATCTTACATCGATATACATACAGTTATAATATCCATATTTTTCCTTATTTTCGTCAAACATCACCATAGAACTGAGTAGGAGAACATTAGAGTAACGCCCTCCCCACCCCTTCCCCAACAACTTCAAATGACTTCCTTTTCTTGAATAACAGTTTTTTTTTTTAGGAAATACAGGGGATTTTTCCCAGAGAACTCTCAACAGTAAAATAAACTGGCTGGTTAAGGCTTTGATTTTCTGACTTCTTGATACACCATCCACAATCTGATATAACAAACCCAATAATATAATATATATAATATGTTAATAATAATATGTTTTGTACTCACTCTGATACATTTGTGATTGTGTCTCATGTGCAGTGACGCCATTGTTTTCCAAGTGTTGACGAGCTGGGTCTGAATCTGTCCGATGAATTGTCAAGTAGGGAAAATCCAACGCTTCAGTCACAATTATGAAAATTGTACATGTGTAGGGTTCAGTAATATTTTATCCACTCCGGATCCAGCATCAAAGACACTTATCAACTCTGAATTCTTTCAAAGCTCATCAGGTTTAGCTTTCACCATTTGCAAGTAACTAAAGTTATGAATAACTCCAAGTCAAGATGTTACAGAGCTATGTGTCTTTTCACTGATACACAGTCTTGGGAGACTCCAGTTGCAGCCTGGAGAGACCACATTACCAACAGACTCAAGTTTCAGTGGAGCTGTTACATCATTAACAGGAACTATCTGTAGCTGATATAATCCACCAGCACTGAGTCATTTTTAGCATCAGCTAAATGAGAAGCTGCTTACGTCACCTGCATGTTTTCAGCATTTCTTTTGTTACCGCGGGTGGGAACCGGATCCAAAGTGGAATTGGCTATCAGAACTAGAACTGCAATGAGTATTTAATTCAATGATTGAGAAAATTAATCAGAAAAACTGTTTTGATAATTGATGGTTATTTTTTAGGCAAAAAATGCCAAGATTTGCTGGGTTCCAGCATCTCCAATATGAAGATTTAATGCTTTTTGTTTGTTGGACTATTGGTCAGACAAAACAAGAACAATTGAAGGCATCACCTTGGGCTGTGGGAGATTCACCTTTTTTCAGATATTTTTTATAGACAAAACAAATAACTGATTAATTGAAAAAAACAATCTGCAAACCACTAAAATCCCATTTTGTGTTCACCTCAGATCTCCCGACCCCTGGGGGAAACCTGTCAGTGGGCTGCGGGAGAAAGAAAGCCGAGCCCCAGGCCGCCCTGGCTGACGCTGACGCTGATTCTGGAGGAGCGGCTGAACAATCTCCGGAGAGACTGAACACACAGTAACTGACGGACCTGGTTTGTTTAATACAGGCACATCCATACTCTAATCTCTGTGTTTAGGTTCTATTGAAGGTGCAACTGGCACAACGCTGGCTTTTGAGCCTGTGTTATAAGGGTGTATGGCCTTCTGTTTGATGGTTGTTTTCATTTTATGCGTGTATCATGTTTTATCCAAAAAAAAAAAAAAAAAAACCCTGCAAGGGGTCATTATTCTTCATTAGGTCTAGAAAACTCATGTCTCATTTAGGACTTTGGTAAATGATGCAAATTCTCTGAGAGTAAAAATTTATTTCTCAAGTGTGTGTAAATACTAATCCTCAAGGCATGATGTTTTCACAATTTAAATTAACACTAATTACGAAATGTTTAAAACCCAAACGGAGCTGGTAATATTAGAGGTGGATTATTTTCTATGGGTGACATATAACAATTCAGCACTTTTTGTACATCAGGCTGGTTTGGTGTTCTTTGTATTATATTATATCATCATCATTTAAAATACACAGTTTTATTATCGCTTTTTGTTTCATCTTATTTGCCGGCAGTTGACAGATGCCAGGGTCTATTTGAAGATGGTGTACAAAAAGTGTATTTATCTCCGCATTTTTTTCTGTCTAAATTCACTCAATAGATGGTTTATTTTACAAAAATATATAAAGGATAAAGAATGAAAGTGCGTTGAGCTGACTCTTCACCAGTGGAAAAGCACTCCCGGTAACTCACAGTGGTGTTTTTGAGATCAGCAGGGATTTTCACCAAAATGTTTAATAAGAGTCCGGTGGTGTTTATTTTTTGAAAAAGTGTCCTGTTTTTTTGGGTTTTTTTTTTTGCTTTTCTTTATTCAATAAACATTTTTTCAGATCTAACTGGTTGTTTTATTAAAGAAATGTTACATGTGAAGTTCAGTTTAATCATCAATTGTTATGTTTTCTGTGGCTCTGGAGGACCTTTTTATCTTTTTTTAAAACAACTTTATTTATAATTCTCAAAGCATGAAGATTGAGAACATGATGGCAAAGAGGAGATAAGGGAGATACATGAAATCACATTAACTTAAACAAAAAAAAAAAACTAGACATTCAGATACAAAGGAATGAGTGTGTTGGCAGCCTTATTTGTCCCAAAATATTAAATTAAATTTATGTTCCAGTGCAATCTCCAGTTGTGAGCAGATTTAAGTGTTTATCAATGTAGTTGACAATAACTTTGCTCTCTGTGCACCTCTGAGTGGAGGCCTGCTGTTTAAGAAATAATGATAATATAGTAAGCCACAGTTGTAATTGAATAAAATCTGCTTTCAGTGGAGAAATTTATTATATATATTTAAATTGATTAACACCTAAAATCATCATATTTGAGAAGCTGGAATCAAAAATCCTGTGGCATCTTTGCATGAGAATGACCTGAACGGATATCAAAAATAGTTTGCTAATAATTTATCGTATCATCTGACTAATCAATCAACTTATTATTTTGCTCTGTCAATACTTATGGGTAGTTTAATTTGGAGGAAAAACATTTTTATAAGCTCTTTGTATGTTAAATCTAATTTGTAAAGTAGCTATTAACGTATAGCTGTGAAATTTTATGTAGTAACTGAATTGTATTTGGAGGTGAGGTAAAAGCAGCATGAAATTATCATACTGCAAGCGTAAAGTTCAAATCTCACAAACAAGTATGATTAAATATCAATATTGGCCTCAAACCAATTTCCATTTTATCAAACCAAAAACTTAAGACATTATCAATCCACATATCAATAGACAGTTAATTTTATTCCAAAAAAAATTTAACTTTCAAAACTGTCAATTATGTCAACATACCAATCATAGAACAATATTGAATGTATCAACACTGTCCAACTATTAAATAATAAAAAATAACAGCCATGTTTTATGTACATTTGTTCAGGAAGCTATGTCATCGAACAAAAAAAGAAAGATCAACTTTGTAATTTGCCAAAGTCTGCCTACACATACGCCTGGCAGTCGAAATATGGAGCTGCGGAAAGCCATTGCATCATATGTAAAATAGGTTGAGCAAACGCAGCGAGGAAAAACATGGGCAGCAAATCAAACACTGCCGATTGTGACTGAGATTAAGTCAGAAGGAGAGGTTAACTGGCAGCCTGTTAAGAGCATACCTGGTGAACATCGCTATAACGTAACAGCTAGGAAGCTTATTTAGCATCTAAAATGGTTCCTGTGAATGGTCAGCTACGGCATCTCAGAGACCAATGCATTACACATAACTGTTCAATATTAACTGGATGCTATAGCGTAATCTGTCAAACGAGTCTGCACAACACAAGATAAAACTGTAGTTTGTTATCAGATCGCCTTAATGATATAGGGCTCGTTCAAGGACTGAACCCGCAGGCAACTTTAATCTGAACAGAGCAGCCAAAAGGATCATTGCTTTCAAGACAATAGTTTGTAGTTTTTGTCGCCAAATGAGCAGAGATCTAATATTTCCTCCATGTCTGGTTGAAGCCATGCTACCAATCTTTTTTTGACACAGCTAAGTCCATTGCAACTACATAAAAGAAGAAGAAAATAAAAAACAAACGAAATAAAGAAACAAAACCAGGAACAGATCACTTTGGTTTTCATGTCAATGTTTACCACTGGTTAATTTATCCTGCCTTTGTTTTTTCATTGAACAAACCCCGGACAAACAGAAACAACTTCATCTTGGTTGCTGGATTGGTTCAAGAGCTGCAATTTTTTAAATATGAAATCATGCTGGAGTGTGGCTCAAACACTCCAGATATCACACTTAACTTGATAAAATCTTATTTGAATTGGTGGTTGCAAACAACGATATAAGGTCCAATAACAGCACGAATACAGTCAAGATTTTTGGACTTTTTTTCCACTTAGGGCAGGGAGAATGAGTGTGGTCGGGACTACCAAGCTAGATCGTTGTAGCTGGTTCCGGTTATGAATCAACAGTTCAAGCTCTACTATTTCAGTCTTAGCAATGGAATCCAAGCTTATTTTTTTTTCCTGCCACATCAAGCTTAGAGTCCCCGGTTTCCTGTTCCAGATGGACAACTGCATAAAAACTGACCAGAAACTCCAACTTCTGTTTAATAAAGTCAAGTTTTTGGATGGCACAGCTCTGACTCAATTGTATCTCAAACATGCATAATAACTGTTTGGTACATTTATTAGTGATAGAAACTGAATGTTGTAATCTTCACGTGGCTGCTAAACAGGGGGGGACTCTAATCTTGGCAGCTAAATTAAATTGCCTTGTAAGAAGAATCCGTTGCGCCGACTTTCAGAGGTGTAAATGAGACCACAAAAATATCAAGGCACACCAATGGCGCGCTATCCTCCCCTTCATGTTTCCATACTTTGGCGGAGATCACTGGTCTGCGTGGTGACATGTTGAGACCAGAGAAGTCATGTAAACTCTCCCACAGAACTGAAAGCGAACAACAGTTATACATAGTGACTGGTGACTTGTTCTCCCCCCCCACCCCACACCACACACACACACCCACACCACAGACAAAGTCAAATGAGGCACATTCTCTAATCTGGCATGGAGCTGGCGTCTCTCCCACTGGTTCCATGCCAGAGGGTCTCACTTCCGACAGGTCCGGGTGAGGTGGTGTGTTTTTTTGGGCACTCTCGATGCAATCGGCTCCGATCGCTCCAAGCCAAGCAGCTCAAAGTTCCTGGAGGGAAACAATAAACCATTTATCTTTCTTTATGATCCTTTTACAGTCGCTAGATTGGCAAAGCTACAGAGTAATACTGAACTACAATATTTGAACATTACAATATTTTCATTCCATAATTTCAATTGAGACAATAAATTTGACCTATAACATGATATAATCAGTGCCTTATTTTTAATTAATCATGATAGTCAATTAAATATCATTGAGTTTAAGTTGGCAGAAAAGGACTTTGTAAATGAAATTGAACACTTCTTAATATCTTCTAAGGCCTCATTTTGAGGAAAACTGATTCAAACCTTTTCAGTAAAAACAATGTGGAAAAAAATCAAACATCTGCATATTCAGGTACCTGCTGCTGTTTCTGTCATATGCAAACAAGAAACTACTACCCTTGGAACGCATACATAAATACGAGCGTGCTGTAGAAAATGGAAGGGAAAGTGAGACACTGTACTTTCCTCCATCTTGTCTGCTCGGCCCTGACGCACAGCGGTCTCCTTCTGTTCACTGTAGCTACTTAAAGCAACTCAATTCCATTTTGCCAGCATGCATAGCTTGACGTGTTAACTAACCAGATGTTCTACAGCTTGGTTTTTTCTAATTTATTTTTTCCACCTGCGCCCCTGGAAGTTCTCTTCAGTTGCCTTCACACTTTGGAAACACTGTAGCAGGAGAACACCCTGCAGTGCAAGAATCACAGAGTAATTTAATTTTTCTTTAATACTTTATGGATCATGCCAGTCCTGTGCTATAAATGCACAGTAAAGTGTGACATAAAAGCACAAACAAAACATAAAAGCAGCCCCGCTGACTTTAGACTGTTGTGCACAGTTTGAGGCAACGGCCGGGCCAAATGGCAAACACAGGAGAAAGGGAGTGATCACTATCAGTTATCAACTGGAAGACATTTTAAACAGTTAGTTAAAATCTATGGAGTCCATTTCAAATCACATCAGTGTTGCAATATTACACTGCACCAGTTTATTCGGTTTCTAGACGTTACCATCTCCAGTGTCAGGATAGAAGGATGAAAGCTCAGAGCTCCATCTCTGGACGACTTTCTTCCTTGTTCATGCGCTGCATGCAAACGCTCGAACTGCGCGCTCTCTAAATTCGCTGGACTGTCCCATCTGAAAACAGCACATCGGCGCAGTAATGAGAAAGATCAAGTGGAAATCATAGCTACCCTGGCCCACAGAGTACCAAAAGGGCTAGTAAGCTCATATGTTCCCTTATTTGCTGGATTAAATTTTGATTATAGTTTACGCATATAAAGAGCTTTGCTAGAAGGGCTGGGCACTTCCTTGTTCCACAAATTCAATCAATCGAGTCACTTAACTATAAACTAAATCTGGACCCTCATTCTTGTTAACACTATCATATATATATATAGTAGTAATATATATATACACATATATATATACATACACTGTATGTAGTAGTGGATTCAAATAATCAAATTACTTAAATCCATGTTTTTACATGAGTTTTCAACATTTTAACCGCACTTTAAATTCATGCTAAAGCTGGATATGAATATACACTACAGTAAATATAAGAGCGAAAGTCAAAAGACATTTGACCATTTCTAATGCTCTGGAGTGATTAAGATGAATATATGCACAACCGCAGAGGTGAAATCATAACATTAGAAAGGCGCCAAAAAAACATTGAGCCGAAAATACTTTGGCCGACCTGTCACTGATATACCAGAGTTGACATCTATGGTTGGCTGTTGATAACAAGATAAATGACATAAGAGAAGATCCATTATTGTTGAAAGAATTTCTTGCATTGAATTGAATGTCTTTTTTTGTTTGTGTTCAGGCTTCTCTTCGATAAAGAATCGTTGATTTAATTAAGAACTATAATTGTAGTTGATCAAGGCCAGTAACAACGGTCTCAGCAGATAACAGCTTGACTGAATTATTTGTATTTTAGTGACAGCTCGATTTAACTGTAAAAAAAAAAAATGTACCTATGGTTTGAAGTTATTACTTTGCCCCCACTAGAAAAACTTAGCTTCATTTAAGTTTATTACTGCACAGTTTACAGGTTTTTAATTTTAGAATGTTAAGTTTATAAGTTTAATCAGTCGTATTGTTTTTTACTATTCACATTATGATTTATTTGTCAGATTTAAACTTTACACAAATTTACTGTACAAATATCAGCCGATACACTATTATTCTGATTTTTTTTAACTTGATGTTCAGTTAAGTTCTGGCTCGTTGAGTTTCTGAGAGAGACGTGTTCAAATCTCAAATGAATAACTTAAAGTTGGTGAAATTATACCTTTTCCTCCTCTGCTCGACTCGCAACTCGAGACTGCATCGAGTGGCGTTTCAAAAACATCCATCTGTCATACCAGTCGGCGTTGATGGAAGACAAATTCGCGTTATTTTTTCGATGAATGCTGTTTGACCTAATGGTGATTAACTTTTCAACTCTTACAGTTACAATATTAGCATTAAGGTGTGTGTCTCCCGACCTCAAGCCAGAGTTGAAGGAGTCGTGTCATCCAACGGGCTCTATGTATTGTCGTCTCCGAGGATTGGGATAATCATTGCCAAAAGACAGGGGAGAAAAATGTATAATATGGTATGTGTGTTCAGTTACTTTGAAGGATTAAAGTGAATTAAAGATGGGATATAGGCTTAGGCTTACAAACAATTCAGCATCATATTTGTATACATGAGGAGTCCAACTCACTGGCCCACCTCTTTCTCCATTTTTAGGGGAAGTCTCACTGCAGAAGGGGACAGAGGAGGTTCAGTGGTTCCAACACAGAGATACTCTCTTGGTAGACATGAAGGGCAGATTCTTCCATCTGGCCAGCTCAGCTCAGGCTCCTCTATTGCATGAAGCAAATGTCCCTTTTCTGCCCCAGACCTCAGAGGAACTGTCCTTCTCTGGGGTTTCCTTACTGCGGAAGCCTACTCTTTGGATTGGGGGAGCCGGGCTGAATCTCAGGTTTCTGGGGGCTAAGCTGGCAACTTTGCCCCGCGGATTTTGGACTTTTCCATCTCCAAAGCAAGATTTCCTGTTGGCTGGAGAGAAAAATATTTAATATTTAAGGCGAATACGGGCAAGGACTAAGATTGACAACTGTGAAGTACTTAAACTCCACTTTTCTATGTTATTTTCATTACTGTGGTATTGACTTAACAGCACATGAGGCACCACAAGCACGAAACCAATCAGTACTGACCTCCGTTGTATCATTTTACCTTTTTTGACTTCGTATCTCTCTCT